>NC_134950.1:130823277-131133456 GCF_965638725.1 Aptenodytes patagonicus
CAGCCAAGCCAGTAGCAGGTGTTTCAATAAATTTAGCAATAACACTCTAATAACTGCCAAACAGAACAACTGCAATAATTAGGCTATGTAAATAAAATAACTGCTGTGTTCTTCCTGAGTGAGAAAAATTACTAGATGATGTTAGCAGAGGATGAGATCTCAGATACTGAAATCTCCCAGCTTGCACTGTAATCTATGCCAATTGAAGAAACACCATCTCCTTCAAGATTCAGGAGAACAGGAAACTGGAAATGTACTAAAATATTAAAGTCAGAATTAGGAAGTACTAATGGCCCACTTTGCACATATGTTTAAGAAGAATAATTTACAATAGTGCCCAGAATTTTGGGGCATCTGTTTGCTTGGCTTCTAGGCACAGGTTCAGTATGAATGTTAAAGATCTTAGAAAGTATGAATTTGCCTGCTGAAGGCTTTAAAAGTGACTTGTCATTTGTAGTTTGTAATGCGGATGAAGATTTCACCTCACTTTTGTTTTTTTTTCTTCTTCTGAGCACATATGTTAACCCTGACTGTGCATCTTGAAAACAGAGACAAAGAAATCATTATATGGGTGTCTCCCAGATGTCCTGGTGGTGTTTCCCACAGCTCTGCTGGAGTCTTTCAGCTGGGCTGGGCTTTCAGCTCCGTGACCAGTTGGGAGCACTGTTCCCCGGCTGCCAGGACCGCTCACTCCTCTGCTCACCAACACAGCAGCCACAGCTGCCCATCGGTCCTCCTCTGCTCTCAGGGTTAATCCTTGCTGGTCACTGCAGCAGGGAGAAACTGGCTGCAGAGGAGATGACGGTAGTGGCAGCAGTTTCTTGCCTTCTGGCCTTACCAGCAGAAAGGTAAAGGGATTTTTAAAGGCAGGTTGGTTTTTGCAGGGAGGGGAAGGAGTGTCCTCGGGAGGAAGGCTGGCAGAAAAGGCAGATAGGTATGAACAGGGAGCAGGTGATGTGAAAAACTACTCATCAGACTTCTTTCATTTCCCCAAACTGACCCCTTTAGCCCACTGGGGACAGTTTCAGTCTGGATAAATTGATACTTTTACATAAACTCTGAACCTATAAACTATTTTGTCCATAGCACAGAAACCACAGTAGAGAGTGTTGTAATTGCGTCTGTATTAATACACTGCAGTCATGTTTATTGCTTGTAACTTTGAACATCGTATCTTGCACACATAAAACAGGGGCCTGGACTTTATGGCTTGGTAGTTGAAAGTTGGTAAAAGAAACTATAATTAATCTGTGACCAGAGAGAATTCTCAAAAGTTTGGCTTTTAAACCTTCTCCAGCAACTCCCTTCTCTCTCTCTCCCTGCAAAAATACCATTCTCAAAGAGAAAAAGGAAATAAAAACACAAGAACAAGGATAAAGCCAGTCAAAGGGCAGTAAATTTAAAGATCTTGCCATGCACATAGCTTTATTTCTGTAAAAATGTAGTATCAGAGTAAATAATTATGAGGTGCTGTCCTAGTTTCTGATCTGCTAAGACCTTTTATTTAGGGCAACACACTAGCGTAACCTTCTATAACATGCTTTTTTTCCTTATGCAAAAAGAAAGAAAATACAAAATAGCTCACATTCTAGTCTTTTAAAATGGAGTACAGCTCTTAAAGGATAAAGGCTGCTGAAAGAAAAACATGGGTATTTCCCCTGCTGTGTATTAGGAAAAAACCAAAAAGACTGATGTTAGCCCGAGTTGTGTAAGATACTGTCAAGGAATCTAATTCAATTTTTAATTTCAGTCGTGGTGTCTCTTTATGTCTTGTGAAACCAGCTATGAAATTTAATTTCACAAGATAAAACAATAATAGATCATGTACCAAAAGCAGACTCATATTGAATTCTTCCATGTATGTAATCTCAAATCTATAATCTTGTAATTGTTTAATATGTTAATATATAGAGCTTAAAAATTCAGTAATCTTTATCATTGCTTATTATAAGCACAAAAAGAACGTTTCCCCATTTGAAAACACTGGTGGTTTGCTGTCGAAAGCCAGGGATCTGAAGATTTTTCCAGGGTCAAGAGACAGTAGTCTTTAATAGAAGAATCTCCACCAGGAATTGCAGCCAAACCAGGTAATTAGCTGTACAATAATTCAAGATGAATTCCAATTATAAAACTCTAAAAAGTGAAATATAGAGATGCAGCTAAATTTGGGGTTAATACATTAAATGTCCAGGTATCTAAATTTGCATGTTTGGGCTCAAAAGAATGTTATCAGCTTTTACTGGCCTGATTCCTGTTGCCTTCATGAGAAGTAGGAACAAAAATAGAAACATAATTTTGCTGATTTGCTTGTAACTCTTGGGTCCTAAAATATATGAATAATTCTTTGTATCTGAGGAGTCAAAAGGATAACGTATACTTTCAGGAAAGGATTTGAAATCAAACTAGAATTTTAATGTTCTTAGCATTTGGAAACAGGAAAAACCCATTTAGGAACATTGGCAGTGTGGGGGAAAAAAAACCAAGAATGCATGCCATATGTTCTATTCTTTGCAAATTTACTGTATGGTAATGGAAAAGATACAAATACATAACAAGGGATTATTGTACTGCTGAAAAGCTTAATGCCTCAGTTTTCCATAATCAGGAAAATTTTCAGTGAAATATCACAAATCCTTTAAATCACAAAGGAGTCAATCACTCGCAAAAAGTTTGTCAGGTTAAATATAATTGTTTTATAGCTACATTTTCTAAGCAATTTACCCCTTATTCTCTTTCTTTTCTTTTTTTTTCTTTTTTTTTTTTTTTTCTTTTTAAGACTTTCTATAGTTCATTGGCTTGTTCCTATATTTTCTCAGGTTTATTCTTATCTCTTTTCCTTGCTTAATGGAGAGATAAAGAAAACGTATTTTGTGGAAGCAGATGCTTTCAGCATTCTCTGATCCTACTTACAGTATAGAGTATATTGAATTAGCAGCAAAAGTTGAACAGCAGATCTGTCACCAGTATTTTATCCTCGGTGACCAATAACTGTGAATTGCCATGAGCTCTGCAATCTTCTGTTAAGTCATTATCCTGCATCATTCTTGTCTTTTGAATAAATGATTGTAGCCTGTGAAGTTAGGACAAGTGTTCAATAACTGGCTGGTTGTGGTTAGCTTTGGATAATGTTTTTTTGCAAATTAATACTTTCTTGGATTCAAATTTCTCACATGAGCTTTTATATTTAGTATTAAAAGTTTACTTTTCACATATTTCTTTAAAACCTGGATGTTAAGTTCACTGCATTCATTAAAAAAATTTTTTAATTATACTTTGATTGTTTTATTAACAACAGAGGATCTATTACATTTCATGTTAAAAAGATAAATCATGTCACAGAAACAAAAACTAACCTCTCTGTCACTTGCTCCAAATCAAGAATCAAATAAATGGTAAGTGTGGCTGGTATAACTTGTCATTTTTACTTCTATATTCTTACTTCCCTCTTCCCCACCCCAAAACAGGAGAAAAAAATAGTGTCTGAAAAAATAATAGAGTATATTGAATTAGCAGCAAAAGCTGAACAGCAGATCTGTCACCAGTAATTTATCCTAGGTGACCAATAACTGAGAATTGCCATGAGCTCTGCAATCGTCTGTTAAGTCATTATCCTATGTCTGATAGAGATGTAGGATGTTTTTCTCAGAACCTGAGAAAAAAAAAAAAAGTGCTCTGAACAGATATCTTTTATAGCAAACCTGTGCCAATAAAAATAAATAAAAAAAAAAAATTAAGGAAGATACTGTCAATAAGGTCAAAAGAAGGCAAAAGGAGGAATTGTTAAAATAGACAATAGACCTGGCACTGACTGTACGTTGCTCTGGCAGATAGCATTTTTGGAAAAGCTTGCAGATTACTGCAGACAAAAGATATACTTTTTAATATTCCTACAGTTTGATTGCAGTCATGTAAAGGTTTACATAATAGAAGTTACAATGAACGCTAACAGCTTTCAAAGCAATAAAACTCAAAATTCTTTCCCTTCCTGAAAATACTCAGGTATATGCTCAAGTTCATGCAACTCTGAGATTTCACACAGGCTTATAAATATTTGCAGGACTGGCCCTGTGGATTGATATCCAATTAGACTCCTCAATTCGAGGCTGTAGGCACTGTGGAAGAGTTGCTTTTAAGTTTGTATTGTCAGCTTTATCTTTAAATGAAACTTCATACTACTTTTTCTGTAAATATGTGTATCTAACTTCAGAGAGGCTCTTGAAAAGAAAAGAGGAAGACAATGAAGTGGATCTTGAAAAATATTCTCCCAGAGAATTTTATTACCTGCCAATTGCCCATTTCCAAGCATCCCCAACGTTGCCCAGCTGTTTTGCTAGCACTCAGAGGCCAAATCAGTGGGACAAGTGTGAAGTGACTCACTGAGGACAGCAACATATCTGTGGAGAATTTTAAAGGAAGTCCAGCTTTGTCTGGCTTTCAGGGTAAACCTTACAAAGAAGGCGGCTGGGACAGGCATAATCTGTTTCCTTAATTTAAAATCTAGGTTGTTTTTTGTTTGTTTGTTTGTCATCCGTGTCCCCCCACCCCACCCCACCCCCCCGAAACATTTCTTCTAAATAATGAATATTTTGCTTTTTGGGTGGCAACTTGATCAGTAGATTAACCTCTAGTCAGTTCTACCAGAAAGGAAAAAAAGTGCAAATTGAGCACACATCTGGCCCCTAGACATATTCAGAGTTAAAACTTTGGGGAAGACAGCAGACTTACAGTACCTGTGAAAACGATTCACATGATTTCACCTCAGGGCAAGAAGTCATGTCCTGGCATGTAAAGATATCAGCAGAAGTCTAAGTATATAACTTTGTTAAGTAGGAGAACCATCATAATTTCCTTCCCCTGAGATGCAATTTGTGTTTTCTATTTATGCATAATACAGAAAAGCTGAGCACGTAGCTTTTGGGAGCTCTTGGCAGCTTTGTTACTCAAAAAGTTCTGTGTAGGTTAGAAACTAAGACAACATAGACACTCAATAAGTGAATAAAATTGCTTCAGTTTTTGAAGTGCCATGATGTAAAACCAAACCCAGTGTCAGAGAAATCCAATATCAATTTTGCTGAAGGAATGAACATAGTGTGATTATCAGTGGAGCCTGTCCCTGAATACTTACTATATATGCAGTACTCTACTGTATATACAGTGTATATGTATATACTGTATATTTGTTAGTACAATCATGTTATTTATCACAGCACTGAAAAAGTGATCTCTATGTCTTCGGTAGGAACTAAACTTTCATCAGAACCCTAGTTACTCTTGGTAGGTAGCTTCTGTAGCTCTGGTTTTACTGAGTGAAGGTACAGATGATTCAAGAGAAAAATAGGCTGATATAGTTGTTTTTATATCAGTAAAGTCTTAGAGCGCATTTGTACATAAATGATTTTTTGTTTTCATTTTTATATGCTTTCATATCTTTGAACAGAGGGGTGGGTCTAGATGATCTTCAGAGGTCCCTTCCAACCTCAGATATTCTACTATTCTATGATGTTTAAAAAAATGCACTAAAAATGCTGCCAGATCAATAAAATTGAGAATGGATACTTGTATCCATGTAGAATGCCTACTTGATACACAAGTTGCACTGATCATAGACAGTTACGTTTCAGCATGTATCCTGAGGTTATAATGACCCTGCAAGTGATACAGGAACTTTACCATATAAGGCAGTCTGACATGCTCATTACATCTCACGGTAGTCTGTGCCTTCAGAACCAATGTTCTTATAGAAGAAATTGTGGTAAGTATTATCATTTCCTTCGCAAATTAGTCTTACTTTACACAGAATAATAAAAGGATAGGTTACTGTAAGAATGCTTCTAAATTTAAGGCCACTATCTGGTCGTTGTTATATCAATGCAAAATAAAAGCAATTATGGGAAAAAAAAAATCCACCCTCTAAATTCATACCATTTTGAGGTTAAGATACATTAGGATTAACTTTATTTTCCATTTTTTTCCAATGTAGAGGCAAAGATATAATACTAATATTGTAAGAGTTACATGATCATGTTTCCTAAGGCACAGTGAAGCATACTGGAAAAAGTTATCATCTAGTATCCCTGTGTAATTAAAATAGAAATATGGTTAGATTCCAAGGCAATACTCTCTGAAAGCCAGGAGCTTTTTCTGGCTAAAATTCTGTTTGACACAGTGTTTTATATCCTTCTCACACCACACTCTAAAAACATCAATAAGCTGCTTTGCTAGCCTGGATTTTTTTTCAACATGTAACCCCCTGCTTAAGCTTTATAATTCGATGCAGAATGCAATAATCCCAGGAAGTGACATGAATGAGAATGGAGAGCATTCAAAATGTCTCAAAAGCTATAATTAGAATTAAAATTTTGTTACTGATTTAAACATTTTAATTCTAGTTACAGTGAAAATTGTTTGTATTTGTCAAGAAAGTGCTAAGGTCCAATTGTGAAAATCCTAATTACATACATGCTTTGAATAGTCTCATTATAAATAATGTATAATTAATGTTCATAAGTCCTGTCTCTTAACCCATTCACAGAAGTAAAAGGGTGACCACAGGGGTGGGAATTTTGGGATGGGTCACATATGTGTAATATATTCCCAGACAAAACTAAATGTGTTATTTTCCTCTCCTCCCCTTTGGCCTCTTCCACATCTTGTGGGATTCATCCTTACGGCAAATCACCTATTTGGTTTAGGTGTAAAATGGAAGAGACTTGTAAAAACACTAGAATTAATGAAAAAAAAAAAAATGACATAATTGCATCAATAAGTTGTGGTGGGATGAATCTTCTAACTGGAAAATGACCACAAATCAGAAGAATAAACTATTAGAGAGACAAAACCAGACAGCATTGGTGGCTGTGTGTTGTTATTTTCAAAAACATTAGAATGACTGAAGGCTACAGAAATGAGACAGGAGCATACCAACAAAAATAAATTCTTCAGGTAAAGATACTAGGAAAGAAAATGAAAAGGCCACCAAGCCTGCAAGAGAAAAGGCATACCAGGCTGTCCTTTTTGAATTACATTTTTCCTTATTCCATTACTTCTCAGCAGTGTACCATATTGAAGGATATGTTAGAAACATGATAGTGAGATTATTATCTTGAGGGGTACTGGGTGAACTGATAGCTCAGAGGCACCACACATCATGCTCGCCCATGACTGCAAGTAAACAAGCTTTATGAGTTAGCAGACAACAAAAGGGAGTGAAACCTGGCTCACACTATAGTTCCAGGTCAGCCCCACTCCCATGCTGAGTGAAGCAGGTAATTGCCAGGTTGAGGGAGTGGAGGAAGGACTGACTATAACACTGCACAGGGAGGAGGGTATTGCAGCAGAATCTGTTGTCTGAAACCAGCATCCGCCTTAGCCAAAGATCAATCAAAACATGCTTAGTGTCATGAATACAGGTAGGAGACCCGTGAAATATCTTGCAGAGAGTTAGATGGCAAAGCTTATTCTCAAAATCCTTCTCATTCATTTGAAATTTGAAAGGAAGTGTAAAACAGGTGAAGGAACTGCTCTGTTTTTTTTGTCAATGGTCGTGCCCTTCTATAGCTGCACAATTCTGTTACTTGTTCCATAGAAATATAGAAGTTGAGCTGCGTAAGTGAAGTTGTATGACTACTGCCTTGTTCAGCAATAAGGTAATTTATTTTGGGAAGATGGAGAGGGGGAGAGAGAGGGAAGAAGGAAAAAAAAAAATTCCAGGTGGTCCCAGAAGCATGAACGAAAAATCTGAGTAGCTTGTAAAAAGTGAAAGGACACTGAGGAATATTTCACAGCAGCACTGATTGCAGAGTAGTCCATGCACAGAGGCAGGTAAGAGACCTACTCCAGTGAACACATCAGGAATCATGTCTCAACGTTAATTAGACATTCACAATTTTAAAATTATTTTAGTTTTTGATAGTATGAGGAGCACCTTCATTCCTATACTGTAATCACTGAGAAGATGAGAAGTTTGCAGACTCCATCTCATATCAAAAGAGGTATAAAAGAGAAATGAAAATATGGTGGCTGACAGGCAGGAAGCAGTGGATGCACAGCCATCAGTCACTTAGGATCTCTAATAGAACAACGTGAATTTGTTCTGTCTGGCTGCCAAGTGCACATGGACTAAAGAGAAAGATAATAAACAGGAATCTAAGGAATCTAAGTTGCCCCCCCCCCCCCCCAGTATTAGACTTCTGTTGCTTTAGGTGATTTATTCACTTCTGTATTCCACCTGCTCTAATAGTGCTTGTATAGAAACACAAAAATTGCCATTGACCGGTCTCCTGTTTTGCAGAATTTATACCGACTATGTGCCACAGACAATAAACACCAGTGAGTTACACCTGCAGTAATAGTACACGATCTTCTGCCAGGTGAGCTATTGACAAAGGTGGGTGCTTAACTGCATGTAAGTTTGTTTAAAAGTGACAAGTTTTCCTCAAAGTTGTTCAACCCTACTCTAAATGTCAAAGTAGGGCTTTTTAACTTTTCTAAGGTAAGCCACTTCTTTCTACGCAGCTGCTGGGTAACGTAGCAAACCCCTCTTCTCTATTAAAAACGTGGTTGGGATTATTTGGGAAATCTTCTATGGAAGTTATTTATGATGAAAAATATTTTGCAACCTGTGATTATCCTGCAGTGTACAGGATGAGCTATGATCTAAGCTAGGGTGGGGGAATTATGACTAAGTGTAGCAGTGTAGTAAGAGTTGGTTTGGAAATTAATTTTTTCAATGCATAGGTTTTATTATAAACACATAGGTAATACCCAAGAAATAGGACTTTTTTTGGCCCTGAAAGTTAAACACATCAATAAGTAATTACGTGACTGAAGTTTCTATCGGGTGTTCTTATCTTACAACACTTGCCAAAATTAAAAGCAACTATTTCCAACAAAACATGCTTATTTTTTCCTTAGTATCAATAGAATTGCAAATAGGATAACTTTGATTTTTTTCTTTAAAGCAAAATACTATTTATTATGCAGACAATAAAGAAGCATTAAAAAAATCAGAAATGTCATGCTGTTTCCATTGCTGATTCATAATAGATAATCAAATAAGTAAGAGAGAGAATTCCTTCTGAGTTATTACTATATTGGAAAGCAGCATCCATAAATTCAACAAACCTATATTAGAATATCTAGAAAAAGCATGACTAAAGAGGCAAGAATGAGTGTATGTCAAATACATAATCTACTAGCTGAAAAACAGACAGTGGCTAGGCAGACTTTCAGCTGAATTTTGTGTTTGCATTCAAAATATTTTTTGCTATCCTTTTTTCTGCCTACAGGAGCTATACTACCAGTTGGCACAAAGATAAAAGTCTAGAAATAAATCAATTAAAAAGGAATAAGATGGAATTACATATATGATCTTAAAATACTTGTTTGATGTTTAGCTGGAATGATTCAGAAAATTTAGCATGTTTTAGATTAGAATTTGTAGGTATTTTTTCTTCCCAATCTGTGCCCTCTGTTGTGTGCTCCAGAGCTTAGAGCTGTTTTCACCTTTAAGAACAATTGGTTTGGCCAGTTGTCAGGTTTCCTAGTAGAAAATGAGGAACATCCCCTGTAGTTTGTTTGGTATTGCTAATAGCAACCTGAGCTTTATTATATTAAAAATGCTCACAACTCAATCATTAAAATTTAATAAATTCTAAACATCAGCCTCTCCAAAGGGCAAGAATTAAGCCCTGTTTTGTCGGACAATGTCTTTCTGGGGGGAGAAAAAAAAAAAAATTCTTTGTTTTTATTACTTCTTGGTTGCCTTTTAAAATTTATTTGTCTATTTATTTATTTTATTACCAAGGAACCCGGCTAAGCTGCAGTAAGACTCAATGTTCCCAACTGAAGGAAGAATCTATCACTTTTTTTCGTGCCATCTTTGTCATTATGTTTCATTCACGCTGCGGATGCACTGAAGGAAACAGTCCTTCCCCTTGCTTCAGAGACTGAGTATTTTCATTTTAAAGAGAGTAGCTTCTCCTCCTTTGGGGGGAGGGGGAAGGGAAGCTCTTGTAAGAGGCAGAACACTACTTTTAAGGCTACAAAAGAAAAGTAGATTCTTATTAATTATGAGTCCTGTCTGCAAAGACAGATTTTTGAATCTTCAGGAATATCATCTTTTCTTTTTGAAAATGACACATATTGATAGTGTTCCAGTGAGTCAAACATTGTGCCTGCATGGGTCTTATCTTCCTTTGGGACTTCATTACAGCTTGAGGGATGGCATAGGTGTCAAGGAGGTCTCTTGTTCTTTCTATCAGTCTGGCTATAACCAGCATTTGGGGTTTTTTTTGATGAATAATGATGTCTACACTGTAGACACTTCCGCATAGACACAAGAAATAACCAGAAACAATAAACTGTTACCAAGCCCAGAAAGATATTGTGCAAATGTTTACCTATTCTGAGTTTCTCACAGGGTTAGTCAGAGTTATGAACATCTGCTACTGCTCTCTAAATATATAAAATAGTACATGTTTTCCAGGGCTGGTGGATAGCAAAATAATTTCCAGTTTATTTTATGTAATTGTACTATACGTTGTAAGAACCTTCTTACGAGTGTGTATCTTTATCAAATCAGATATCTGACTCACTGCCTGCTATATATGCAATCTATACTATATAATGCAAAATTATATGGGTGGGGTGAGGTGGGGTGTCAAAATCTGTGTCACTTAGCAAACTATTTCATGACTCTGACATCATAGTCACAGACCTAGAAAAATTGGTTGAAACACCTGAATGGCTGAATTGTTTTAATGTCACAACTCCAGCTACCAAACAGATTAGCTTTTCCTAACTGTCCTGAAATCATTTAGTACATTTGCAAAAACAGTTACGAGTTTCTTGAGAAAAATTCAGCAAAGAAAGGACAGAATATATATAATCAGCATAAAGACTTTTTCCTAATTCGCCTCTTGCTGTGATGAGAATATATAAAAAGATGGCATAATAGCACTGCCAGTGTGATTGCACACACATTAATGGTTATAATCATAAATCGCTTAATGATTGCCAGTTTTAGAGCTACCATGAGGAACCACTGAAACTTTATCTCCCTGTTTTTGTGTCTTCTGTTTCTCTGTCTGTTACTCATTAGAGGCTGAAATAGGTACATGATTGCCAGCTCCTGTAGTTAAAATCTCCTGAGCTTTTTTTCCAAGATTGCTTAAACAACACTTTCAATCTTTCTATAACCAGACAGCTACAGTTCTACTTGTGACTGGGAAATCTGGTTACAGCTCCTCCTTGTTTTACTGAAAAGTGACATGGCTATGGAAGTCCTGGAGCCTTTTCCACCATTACACCTTACTTGGATTTTAACGAAGATGGAGCACATTATTATATGCACTCTTAGACTTGCAAATGAACCAAGAAAACAGATTTAAAAAGTTTTCCTAGAGATTTCTGTGTGGGTAGGGTAGTTACATGATCTAGTGCTAAGTATCCAACTTTGACACTCCAGGATCAGGAAACACCGAACGAAGGGAATAATGGATCACCAGGACTGCATCTTTCTGCAGCCTCACCTTTTTAATGCTGGCTTAAAGTGTTAGGAAATCTACAGTCGAAGGCACTTTTGGTGGACTGTGGCTGAAAATGCAATAACGTTTTAGGTCAGGGCTGAAAGGCACTTGGCAAGTCATAGGGGGGAAATTAATGCTATTTCACCCTGCAGTTCACCTGACCCTAAATACTGTTACTGATCCATTTTCAAAAGTATTAAATTCACGTTCAGTTGCAAATTTGCAGTAATTTAAAACATCCAAGGAAAAAGAGAGTGAGAAACTGACTTATTCAAATGAATCAATCTACTGTTTAATTGTGGAAAAGCTCTCCAAACCCAAAATTTCCATAAAGCTGCAGAAGTCATAAACACACGCAAAAGTAAAATCTCACTTAGGGAGAGAGAGAGGGAGCAAGAGACAGTGTCACAGCTGCCAAACTCTCCCATAGCAACATTCCCAAGAAATAATGCTATATTAAAAAAAAAAAGTCATATTTTCATACCCACAAATTTTACTTCCAAAAACCTTCTTCTTACTATTCTGTGAGAGTAAACTGCCAGATAACTAATTTCTGAATGCAAGTTATATTCATGAAGACATGGTATTTTCTAGGTGAAGCAGAGCAAGCGAGTGGTTGACCAGGCACGCTTGCTACTGCCATAGGTATCGTCCCTCATTTGGTGAGCCCTCTTTTTGTGGTGGTACAATTTTTGGCCACCTTATTCTTGCTCTTTATCCTTATTGATAAGTAAAATGGTTGGATCAGAAATGAGATGCACATGACCGAGGATAGTTCTGCTGCAAAAGAAATACTAGTGGGGGGGCATAGTTAACCCGAGGATGTAGGAGAAAGTGACGCAATGATAAGCTGTCTTGGGTTCTCTATATGGGCTTGTGACACTGGATGCTACTCAGTGTCGGGATTTTTTTTTTCTTCCCTTTAATTTTAAGATAATGGTTTGTACCGTGAAAATACAGTGTGTATTCACAAATTCTGCAAATATTTTCCTTTTTAAAGCAGAAAAGGTCCTTTGATATGTCCTGCACTGCTTCAAATCCCATCTTCCACAGTGAGTGAGGAGGTTCTTTTCCTGTCTGCTCAGTCACCTTCGAGGCTGGTGTAGGCTTGGTCTCAGCAGAGTCTGTACATCACCCACCCGACTCTAACTGGGTAGAGTTGTCCCTGATTTTATAAAAGCTGAACGTGTATGCAACTGACACAGTGATCCCCAGATTTGTCAGCATACAGAAAAGCAGGAAGCAACATGCTGTGGGGGTTCACCAAGGTCCATGACAAAACTGGAGAAGAGAATGCAATCAACCAGCTTCAAACCCTATCTTCACATGGAGTTATACTCCTTTTCAGATTAAGCATTCCTCCCCAAGGAAAATGTGTTGGTTATACAAACTGAACTTCGAGCTCTCAGAACAGATGTGTACTCTCTCAGCTGCTCTCTTCAGCAGCAGGAAGTTTGGGGCTCTTTCAAGAGACAAACAAATGAAATGCCCTGATTATTTTCCTCTCTACAAGTTTGCATTTATATGTTAACACATTTCCCCTCCAATTGTTTAAAAAGCATTGCTGTGGAAACACTTGTGCCAAAGTACACCTAGTAAGAAACTTACATAGAAAAATCAACAAACATAGCGCGTTAATTGAGTGTTTGAGCTGAAAAAGGGTTTTGGCCCACTGTTCTTGCATGCATTAGAGAATGTTCTGTCAGCCTAGAGGTTCCTCAGGCCAGCAACACTCCCCCTGGGTGACAACTGCAGTGCAGAACTCACCGTGACCTTCTGCACAGAAAGATGTGTGAGTGGGCATGCGCAGGGAAGCTGTAGTGCTGGAGTGGCATGCACGTGGGGCATCCATTGACACTTTTCTTCACAAACCAGCCAAGCAACAGGCCACTCTTCATAACAGTGAGTGTCTGCCTATGCTACACGGAGGATAACAGCCACACAGGGTGTGGAACTTTAAGCTCTGCAGCTCTTTGTGGTGTCTGCCCAAACAGATAACTTTTTGTGCCCTTTACGCTTCTTGGCATTACATTCGTCCCCTGTCTTGATAGTATCCTTGTCCCCAGTCATGTGCTTTCAATGTTACTTCTTTCTGTGTATAAGGAGAAGCACAATACAAAGACAAATACCTGAACAGTTAAATACCAAACTGAAAGTTTGGCTACCACTAAGATCGTATGCTCACATGGTTAAGTCAGAAAAGGAGAGCTGTCATAAAATCTTTTCACTATTAAAGTCTGAATATAAATATTTGCTACATAATATCAGTGAAGTACTTTGGTAGGTCTATACTGAAGTCCTTCAGCAGTGCTTTATCTGGAATTCCTTGTTGTTATTTCACATTAAATTGCTCATTTAAATGGAAAAACACATTTTAGTTGCAGTGTGATGAGAAACAACTATTTCTCATTTTGAATGTGTGTGATGACATTCTTAACTAAGAAGTGATAATCAATGATCCATGAAATGAATGCTCTTTAGGCTGGCACTTGAGCTTCTAGAAAAGGTATAGTTAAATACCTTTATTTGGACACGTTTTACATAAATATGAATTATTTTTAAACATAAGTAAAAAATGACAGAATAATAAAGAAGAATGTTCTCTCATAGATGATGTTTTCAATGGAAAAATTAGAAGCAGAGAACACGTTTGCTGTTTATGATCTGATCAATTGATAAACGATTCATGTAGGTAATGACTGAATTATCAAACAAATGGAATGAGCGGTTCTTTTAATGTAATCTGTGTATTATTTCTTTACTGTGACAAAATTATGAGAACTGGCTGAAGAATGAGAAACATCTTAAAGGTAACAATAGCTGCAGAGACCTTTAAAGATACTTACATCACTTTCATGGCCTTCTCTTAGATTGTACGTGAGATCATGCTGTATGTCTTCAACAAACTTATGAGCATACTCTGGGTAAAGGTCGAGTACTTCAAAGAGACCTTTGAGGATAATGCACTGGAGGTCACAGTACGTTAGAGCTTTAACATCTGCATTTGTTTTAATAACTTGATCCCTAATGGATAGGTTTGCTCCAATTAAATCTCCTTTACCTAAAAGAAAATATTAAATTAATAATCTTCAAAGCATGAATTCTTTACTTCATTTTTGAATCATAAATCTGTTTAACATAATTGCTAAATCTTAAATCCCATTGTTACTACCACATTGTTTAATTAATAACATTCTAAAGGATCTTTGTCTAAAAGCTGTCTTTTTTTTTTTTTGCAGGTGCAATCTTATATGCAATTAATTGGAGGTACAAAGACTAATTTCCAGACATGTAACTACCTGATTTAAGGGAGCAATCAAGTAAGTATGTATAAAGTTAAGATTTATATTGGTAATTAACAGCAGGTGCGATTTTGTATTTCAAAAAGTGAACATTATGTTTCTAGCTTGGGGTTTTTTGTTAGAACAGACAGGTGTTAAGATAACATTTTAACAATGACATGATTAAACATAGCTCATCAGTTCAAATGACCCTTTTACTTAGCATTTGGATTGCAAAACATTTGCAATCTATGATCGTTATGGCTGCATAGCTACACTTCATGATGTATGTTAGTTGTATAGGCTATTAATAGATGTATAGCACGATAGCACTTCTGTCAAAAAAACTAGAATGAATTCTTAAGCCTTTATATTGTCATTTATGGGCAAGACTGCCTTAGAATAAAGGATGCATTAAAAACCACAACTGACCATATATTAAAGAGCACAAAAATTTTATAATGAAAAGCTTCCATAAACATCTGATCTGAGGTATAAAGTCCAAAGAGCAATCATTGAACCAGAGGTCTTCCTCAAAAGTTAATGCAGATTGTCCTTATTAAAGACTTGGACAGTGTGATAGAGTGCATTCTTGGCAAGTTTATGGGCAATACCAAATTGGGGGGAGTGGTTGATATGCTGAAGGGCAAAGGTGTTATTCAGGGGAAGCTCAATGAATGAGAAAAGGGCTGATAGGAACCTCATGAAGTTAAAAAAAAAAAAAAAACAACCACCAAATCCTGCACCCAGGATGGAAAACCTCTCTGCAGCAGTATGGGCTGGGGACCAGCCAGCTGGAAAGCAGCTCTGCAGGAGAGGACCCGGGGATCCTTGTGGACAACAAGTTGAACATGAGCCAACAATGTACCCTTGCAGCAAAGAAGGCCAAGAACATCCTGGGCAACATTAGCAAGAGTGCAGCCAGCAAGTCGCAGGAAGTGACTCTTCCCCCCTATATGTCACTTGTCAGACCACATCTGGAGTACTGTGTCCAGTTTTGGGCTTCCCAGACAGAATATTGAAATACTAGACTGAGTGCAGAAGAGGCTGCCAAGATGGTCAAGGACTGGAGAACATAACGTACAAGGAGAGGCTGAAAAAACTGGGTATTGTTCTGACTTAAGAAGAAAAGGCGTTATTGCCGTCTTCAACTTCCACGAACTAATGGAAAAGTGTAGAGAAGACAGAGCTAAAGTCCTCTTCAGAGTGCACAGTGCAACAAGATGTACTGGGCACAAGTTGTAACAAAAGAAATTGCGATTAGAAGTCAGGAAATGAAAGTCACCATGAGACTGGTCAAACAGTGGGACAGGCTGGCTCAGAGAGGCTGTGGAATCGCCATCTTTGGAGATGTTCAAAACTTGCCTGGACATCGCCCTGAGCAAGCTGAGCTAATTTGGCCCTGCTTTAAGTAGGCTTAGGTTGGGTGGCTTCCAGAGGTCCCTTCCAATCCTACATTATTCTGTGATTAATAAGTGAAGACTGTAAAATCTGAAAATCCACCCAGCATGTGATTCCAACTGGGTATTACACAGGAAATGGTGTACTCGAAGAGTAAGTTAAACTAAGCAGCCAACCATCCTTGAAGCTGCTTAAATAAGATAATTTTATACTTTAAAATACTACTGGTAATTTTTTCTCTTTACATGGGGCTTGTACAACTTTCTCAAAAGTGCTTATCATAAACCCAGCGTAGGGAGGGATTTTCTTTTATGCTAGGAGTATACATACATTAATGCTACTTTGGGGTCTCTTAAAAATTGCAATTAGTATAAATGAGAGCTAGTACAAGCTTAGGTCAGTCTGGGAAAGGTAAATCTGATAGATGACAATAACATTTGTCATTGCTCATCACATGATGTAGTGCTTACATAACAAAATATAGTGTAAAGCTAAGCAATAATTCACTTTTACTTTTTACTGTAAATATCAACAATTCTTTAGATTTCTTTGATTATACTAAGCAGAGGGCTGACAATGTTAATCTACTGCTGGCTGTGTAAATACGGACAAGGGAAAAAACATTTCAGATATACCAAAACTGTCTTTAAACATCTTAATTAAAAACTTTTTAGGCATACAAACAGTATTAGTATCAATAATGCGTAAAAATTGGAAAAAAAGTTAGAGTTGTATTTGATTGTAGTTACTGTGTTTGATGAAGTAATGTCAGCCTGAAAGACACTACAATTGATCTGGTAATGCTAATGTATGTTTGTTTTCAAATGAAAATCATGTAGCAAAGGTTGTAGGTAGTAGGCTGAATTTTCATGTAGAATTACTGCAGCAGTGAAATGATTGTACCTTGAATATCAACATTTGTTACATAAACAGAATCATGTAAGTTATTCTTCATAGCTCTTTATTTCTTTCTTTTTCATTGGAGAACAAACTTCTTTATAAATGTTTATGCAGACACATCTGTTTGTTAATATATCTGGAACATGCAGTCAAAGTTATAAATGTCTTCTCTTTAGGGATACCTTTTAAATCACTTATGGTTAATATTTTTTTAACAAATCCAAGTTGTATGCTTAAACAGTACATAACTGTTATATTAAAAAATATTTCCCTATAAAAAATATCCTAACCATCATTATAAGATAACAAGTAATAGTCTCAAGAGGAACCAAACAGCTGTATTTAATCAGAGCATTTCATTGCATTGTTGCTGTATTGCTTGTTAGTGAGAATGGTTCAGTAAACAAAAACTAATCCACTAGAATTAGAATCATAACAGAATTATAAAATAGTGGTCTGGGAACTGTAAGTAACCTAGCATTGCCAGGGAAAAAACTGCTCTCTTGGATTTACATCACATCAGTAATACAGTTTCTCAGAGGGACCTACAGGTTTGATGCGTTCACCTTCTGCTGGTGTTAATTAGGTTTAAATGATGAAGCTCCCATTCAATGTAACAAAACATTATTTCATTGTATTATGTTTATGTTTTTGCATTACAATTTCATTAACTTCTCTCAGAAATCCACTAATCTCTTCTTTATTTTTTTCATTGTCATCATTACACAATGACGCTTTCATTAACATTTTCAGAAGTGCCTAAAAATAGAATCATTAATGAAATCATAGTTCCAATGGGGGAAGCTCTTAACCTTTTGCTGTATTTAAGCTTATGTTTTTTCTAAGCCATATTTTATAGCTTTGATCTATGTGATCCAATAAAATGGAGGCATTCTAAAACTTCCTAATTACAAATGAGTGATGGAGTGATGTGGACTGTCAACCTAATGGAATGAAAGAGTTATGAAAAAAATAAGACACGTATCACATTTATATTCTAAAAAAGACCAATCAAATACATGTTAGTAAAATAAAGGAAATTCAATTACAGGAGACCAAAAGCTTGCATTATCAACAATCTAGTGCAATCCCACAAAACAGGAAGGAAAGCAAAAAAGGAAATGTTCTTTTTAACTGTGCTCTATAAGAATATTAAAAGTTATTAGAAAGAATACATTTAAGTCTAAAGAGGTATTAAAATCATAATAAAATAATTCTTTACATTTAGAGTAGAATTTTATATTTTATTTTATCAAAACACTTTATAAACATTCACTCAGACAAGTCTAATCATCCTTTAGCTGAAGATAAAGGGACTCTCTTTAGTAGGCATGTGATGCCAATCACTGAAATTTACAGATAGAGATGCTTAAACCTAGATAAGTCAAAGCAGTCATCTAGCAAACAACAACTAAACAAAATTTATTAGAACAGAACCTCTGGCCTTTCTCTGTTCTAATATACTCAGATGACTGCTGGCTGCATCAATTAGCTTGAAGAAGTAATTTTTTTGGGAGCATAGCCAACAATGCTTGTTTTTCATCACATAGCTGTCCTGCAAGAGGTGTTTATATGCATTCATCAAAGAATGAGAGTAGGCTCACATTGCTTTCTTTCATTTGGGTGCATTAGTGGGAGCACTGCCTGGCCACTAATTTTCATGAAAGATTTAGGAACTGATAACCAATGTCCTTTGAGGTGACAATACTATCATCAAATTTAGTTGAAAGCAGCAAATTGTATCAAAAGCTAGCAAGTACCTCCTTACATGCAAAGGAGAGAGAATAAGTACAAGAAAATCAAGATACAAGTGATATATTGCACAGCTAACACTCTAGCAATTGAAAGCTCCTTTGGGCAAAAAATAAGTAAGTTTAAACTAAAAAAAAATGTGGATGTCCATAGGTATGAATAGCAGATTAAAATCAAATGAATTCTTTCTCATCAGACTACTAGGACATGCTAAGCCATCAGTTAGTAGTGAAGGTCCTCCTACATTGGAGGACCATTCTTTCTCTTTGAAGCTATGATTATGAGCGTACCGAGAATCGCCAGCACCGTGCTGTCCTTCAGGACTTCCATGGAACCTGAGCACACAAAGTAGATCGCTTGCAGGGCATCTCCCTGCCGGAGGAGGTATTCCCCAGGAGCACAGAAGGAGGTTTTGATATGCAGAGACAGAGACCTGAGGCAACCACGGCTGGCACACTCGAAAAGGGAGAGCTGCAAAATCTCCTTGTTCAAGTGCATGGTGATGTCTGAACGCAGCTCGTCCGGGAAGTCTTTTAAAAGCTGTCAAAAAAACAGAAGAAGGGGCAAAAAAGAAGAAAAAGTGTAAAATAATTTATTTCCTCTTTTGCAGAGGTGATTTGATTTAGTAGTGCTCCACATGTTGTACTGATGCAAAGATTTCCGTTTGATTTTTCTTATCCCCTTGATAAGACGTGTGCTATGTCTTAATAAAGCTTTATGTTGATAAACACTGATAAATTCCAGAAAAAAACATGAATAAAAATATGCCTTTATAAAAAAAACAAGGAAAAAGAAAGTCAACGCCACTGTGTGTAGGAATTCCCCCTAATGCACAATTTAACCTTGTCCAAATTCTTCTCAGCTGTTAGAACACAGTAGGCTCTTCAGGTATATACCACTGTATACAGTGGCATATACACTGAAAACAGAGCAAAAATGAACTTAGTGTAGATTTTCTTTAAAATGCTTGTATAAAATTCATCAATAGGCTATATTGCTTCTTCTATGGTAAAACCACTGGAAGAGGAATAACTCAAAAAACCTCTATGTAGTAAACATCTGAGGGGTTTTTTGTTGGTGTTTTTTTTTGTTCTTTTTTTTTTAATGATGCAATTGTATGCTGAAGGAGAGTTGGGAAAGGAATGGAGACAAGCTGCATGCTCAGTGGAAGAACCTATGGAAACTAAAAGACCATAAGGTCCTCCTATTTTTCCCTGGCCTTAATTTTAGGCAAATTCCCAAAGTAGCCTGGCCAACACTTAAAGATATCTATATATGTTTTACAGAAGATCTGCTGCAGGATGGCAAAATTTGAGAGAAACATCTTTCTGCTCAGAGACAGACTTCTGAGAAAGACATATAACTGCTCAAATCATCAAAATTTCAGGTGGAGCTTTTAAAAAAGTGTCTAAGTGTCTGTCCCATTGATGCAAAGTATACTGCCTGCCTATAGGCAGAGCTCTTGACCATGCAAGCTGCAAGCCCACAAGCATAGTTTTCTCTGTAGTTTGAGGGGATCTGGCATCTGAGCAATGCAATCAGCCAACACTTGACCAAGTGGGCTTAGACAAAGCAGTTTGTGGATAGGAGGCAAATCATGAAATATTGATGATCTCTCTAGAGGCTGCTGTTGTAATACAGCAGTCACTCACTTTCAGCGTGACTAAAGGTACAGAAGCTGAAGGTGATCCTTAACCAAATCTAGGGAAGATTTGACATGTAAGTGGTTTTTGTACCTTTGTAAATCTTACTAGGCTCCTTCGGTTTCTAGGATGCTGTTGAAAATCCCATTCTTTGTGCTGTGCACACCACAAAAAAAAAAAATATCAGGAAAAGAATGTTCTCAAACCCAAATCTTTCTGCTTATTCCACATTATCTTTAGGGGCCACTGAGTTTTATAATGACATACATAACAAGAACTCTGAAGGGAATGGTTCATTCAAATAACACTCCAGCAGAGAGAAGCCATTATTCCTCCTGGAGTATAGTAATACATAACCTGGATAAGTCATGTAAAACAAGCAAACAAAGACATGACCAGAAATCTGTCTTTTGATTGCACTCTCATGTTACATTCTGCAATATTTAAAAATATATGGAAATGAATAACATAAAAATTCAGGCCAAACCACTTGTTCACAGTATTGCAAAAAATAAAAGAAGGTGAAGGAGGGAGGAAAGGGCAGTACAGAAGTCCCTCCTTTAAAAAACACCTAAAAGCCCAGTAGATTTTTTGTTCGGTGAAAGGCAAAACTGTTCACTGGGGTCTTTCTGCTGGCATCATCCAAAAGGTTTCTGATGAATCCCTCTTCAGCATTACAGAATTATGGAGGACTTTGAATTTTTAATATATGATATGATGTTCTAAACCAGATTTTTCAATAGCATACCCTCTTCCTGGGATAACCCAGCTTTATTTTTAGGCATGTTATTTTTTCATATGTAACTTCACACAAAACACAACATCACAAATGGAAAATTACCCCCCCCCCCCCCCGACTCTAAGTCCATGGTCAAAACCATCAAACACACAATATCTCTTATTTGGTTACCTCATTGGAATCAATTCCATTATTGACAGACCACGTGGTTTGGAAATATTCAAGCATCCTTTGCTTTAGCTGCTGTGGCAGGTGATGGACCCGTATAAAGTCCTTCAGATCCTTGGTTCTTGTGTGATAAAGGGACCATCTGGAGTACATCCTCTGAATTATGGCAGTCACATTGCCAAACACCAAGGCATGCATCAGAGCTAGGGAGGACAGAAATTATGTGCAATGTGGAGTGACTTGTTGATCATTAAAATGTAACACAGAAAATAAACAGGATCTTCACAGAAAACCACTTTCCTGCTTGATAGGTATAGTAAAGCTTTTGAATACAAGACTCCATGAGTAATTTACAATAGTATTCATATGATTATTCATTTCCATTTTTTGTGTCACTGGCAGTCACAGCCATGGGACAGGGTACAACCACATCTGATGCTATCTAATCAGGGTACCATCTATCTATTAAGTTTATAGTCTAAGAAAAAAGGAAATAGATGAACACATGTAGGCAGGCATGCTCAGGAAATAATGAGAAACTATTAATCAGTATGAAAAACTAGACTCAAATGATCAGTTAGCAACTACATAGAATGTAATAGATTTCAGAGACCTCATGTAAATAAAAGCAATTACTAATGTGGACCATGTGCAGTGGAATGAGATGGCAAACAACATTTAGAGATGTATCATATTCTGGGGAATAAGATGTTAAAAAAAAAAAAGACAGAAAAAACCCATTGTAAAGCAAAAATTCAGGTTAAAAAAAGAGATACATTCAAACTGACAGTCTGATTTCTTATGTTGCTTGAGAAGTTCAAATATGGTGTGAAATTGTTTATTAGGAAGTTTGAACATCCTGGAGTTTGTCTGCAATTAAAGCCTGGCTTGGGAATAAAAAGACCAGAAGCAAAATTGAAGAAATGTTTACAGATACAGGTCATCTGGGTTTGTTTGTGCAGAAATTGCTTGCTGTTTATCAGTGGGAGAAATCACTGCTAGATTGTCTGTCATGTGGTATTGATCTGAGGTATATAATATACACATTTACAAATTGTTTATTGAAAAAACTATTAAAGAGCTTGATTATTACTCTTAAGGGACATCTATCTTTATAGTGCTTGAAAGAAAGCAGACAGATTCCTCAGAGTGGCAAAGGAATTCATTTATAAACAAGACAAACAAGATGTTGACCTTGTATGGCAATTTACAGAAGTCCAGCATGAGTGAGGAGAGACAAGGGGGAACAGGAGGAGGAAAGGATGCATTTTGGTGGTTAATAACGCTTTTACATGGTAGAAACAGGCAGAAAATTCTTTAGTTTGGAGTGTTGAAAATTTTTACAGGCTGAGTAAAAAACAAAGGCGCTAGTAACAATATCTATGTCTTCATTGTGAAGGGAGTGCAGAAAAACAGATAAAGCACTGCAGTGTGATGTAGTTTCACAATACAGTATGCATTCTTGTAGAGGTGATCCAATGATATGATTAGGTCAATACAAGTCCGTTAGTAAAAGAAGATAAATGAAAAGCAGGGCAGTAAGAAAAGGATCAGATATGAATATTAGAAAGAAAAGTAAGCATAATTGGAAATTTATTTCTAAGACTAATCAGCTGGATCAACTAAGTGTTGTTCCTGATCGTGCAATGAATTGCTAAGTCACTAATGTCAGAAGCTTGGGCAACAAAATGTGAGGGACTGGTGTAATGCTAGATACAGGATATTATACTAAAAATATGGCAGCTAGGCCTGAAACAATTCAGCCAGACATAGCTAAATAGGCTAAAGAGATGGTGTAGCCTCTTTAAGGATGTGATAATCAGTTTAAAAATGGGTGGAGGGATAAAACATTAGGTGGTGTATGGATGCATACATAAAAATCACATGTGATACAAGTTTCCCAAAAGGCTCCAAGGTTAGGAGCTGGACAGTGTAGCGATCTCCATGATGTTATTATAGGCACAAATATAATCAAGAGTTTTATTATCATGGGATAATCTGTCTTTGTGTATGTACATTGGAAGACAACTGCTACTGATGATGACAAGCTATTGCTGGCTATGATAGGCATTAGATTTCTTTATCAAATAATCACAGACCCACCCTGCTTTCTGTAAGAAATCTATTAATCCATTCTTTAAAACCAAGTAGGACAAGTTAAAAACTTCTAGGAACCGTATTTCATAAAGTAGCCTTGATTTTAATGGATATTCTAAATTACATTTTTGTTGCTTAGGGAACAGAGGAACACCTCTGATCCCAGAAAGGACTGGAGCTACTAGAATGGGCCTCCAGTCTCATAAATACAAAACTGCACATTCCTTGCTCAAAGAACATAGAGAATACAAGACAGCACATGGTATGGTCATCTGCAGGGGGACACATCTGATTAATATTTTAAGATGCTGGGTATCCTAGGAATTCAGGTCAAATTTTAATAAGTAACTTCTCTTTCCAACTTTAAGAAGAAATACTGTATAGAATAAGATGTTTTATCTTCACAGTATTACTTGTCTTAAATTGTAATTTCAAATTAATGCAAACCAAAAATTAATACCAGGAGGCAGGTAAAAATCAAACAAGAATATTATAAGTTATATATCTGTTAAATTAACACTTGATTATTTTTTTTTCTGGCTTCAAGTTTCTCCAAGGTTGCAATAAATTCACTTCGTTCTTTCAATTTGCAGTGACACACATTAAAGAGGTACAGACAAACTACTGATAAACTAAATCACACTATCCATTACACCTGAAATGTCATAAACTAGTGACTTGGTCTAAAAACTGTAAAAAACTTACATCAATTTTTCTCAAGACATCACTTTCCACTAGGGAATTTTAAAATTAAATATCAGCCAAAACTATACATCAAAACATGTTTTAAGAAATAAAAACGTATTATGCCCTAAAGTATACAGACTAATACTTTATTCCTAATAGTGTTCTGAGGCGTGCTCACCAGTCTGCACTGTATGATGCCTATGCCTTTTTCAAGTTTCCTTGCTCTGTTTTTTTCTTAAATAGCGTCTAAAATAAAATTCCTCAAGAAACTACCTGCAAAACAGCCTGCTGTGCTTTCTTATCTGGATATATCTTGTTCACTGGACCCTCCCAGATGTAAAGTCATTCTTCTACCTGCTTGTCTATGAGTAGCTTTGCCTTTCAGTTTTCAGTTCCTTCTTACTACATGCAGTCAACTAGTTCTTCACAATTTTTTCAGTGCACAAGCATATTAGTTCTACCGCTTAATGATATAAGAAATGAAAAAGAAATTGCTATAACCAGACTAAATGAAAGTATAGGATACTTTTATATTCTACTCTATTAAGTTTGTGAAAGCTCTGCCGTATCAAAGTGAATTAAATATACATCATCGCCTTACACAGGATACCTCTTGATTTCTTGATAGAAATGAAAACCCTTTCCTTCATTGCAACAGATTTTGCGTAGTGAAAGACACAAAGCACAGAGACCACACTGTATTTTAAAACTATAACTTTATGCTACCAGCAAAAGCAATTAATGAGCTGCTTGTGTTTTTGTGCCATTGTCAAAATCAAAATGATATCATTCTTGGATGATTCATTATATTATTGCCACTCCTTTTCAGGACTGGGAAAAATGACAATAATTCATTGAGTACTTTTTATACCACTTGATGCTGCAAATACATAGTTTACAGGTCATTCATCGTGTCCCCTGGCTTTCAAGTGTCAAGTTGCCAATTTATTTTTGCCCAGGACAATTTATGCTGCAAAGCTGACGACCACTGCCTTACTGAGTAGCCCTGGAGAAATACCTACCAGTATTTTCAGAACAATTAGGCAAGCAGAAAAAAAAATGAGGGGGCAATACTCTAGTAGAGATTTGCTTTTACCCTTCACACCCACTGCGACATCTTTGAGTTGTATGATGTACACACTATGAAATAGCACAGCTAATTTTGGGGGGGAGGAAGATGAAGGTAAAGAGGGAGCTGCAGGTACTTTCTCCAGTGACCTTGGCTTACTGAGCTCTGCAGATGCCACCAGCTTACTGGTTGTGCCCAGGTGCCTCAGCAGAAAGAAGGTGACCATAAATGAGCACATGGCTTTCCCCAACAGTATGACCAGGTAATTAACATAAATATAATTACTACTAAGAACTCCAAATATGACAAAAACATTGCATTTTGATTCTAATCTGAAGCAGTGATGTGATAAAATTTATGTAGTGACAATTAAACCGCTTTTTGTTTATGATAGTCACCTATGGCTCACCAAACAGTCCTCCTGGCTCTGTCCTGTCTCCATTGCCTTCTCTCTGGGCTGGTCCTTCAGATGCAGATACGTACCAGCTCAGAGCCAGATATACCGGTGGGCTGCCCACCTCCCCTTGCCATCATCCCCAGGGATGCTGTGGGGACTGAATTTGAGCTGAACATGCACCTATTACTTGGCTGACTGGAAAAGTGCCTGGCACATAACCAAAATGCTCCCCTGGCACATGGCTGGGCCACACTCACTGACAATAATGTGAGTTTGCATTTTATTGGGTGACAATTGTCTTTTGTCACCATAAGTGATCAAAAGGTTAGAAATATGTCTGCTTAAGAGAGTTTATCTAGTGTAAAACCAACAAAGTTATTTCCTTCTTTTGCCGTTTTAAATTAAACTTTCTGTTGTGTTTTCTTTTTTAAAGAAACAGCAAAATTTCAGCTCTTATTTTACTTGTCCCTACCCCCCCAAAACTTTTTACATGATGCTTATCATTTGTACCTACCCCCAATCAGCATTGTGCAAATAGAGAAGATCTTTTCAGCATCGGTATTGGCTGAAACATTTCCAAACCCAACACTGGTGAGGCTGCTGAGGGTGAAATATAGGGCAGCTATATAGGCACTTCTGATTGATGGGCCTCCTAGTGTATTATTCTCATAGTAAGGAGACTCAATACGTTTTCCTAGCTCATGAAGCCAACCTGAAAAACAAAGCATAAAAAGAACTATTAAGGAATACTGATACCATGAAAACTACATATTCTGTAAAACAATATAATTCTAAAAAAAAATTATTTAGAAGACACTGCATTCTTCACACAATTCCAAGAAAAAGAAGAACATTAAACTGTGGGAATTTATACAGCATGTAAAGGATTGTGTCTCTGGAGTATTTATCTTTATGCATGATTATTTTTGATACGAACTGTATTTCTATATGGAAATCAAGTGGGTTTGAATTGCATATTACAGGTCTAATTAGATAATTCACAAAATCCATTAAGGCAGTGAAAAGAAAAAAATCATCACCTAATAACATTGCAGCAAGAATGTAACACTGATTTGATTCTTTCCATTAATTAATGCTTGGAAAGATTTTTGAGATTCTAAGACTAAATTGTTGTTATAATAATAATTACATATTTAGAGCTTTTTACATGTTTCTTTTTACAGTAGAAAAGATTTAAACAACTAAACATAACTTACAAACCAGAATTAATTTTCAAGAGATGTTTCAGTAAGTATTTTCTAAATTGTTCATTTAATCTTTCCTTCCATTTTGCTAAACAAGTCTACGTGTGTGTTGTAGTTTAACCTCAGCCCGCAACTGAGCACCACACAGCCACTCGCTCACTCCCACCACCCCTAGTGGGATGGGCGAGAGAACTGGAAGAGTAAAAGTGAGAAAACTCATGGGTTGAGATAAGAACAGTTTAATAATTGAAATGAAATAAAATAGTAATAATAATAATAATAATAATAATAATAATAATAATAATAAAAAAGAATATACAAAGCAAGTGATGCACAATGCAATTGTTCACCACCCATCCACTGATGCCCAGACAGTGTCTGAGCAGTGGCCCCCCCGGACAGCTTTCCCCCAACTTATATACTGAACATGACGTCACATGGTATGGAATGTCCCTTTGGCCAGTCTGGGTCAGCTGTCCTGGCTGTGCCCCCTCCCAGCTTCTTGTGCACCTCCAGCCTTCTCAGTCCGTAGAGCATGGGAAGCTGAAAAGTCCTTGACTAGTGTAAGCACTGCTCAGCAACAACTAAAACATCGGTGTGTTATCAACATTATTCTCATCCTAAACCCAAAACACAGCACTGTACCAGCTACTAGGAAGGAAATTAACTCTATCCCAGCCAAAACCAGGACAGTATTCAGCCTTTATTCTATACCATCTACATCATGCCCAGGTCCCACACTTTCCAACACATTCCCATTAATCACCACCCCTTTTCCTGTCTTTTGATATATACACACAGATGTCATTCCCTTAGTCTATGAGCTGTCCCTATAAAATGTTCATTGTGTTCATTTAGTCTATGACTTTGGGCTCCATTTGTCATAATAATCTTTCAGGGCAGGAAAGATGGTATGCAGTGTTGGATTCTTTCATGTTGAAGTCAGTTCTGGTTCCATCATCACTGCGCTTTGCTTGGTTTCATCAACGTTCATTCTTCATGAATCTGTGTGATTCTTATTGTAATACCATTGATATAGCATATAATATTATGTAGCAATTAACATCATACAGTTCAAATCATTGGCTATTCTCACCCAAAATCAAATCCCCCTGAGGTACACATCGGACTTCCCCATCTTCCCGCATCACCCACCAAGTGCACCCAGGTCCTTGAGCAAAAGCAATCCCACAAATGGGTTTGCCTTTGCACGAGGCAGGAATAACCCAGACTGTCTTCCCCAGCATATTTTTTATGTGCACTACAGGGACTTTATTCCTATCTACAGTACGTAAAAGTTCTGACTGGGCAGGGCCAGCTCACTTGGCAGATCCCCTAGTGTTGACTAACCAGGTGGCTTTTGCTAAATGTGTGTCCCAATGTTTGAACATCCCACCACCCATTGCTCTCAGCGTAGTCTTTAACAGTCCATTGCATTGTTCAATTTTCCTGGAGGCTGGTGCATGATAGGGGATGTGATACACCCACTCAATGCCGTGCTCTTTGGCCCAGGTGTCTATGAGGTTGTTTTGGAAATGAGTCCCGTTGTCTGACTCAATTCTTTCTGGGGTGCCATGTCACCGTAAGACTTGCTTTTCAAGGCCCAGGATAGTGTTCCAGGCGGTGGCATGGGGCACGGGATATGTTTCCAGCCATCCGGTGGTTGCCTCCACCATTGTAAGCACGTGGCGCTTGCCATGGCAGGTTTGTGGGAGTGTGATATAATCGATCTGCCAGGCCTCCCCATATTCATATTTCAGCCATCGTCCTCTATACCAGAGAGGCTTTAACCGCTTGGCTGGCTTGATTGCAGCGCATGTTTCACATTCATGGATAACCTGCGCAATAGTGTCCATGGTCAAGTCCACCCCTCGATCACAAGCCCATCTGTATGTTGCATCTCTTCCTTGGTGACCTGAGGTGTCACGGGCCCACCGAGCTAGAAATAACTCACCCTTATGTTGCCAGTCCAGATCCACCTGAGCCACTTCAGTCTTAGCAGCCTGATCCACCTGCTGGGTGTTTTGATGTTCTTCAGTGGCCCGACTCTTGGGTATGTGAGCATCTACGTGACGGACTTTTACAACCAGGTTCTCCACCCGGGCAGCAATATCTTGCCACAATGCGGCAGCCCAGATGGGTTTGCCTCTGCGCTGCCAGTTGGTCTGCTTCCATTGCTGCAACCACCCCCACAGGGCATTTGCCACCATCCATGAGTCAGTACAGAGATAGAGCACTGGCCACTTTTCTTGGTCAGCAATGTCTAAAGCCAGCCGGATGGCCTTTATTTCTGCACATTGGCTCGATTCACCTTCTCCTTCAGCAGTTTCTACAACTTGTCACATAGGACTCCATACAGCAGCTTTCCACCTTCGATGATGAAAAGTCCTTGACTAGTGTAAGCACTACTTAGCAACAACTAAAACATTGGTGTGTTATCAACATTATTCTCATCCTAAATCCAAAACACAGCACTATTCCAGCTACTAGGAAGAAAATTAACTCTACCCCAGCCAAAACCAGGACAGTGTGCTAAAGAAAGTAGAATTAGCTACTGCCTCATAGAAATTTCAGAAAGAACAACAAACCAACAAAAAAACCCCACAGCAACAAAGCTGGAAAAGAGATGCAGTTCTTCTTTTGGAAAAGGAAAACAAGCAACCTGAATGAGTTGCATAAACACAATGCTTCACAAAAATCAAGACAGGAAAAAAAAGATAAAAATCAATTTGTGTGCCCAGTTTTGCGTGTTATGCAGTTTGCTTGGGAGAGTGGGAATCTTTCCTGGATAGTCAAGGAGAACCACCAAAACAAAATATTCCTGGCAGGCAGAGTTTTATTTTAGAAAAATTGGTTGGGGGTCTGCCTGTTGTAAGCTGAGACCTGACAGACTGAATCACCTCCTGAAGCTTATTCTCTCTTCACTTCAGCCAGCATCCATTTCTTCATTTTGGATGAATCCAAGTATGAACTAGGGGAAATCCCCTTGTACAGAATATCTGCAAAAGTAAGGGGCAGATTTAAAGTATCTGTCCCAGCACTTCCAATTAAGTTGGGGGAAAAAGTCTGTAAGAATTTACCACCTACAGCAAACTTGTTGAGCCATGGCTCCTACCATCCTCAGCTCCATACTCTTACACACTCTCCTACATAGAAAACCAAGCCAGAAAAGCTGGGTAATGACAGCGTAAAGTCTAGCTATAATCCTGCTGACCCACTCTATGCAGGCCAGTGAATTTAATCAAAAGCATAAATGAAAGCGTTCTGCATTGTCATAAGATGGAAGTACCGTGTGGGCTGGTTTACCTTGCCAACAGATAAGAAAGCATATGAAAATCTCGATTTTGCCTTGATAGGAAGTATTAATCACATGAGGCTATTTTATATTTGTGGCTCTCAATTATTTAAAATGAAAGAAAACCAAAACTAAAAAAAAAAAAAAGCCTAACTGAACCAATACCAGTCCTCTCTCTGTGCACTACTGTTTTCCTGAGATTACACTACATTTCCCCAACAATAATATGGCCTTTTGTAAAGCGGATTTCATTCCTATGCTCATGTTAGGGAATGTAATCCCACACATTAAAGAATAAAGAATAAAAACCTAAGAAAATCCCTGGCAGAGAGTAGACAGAGTTAAAAAAAGTATCTAAACCTACTGTAAAGAAATACAATCATAAAGTTCAACATCAGGTTTTGAAAGCATTCTAGTCATATGAAGAACTGTAAAACTGAAACAAATTAAATAAGTTATTTTAAATAACCATAACTTATGCGTGAAGACTGAAATAATGCCTCTTAGGAGAAAAATCCCTTTCCTGGGAGTGTTCTAAAAGCCACTGATTCTTGGCCTCTGTATTCCCTTTTTTCTGCCTTTTGTTATCTGAATGAATTTCACGTTCATTGCTCCTGGTGGTCATATTGCATCTGATTGCAAGTTTCTCCACCTCAGTTTCAGCTATCAAACAAAAAAAAAAAATTGAGTTTACCTATTGTAACTTTATATGAAACACTATGGGCCTCACTTTCAGACTAATACATTTTCAATGCTATCCAGAAAAGGTGGATGACTCTATTCTTTAATTGATAGATATGTATAAACTGGTTTCTCCTTTACAGCACACTTTATGTTCAAGGTTATCAAGTAAAACACCCAACCCTGCTGAAACATCATTGTTCCTAAAGGATGCCTTACTGCTAGTAAAGGTAAGGTACAAAAATAAATGCCTACATTGTATCAAACAGTAGAAATTCCTATAATATTTCTAATATAATTCTACTACCAAAGTACCAAACACAATATTAACATTTTACAGTTGCTAACAAGCACTTCTGGCCAGGACACCAGTATTTGAAATGAGTTCAGCACTCTGTGCCGAGTTCTGTGGCAAAACTGAGGGTCAGACAAATGATCTTAATCAGCAAGATGAATGGCTTATCACTGAGCTACAATAGTAGCAGTTAGCAATTATTAGCAATTGTTAACAATTGCTAAAAAAATGCCCACTATATAAAGAAAAGCTATTAGGTAACTTTCTTTAGAGATGTACCATGAGATTTGGAACAGAAAATGTATATCTGAAAGTGAAAACCCAATAAATATATTCCTCCGATTTGTAGATAAGGACATATTTATAGCTTCTTGTTTCTATTTTGGCTGTTAGAGATGATCCTAATCAGGAACTTTTGAAGAAATTATATAGGATGAGATTTCTGCCAAAGTATATAAAATGTTGCAAGATCTTCCAGATCAACTATACTTCTTAGATTTTTGTTGATAGCACTACATTATTTTTCCATTTGGGGGTAGAGCCAAGATACTGTTGGCTGTAAATACTTTCATTGGCCAATGGAAATAGTCGTGAGATAGCATGACTGACTGATGCCTTTTACTTTTTTGGTTCCTGTAGGTAACAGCTCTCAGCAGATTCTCTGGCAAACTCGAGTAATTAATTTCTGCCCTCAGGGAAGAAGAGAAAAATAAATACACCTTGCAGTCAGAGGGAGCTTCCTAGAATTTAGCATTATGAATCTTGTCTGGTTCTGAATTAGCATTATATAGATATAGCTCTGTGACTTTGAAAACATTTTTAAGCACCAATTAGCATAATTAAGAGGAAGATTTTTCAAAGGGAAAAAGAGCACTTAAGTAATCAAGTCCCATCGGAAAAATAGTAGGACTTGGATATCTAGCTCCATTAGGCTACTTTGAAAATTGCTGGAAGAATCTGTATTGAGTTTCATTTACCTGTATCTGGGAAGTGCTCAAGTACCAGCAGGAACATAAACAAGCGTTTAAGCATCCGTAGATGACATGCTTTATAACAGGGTGTAAAACACTGTCTCATTTACTGGTGTCCTGGTTTTGGCTGGGATAGAGTTAATTTTCTTCCCAGTAGCTGGTACAGTGCTGTGTTTTGGACAGCCAGAAACTTAGTCTTCCCTCAGTTTGTAGCTTGCACTGCATTGAGCAGGTATATCACTCCCTATAATTTGCAGATTCATTTTATACTACTAAGATTTTCCTTATATGCCAGACACTTAACATAACAAAATCCTGTCTGGTGCTTAATTTCAATGATTTAGAAAATAGTTAAATTTTCTAATGCATTAATTACCTACAGCATTTATTCTATAAAACAGACATACTTTTTTTCCAGTTAAAAAGTAGACCAAAACTCTCTGGTTTATTTGGGACTACTGTGTCAGGAAGTGCAAAGAGGAATGGATAAGGAGTATCTCTTAGAGCATCCCTGAATGCCTGAAAGCAGGAACGGTTCCCCAGTAGACCAGTGATGATGATATTAGAAGAGAAAGGGGGGAACAAAGGCCCACCTTCTCTCAGCTGTGGTTCCATATCAAATTCAGGGACTTCAAGTATTCCTAGGGGAAATGCTAAGGTAGAAAAGCCTATCTGCTCCCACATCATTACAGTTTTATGTTTAAACAGTATTTGAACCTCATTTAGGGCCAGACCATACTTGGCTCTTTCACGCTAGTGAGGAGAGTAATCAATGTTATGCTGATAGTAGGGAAAGAGAATATGTAATGAGTAATGCTGGGGTAAACTAAAGGACACTGTCAAGTTTGGGTTATCTTTAAAGGCTATGTTTCAGACTGAGTTATATTTTTCTGGCTCAACTTAAAAACTCTGGAGCTCTAAATGAAAACACAAAATATGGCAATGGCTTTATTAGATGCCACATCTTCTTCATACTTCTCCAAAACCTAGAACTGTACCTTATGAAATAGCAGGTGATACAAAACAATCCAAAACCAAACAAAACCTAGAAATACTGGAGAACAAAAGATAAAAAGTATAAGTAAGTCACCAAACAGTGAAAAATAATAATAAAAAAATGTCCTGAACTGGAGCACATACAGCCTTCTGATATAAATGGATTATAATTTTTAACATAGAAGTCTGTATGTTTTATGCCTACTAATGTGTGTTGCAGTGAACAGTTTAGGGTCATTAAGGAAAAGCTAAAAGCTATACAAAAGAAATTAGATCCTTCATCACTGGAATGCATTTTAAAATGAAAATCATCATGTGCGGTAAGAGCTATGTTAGCTCCCACTGCAGCAGTCCCTGGTCACTGCTGATAGCTCCTCATTTCAGATCTAGAGCCAGGCAGAAGCTGTAGGGTTGCACGGGAAATCAGACCACCCCTTCATTACATACCTGCACACTCTGATCTCCAAATGATCATCTCAGATTTCAAGTTTAAATGGGGGAAAACTGTTGCAAAGATCCCACTGCTCTCAGTGAAGCCAGGATTTTAGCTTATATCTCTCTACTCTGTTTCCTTGAAATATTAACCTCCAAAAAAAAAATCTTAGGGCAAAACAGTTGCTAAGATAGAACAAGTAAGCAAATGCCCTTCTTTTTAGGTAAAAGCACTTGTGATTACAGTTTCTGTGAGATAGATTTTACATGTCCCAATCACTTCCATCAACTGTCCATGTTGCTTCTTCAGAATATGCCATAGTTAAAGAGCATTTGAGGAGGTGAGACCAGAGCTAATATTGTGTTTGAGATAAGACATTAACATCATTTTGTATAACAGTATAATGAATATATTCTACCTTATCAAACCCTAATTATCATTCATTAGACATTAAAACATTAGCTTTGCTTTTAAGATTGCTTCCAAAGAATTTTGCACAGTTACTCTCTAGTTGTTTTTGGCTGATACAATGCATTAAAAATTTAGAGGTATATAAGAAGGCCAAATTATTTTACTTCTAGTGTGCATGACTCTACATTATTGAATAATCATTGTCTCTATTCTAATTACTCATTTAAATGGTAAATGGTATTTAAAGGTATCCAAGTTCTTCTCAAGATCCTCAAAGCCTTTTTTATCCCTGTCCAGCCAAAATGTTTTTGACATCTGCAATTTTTTCCTGCTAAAACCTTTGCATTTTTTCCCCAGACTATTAATACACTAAACAGCACCATTCCTACTACTTAATCCTGTGGAACGTTGCTGTTACCCTTTCACTGTCACAAAACCTGATCATTTGTTTACAGGTTTGATCTATGATGGAATTTTGCCTGTCATGTTATGAGAGGCTTCCAGGTACCAGAGCAGTTGGTTTAAGGATTAAAGACCCCCAGAGATGACAGGAGCAATCATACTTTCAATCACTGCTTCTGGAGAACTCTAAATATAGCAGGTCTTATTGCATCAAGTCACAAGGAAAACATGAACCAGGCTTTTCTTTCACACAGATTAGAATACTAAAAATAGAAAAACCCACAATGCTGAAGGTGTCATACAGCTGCAGGTTCTAAGACTCTGAAAATGCAGCTCCATCATGTGTGCCCAAATGGCATAATTGTGCAATAGTAAAATACAGGGCATGAGTTTATGCTCTTTTCAAAATGAAGATAATAAATAAATGTTATATGTGTAAAAGGAAACCTGAGGTGCATCTATATGGCGTGTCAACAAATACAGGCTACAAAGGAACATCTCTAGCCTAAAGGGTGTATTTGAAGAAGAGAATTAGCTGGCATTCAAAGTAAGTAAAAGTTAAGTGGCAGTGCATGAAATTTAGACTAGCAAGACTTCAATATTAGTACAACAGACACAAGCATAATGGCTGCATGACAGTAAGGAACAGTTAGCATTAATCTACTCCTCTTGGTCTTTATTTTGCTAGCACACTTTCCTGCAAAGAGTAGACACCTAAAATGGGAAAGAAAACAGATATGATAAAGGAAAGACATTAACATTTTTCTCAAGGACTGAAACTTTGCTTAAAAATATTAAAGTAATTCCCTAAATAATTTATTCTAAAAATATGTTTTCTTATTTCTGCATTGTAAGATATCGTCCTTAATGGAGTATATTCTTTATTATGATGGATTTAATTATAAAGTTTTTCTTAAACTAGAAAGACACATAACAGGGCTATGAATGAGACTGATAGTGTGACAGAACTAGAGGAACATCTACTGCAGTCAAATCCACATATAGTCAAATTTTGTGGAGGGAAATTCTTGACATGACATAGAAAACAAATAGATTTAACTTGGACTACATGAAACAGTTTCATCTTAACTGCCTATGGCTGGAGTCCTTGTGGTAGGGGCATACAAAGCCACTCAAGGCTGCCCTCTGTGACCTTGGGACCAGAGCCCAGGCATGAGCCATGGTGCCTGGGAACTGCTACGCATGCAGCAAGTATGGGGATTAGTGCTTCAGACCAATGCATGGCAGAGGTATCTACCCTCCACTGTTCATAGCATCACCTTGCTCTTTCCTTCATACCACACTAACTGTATATTTGTAAATCTAATCTATGTCTATTTTAATATTTTCCTGCATTTTTCTTTGTCTGGATCATAATCCTTGGTACCATTCTGGTGCATTCATTGCACCAATTTATTCAGATAATTAAGAGTTAACTATGTTAACATTGTACAAGAAGATTATACTTATCCTCTGGGCTCAGTGGACTTTTAAGTGCCAACAGAAGTGAGGCACGTGGATATTACCATGATGGAAACTACAAAACATTTTCTACAGATATATACAAAAGTTTATATACTTTTGCTTCATGAACGCCCATATTATAGACAATAAAACCCACAAAAAAAAATCCTTTAATATGTAATCAAAGAGGAAAAAAATTACCACTTTTCTATCAAAAACTCTATGCCTCTTTCTATTAAGTAGATAAAATCTTTAGAGGGGAGAGTACAAATTTTATAAGAAGATTTCATGCTTCAGATCTGAGATGTTCATCTCTTTAAAGCCCAATGCCTAAACCAAAATAAAGCCTTCATTCATGTATGTGCTATACATATCATTTACAGCTCTATGTGAAATCATTAACATCATATTTTGGGGAGCTCGCAAACAATGGCAATGAGGAGAAATGTAATATTTTAAAATGAAAAGAAAAACAGTTGAGAGTTTCAAAACCATGCCCTTCTCAGAAACAAAGCTTGATGAGATGACATCTTCTCTCCAAAATTATACATGAGGATTCATGAGCAGTAAATTTTAGATCTTCCCAAATTAACAAATGAAGTAAGAGATGGGCATGATCCAAAATCCAAGACACAAACATGCTGAGATCTGGGCCCTATCTTTGCATCTAGTTAATGTCTTTATTATGGATCAAATAAAAAAAATCAGGATTTGAACATATGTCAGATGTAATTGTAATCCTCTGCCAGATTTTCAGAATTCTACCACTGATTTTTGAGCATCTGTAACATCATCCAGAGAAAGTTTGAACTTGGACATAGTGCAGTCAGAAAAGAAAAATGAAGGTAAAAATTGAAGGTCCATGTATGCCCCACTGCTCCATGATGCTTGCACACTCAAGATACACCAAATTCTGTAGTCAAAGGCATGTAAGTGAAATGGTTACCATCATATCTGGATCCTTTCTAATGCTTGCCTTAAATGATGGAGTACGCTCTGCAGATACATTGACTGTTCTTCTTGGGCACTGGTCTAGAGGAAACTATATATTTCCCTAGATCCTTAAGGAAAGTTTTTAACTATATAGAGGCATACGGTGAGGCAGATGTTTTAAAGACTTTTAAAACCCATGGAGTTTTCCAAACTAAATGCATACTCCCTTTGGTTAGAGCATTTTTAGATAGAAACTTAACCTTCGCCAGGTCTACCAAAAATAATTTAGTTTGAAAAGTGACATCCTATGTAATTCTTTTGTAAGGCTGACTAATACCCTTTGTAAATAAATTGGCTGTTGTATTTCTAATTGAATATATGCTTAGAAGCTATCATAAAAATAATTACATTTTGTAGAGCTTTAACTCATGTAACTCGACAAAGTCATAACACGATATTGACCTATTGTGTTCACTGAAAATGAAGTTTTCATAACACAATAAATATTCAATGAACTTAGTTTCAGGAAGAAGAGGTGCTCAATCAAGGGATTAAAAAAAAGAAAAACATCTAAGATCTAATTGTAATGTTGCTGATAACAACAAAAACACAGCTGAGCCCACAGAAGTGCTGAAAACCTGACAAATAAGCTTTAATCATCTGACAAAACTCAACTCTAAATTGCAAGTATCGCTGCTTAGAATAAGAAAGTAAAATTTCTGTATTCTCATGGTAAAATTGATGCCCCCTTGGAGATACTGACAAAATTGCTTTGCAGGGTATTTAATTTCTTGTCAGCAGCAAGGTGTGGCCAGTTAAATAATTTATATTTTCATTTTGGAAGGCCAGAAGTGCAAAAAGAGATACTTATCCTACGGGAAGCTTGTACTGCACCCCAATGAAGGCACTATAGGTGCATGGATTATAATGCAATTTCCAAAGTTGCTGGTTGATCACTCCTTGGCACGTTCATGGCTTGTAAGTGGTAGAGCAATAGGCCTGATATGAAATACTTGTAATGCTAGCATTTTATTAGAAAACAATGTTGGAAAGATATCTTTTAACAAATATTTAGTTGGGCACAAGTAAGAACAGGGTGTAGTTCTGCAGCTCTTCCACCTAATGCAAAATGCTACATAAGCACTCCATAAAACACAGTGTACATGAATTACCAACAGCTGCACACATTTCAAGCCCCAGTTTGTAGTCAGAACCTAACTATGCTCATGCATTAGACAACAACATTTCTAGATGAAGTCTTATCTTCTTTTGTCCGCAAAGTAAGGTTTTGCTCTTTTACTTTTTCTTCTACTGGGCTGGACAAATCTCTGAGGACCAGCCCAGACACAGTTCCACAGTCAGAGCCCCAGATATTTCTTAAGACGGTAGATAGTTCATGTGAATTAGCTACTTACATTTCTCCTCCCCCATGTGGCAAAAACCTCTCTTTCCAGAGAAGTTATTTCATGTCTACAGCTACAGTGTATTCTGGTGAGAAAGGAAAGAAGGGAGTGGTATGGAGGGAGACATGTCCCTTTGAGTGGAGCTACAAGACAGTCTCCAAAAAGCTAGCTGGCGCTCTGCATGACCGTAGAGGGTATTACTGGAGGACTTTTCCTCCGGGACCATTTGCCATGTGGAATGGGAACTGTATGGCTGAACTTGTCCTGTTTGGTGGGCCAGCTGTGCAGGCTGACTGGGCAGGCTTTGGGTGGCTTGTCCCTCTCACCCCTATGCTGCGTTACTACCTTGGTGCCACATAAGGCTGCAGATTGCATCTCTGGGACATGCAACTGGTATTCTGTAGATGTCTAAACAAATCAGAGAGCTGCACAGCTCTTTTGTTCATATTCATGAGGAAGCCTCCAATATACCTTCGCAACAGTCTCATAGTATAACACAATAAAGATTTCCCTTCCAGTAGAGTTACGTTTATTCTAAGGTAGAGACCTGACTATATGACATATAAAAGCTATGTATAAGAATTTTAAGAGCTAACTCAGCAGATCTGCAAGGAGCACATTCCTTTTGATATTTTATGATAATTCTCTATTTTGTGATATTCTCTAAACATTTATACTTACTGTTGCATAGAAGCTCCAGTGTACATGGTAAGTGCACCTGCATTCCTGCAGAACTAGGTCATAAATTCCTTCAGTCTCATTTATCAAGGAGTAGGTAAATTTAGAAAAGAAATGTACTGGAAACTCTTCTTCTCTGTGGTAAGCATGTACAGCTCTTCTCAACAGTAATTTGTCAGATGACTATATTTGGATATGTGGGAGATTTAAATCCTTCTTGCTTTTGCAAGTCAGCAGTTTTTTTTCTCTTCGCCACTTCATTGAAAGGACGAGATGGGGATATTTTCAATATCAACTTTTCATGACTGTGGCAGTCAATACATACAAAGCACTATATATAGCTAATTATTTTAGTTAAACTTTTTCTTTTTACTAGGAATAGTTTATACCAGCTCTAGTGCCATCAATATATTTGTAGTGAAGACAAATGTCTTCTATTTTTTTTTAAATTATCCTGGTTTGTCTCCCAAAAAAACCCAAGATTTTTTTCAGGGTTCTTAAACTAAAAGAAATTAGTAACATAAGTAAATTAACTGCTTTTTTGTGATATCGTATAAAGTTCATTTAATTTTTAGATTACAGGTAAAACATACAAGTTTAAACACATAGCTAATTTAAGAAATAAAATTGCAAGCATATCATTAGAAGTATATAAATCATTTGCAAATCATCTCCTTTAAGGACATGGTCACACTGTCACTTCACAGAGGGTCTCAACATTCAACGTTACTGCTCCCTAAGCAAACTGGCTGTTACTGTCCTTTTCCAGGCTATCAAATGCCTTGCAGCTAAGCTTGGAATTAGAAATGTTAGTGCTTCTAGTCCATTCAGTGCAAAGAGCATGTCTATCTATGCCCTCTTTGCTTCTCTGTGCTCCATCAGTCTGTACACATCTGTTAGAGCTTTTCTTATCTTATATTTAGAGTGTAATACCCTTTTGGGCAAGAGCAGCCTTTTTACCCTGTGTTAATTCAGCAATGCAGACAAGAGGGTCTTGACCTATAACTAGGATCCCAGGTGCTGTTGCGATAAAATTAATGGTAATGGCTTTTTTTTTTTGCTGTCAGCTAAAGTGTTAGAAACCTGATTTGCAGTTTTATGTGTTCAGAGTCCAAATCATGACAAAAAAGGTTTGAGCTACTACAGGTGATGCATTCCTGTCTTTTTTAAGAAATAAGTACCCTCCTCCATACAGCAATACATGTTACATTAAAATTAAACCTTTATTATCAAAATATGCAAAAAACCGCACAAAACAAAACCTTGAAGAATGTCAGTTATAAGGTTGCTAGCAGAATTTTGGGCCTGCATGTATGCAGCATGGCACAATCTGATTACCTAACTCCTATCATAGTTGGTAAATTAATCTCACCTCTGTCCTGATGTTCTCACCTGCTCAGGTCTCACCTTCAGAGAAACTCAGGCTAAAGTCTTTCAGTACTTTATTTACATGGCAGTTTCTCGGTCCTAACAGTGAGTGTATTAACAGTCCTGACTCAGAATCTCGAAATAGATTCTCCTGGGGGCAATGACAGTGGTAATCAATACCTTAAAATCTCTGTAAATGAACATATTACTTATTTGCAACAGCAAGATATCAAGAGGACTATATTTTTTATAAAAGCAGTGAAATATGCTGTACGTATTTTCATACTGCCTGTTTAACCACCAGCGATCTGCAAGAGTGGGGCTGTTTACTTCTGGACTCCTCTGTAAGAGTCCTCTCTGCTTCTCAAAGCTGAGTAATGCAATAGGTGGTCCCTGACAGTCGATACTTTCCCCTCGCCTGCTGTCTCCCCCACTCCAGCAGTCAAGAAAATTTTTGTCAGCTTCTACCTGTTCAAATGCAACCTCCCAACTTGTTAAAACAGGGGCAGATGCCTCAGCATAGAAGCTATTTCCTTTAGTAGGTCTAATTACAAATGAAAGGGTAATTGCAGAATTGCAACAAAAACATGCTAGTTTTCATCTGACTAGCCTGCATAATCACACAGGGGATGATATGACAGTATGGAGTTCAGTTCAGGTCAGTATAGACTGTTGCAGTCTACATGACATCCATTTCTCCTTGTCTTCTACACTAATAGCATCCATACTAGTTAGATAACAGGTAAGTATACTAACCCTCACTACAATCCTCTCCTTGCTTGCTCCACAGATTTCTCAATATCGTCTAAGTCTTTTCCTCTGCATTCTTACCTAAGAAGCCACTGTGTTGCTTTCTGGACCAGGATGCTGCCCCAACCAGGCAGCCATACGATAAACAATGTACGATGTATTAACACTTTATTTGTCCTTGCCTTGTCTTAATTTTCTAATCCTTGAATCTACAACCTAAGTAACATTTTTCAATATGATTTTTTCTATGTGTCATTTGAATCAAGGAAGTTGAGATCCAAATGTGGATCTATGTGGTTGTTTCGGAAATGAGTCCCGTTGTCTGACTCAATTCTTTCTGGGGTGCCATGTCGCCATAGGACTTGCTTTTCAAGGCCCAGGATAGTGTTCCGGGCAGTGGCATGGGGCACGGGATATGTTCCCAGCCATCCGGTGGTTGCCTCCACCATTGTAAGCATGTGGCGCTTGCCTTGGCGGGTTTGTGGGAATGTGATATAATCGATCTGCCAGGCCTCCCCACGTCTGTATTTCAGCCATTGTCCTCCATACCAAAGAGGCTTTAACCGCTTGGCTGGCTTGATTGCAGTGCATGTTTCACATTCATGGATAACCTGTGCAATAGTGTCCATGGTCAAGTCCACCCCTCGATCACAAGCCCATCTGTATGTTGCATCTCTTCCGTGGTGACCTGAGGTGTCACGGGCCCACCGAGCTATAAATAACTCACCCTTATGTTGCTAGTCCAGATCCACCTGAGCCACTTCAGTCTTAGCAGCCTGATCCACCTGCTGGGTGTTTTGATGTTCTTCAGTGGCCCGACTCTTGGGTATGTGAGCATCTACGTGACGGACTTTTACAACCAGGTTCTCCACCCGGGCAGCAATATCTTGCTACAATGCGGCAGCCCAGATGGGTTTGCCTCTGCGCTGCCAGTTGGTCTGCTTCCATTGCTGCAACCACCCCCACAGGGCATTTGCCACCATCCATGAGTCAGTATAGAGATAGAGCACTGGCCACTTTTCTCGGTCAGCAGTGTCTAAAGCCAGCTGGATGGCCTTTACTTCTGCAAATTGGCTCGATTCACCTTCTCCTTCAGCAGTTTCTACAACTTGTCGCATAGGACTCCATACAGCAGCTTTCCACCTCCGATGCTTTCCCACAAGATGACAGGACCCATCAGTGAACAGGGCATATTGCTTCTCATTTTCTGGTAGTTCATTATACATTGGGGCCTCCTCAGCACGCGTTACCTCCTCCTCTGGCGATATTCCAAAATCTTTGCCTTCTGGCCAGTCCACGATCACTTCCAAGATTCCTGGGCGACTGGGGTTTCCTATTCGAGCCTGTTGTGTGATCAGTGCGACCCACTTACTCCATGTAGCATCAGTTGCATGATGTGTACAGGAGATCCTCCCTTTGAACATCCAGCCCAGCACCGACAGTCAGGGTGCCAGGAGGAGCTGTGCTTCAGTGCCGATCACTTCTGAAGCAGCTTGAACCCCTTCATATGCTGCTAATACCTCTTTTTCAGTTGGAGTATAGCGGGCCTTGGATCCTCTGTATCCCCAACTCCAAAACCCTAGGGGTTGACCTCGAGTCTCCCCTGGTGCTTTCTGCCAGAGGCTCCAGGTAGGGCCGTTCTCCCCGGCTGCGGTGTAGAGCACATTTTTTACATCTTGCCCTGCCCGGACTGGCCCCAGGGCTACTGCATGAACTATCTCCTGTTTAATTTGTTCAAAAGCTTGTCGTTGCTCAGGGCCCCATTTGAAATCGTTCTTCTTTCGGGTCACTTGATAGAGAGGGTTTACAATCAGACTGTAATTTGGAATATGCATTCTCCAAAACCCCACAACGCCTAAGAAAGCTTGTGTTTCCTTTTTGCTAGTTGGTGGAGACATGGGTGTTATTTTGTTGATCACATCCATTGGGATCTGACGACGTCCATCTTGCCATTTTATTCCTAAAAATTGGATCTCCTGTGCAGGTCCCTTGACCTTACTTTGTTTTATGGCAAAACCGGCCTTCAGAAGGATTTGGGCTATTTCCTTCCCTTTTTCAAAAACTTTTCCTGCTGTGTTGCCCCACACAATGACATCATCAATGTATTGCAGGTGTTCTGGAGCCTCACCCTGTTCCAGTGCAGTCTGGATTAGTCCATGGCAAATGGTAGGGCTGTGTTTCCACCCCTGGGGCAGTCGGTTCCAGGTGTACTGAATGCCCCTCCAAGTGAAAGCAAACTGTGGCCTGCACTCTGCTGCCAAAGGGATTGAGAAAAACGCATTAGCAATATCAACTGTGGCATACCACTTGGCTGCCTTTGATTCCAGTTCGTACTGAAGTTCTAGCATGTCTGGCACAGCAGCACTCAGCGGTGGCGTGACTTCATTTAGGCCATGATAGTCTACTGTTAGTCTCCACTCTCCATTAGACTTCCGCACTGGCCATATGGGACTGTTAAACGGCGAACGAGTCTTGCTGATCACTCTTTGGCTCTCCAGTCGACGAATCAGCTCATGAATGGGAATCAAGGAGTCTCGGTTGGTGCGATATTGCCGCCGGTGCACCGTGGTGGTAGCGATTGGCACTTGTTGGTCTTCGACCTTCAGCAATCCCACAACAGAGGGGTCCTCCGAGAGACCAGGCAAGGTGGACAGCTGTTTAATTTCCTCCATCTCCAAGGCAGCTATACCAAAAGCCCACCGGTACCCTTTTGGGTCCTTAAAATACCCTCTCCTGAGGTAGTCTATGCCAAGGATGCACGGAGCATCTGGGCCAGTCACAATGGGGTGCTTCTGCCACCCATTCCCAGTTAGACTCACTTCGGCTTCCAATACAGTTAGCTGTTGGGATCCCCCCATCACCCCAGAAATACAGATGGGTTCTGCCCCTATATAGCTTGATGGCATTAGGGTACACTGTGCACCGGTGTCTACCAGAGCCTTATACTTCTGTGGGTCTGATGTGCCAGGCCACCAAATCCACACAGTCCAGTAAACCCGGTTGTCCCTTTCCTCCCCCTGGCTGGAGGCAGGGCCCCTCTAATCCTCATCACAGTACTCATTTCTTATTTCTTGTACGTACGAGTCAGAAGTTTCTTCATTAAGATCAGGAGTAAGATCAGCCCTTCTACTCTGTCTGGGGAACTGCCCGCTGGAAACTGGAGCAGCAATTTTCCTGGAAGAACCTCTTTCTGTGATTGTTTTCTCTTGCAATTCACGTACCCGTGCCCCTAGGGCTGCAGTAGGTTTCCCATCCCACTTCCTCATGTCCTCTCCATGGTCACGCAGATAAAACCATAGGGTGCCCCGTGGTGTGTACCCTTTATATTCTCTCTCTTGAGCAAAAGAATGCTTACTTCTAATAGCCGAGATACTGGTCCGTACAGGTGAGGAGTAGGACCTATCCTCCCTGAGTTGCTGGATCTCCCGGGACAGTTTTTCGGACAGTTTCTCCACAGCCAAGACGAGGGAGGAAGAAAGACTTTCCTCATATTGCCAGAGTTGACTAGCCAATTCATCCACTGTTTGTTTCTCTCCATCTTTCCAGGTCATTGCAAAATTTACATACTACACTAACGTCAAGGTCAATGTTCTAAAAACAAACCTCACAAGCGAGACATCACTATTCACTGCAGACCACAGCAAACTGCAAAAACCAACACCAATCTTTAACATGTACAGCAGGAAAAAGAGCATGATGCAGATTATACAAATCAATATCGAGAACAGAGAAACCAACATTGTGACCCACAACTATTAACAGATATAAGTTCCTTAATACACTCCGGTTAATCTGTTATTATCTCAAACCCTTCGAGCCCCACATTGGGCGCCAAAAAGGACTGTCGTGGTTTAATCTCAGTTGGCAACTGAGCACCACGCAGCCGCTCGCTCACTCCCTCCCACCCGGTGGGATGGGGGAGAGAATTGGAAGAGCACAAGTTAGAAAAACTCGTGGGTTGAGATACAAACAGTTTAATAATTGAAATAAAATGATAATAATAATAATAATATGATAATAATAATAATACACAAAGCAAGTGATGCACAGTACAATTGCTCACCACCCGCCGACCAATACCCAGCCAGTCCCCGAGCAGCGGCCCCCCCGGCCAGCTTTCCCCCAGTTTATGTACTGAGCATGACATCACATGGTATGGAATATCCCTTTGGCCAGTTGGCTGTGCCCCCTCCCAGCTTCTTGTGCACCTCCAGCCTTCTCAGTTGGTAGAGCATGGGAAGCTGAAAAGTCCTTGGCTAGTGTAAGCATTACCTAGCAACAACTAAAACATCGGTGTGTTATCAATGTTGTTCTCATCCTAAATCCAAAACACAGCACTGTACCAGCTACTAGGAAGGAAATTAACTCTATCCCAGCCGAAACCAGGACAATATGGATTGGCCAGAAGGCAAAGATTTTGGAATATCGCCAGAGGAGGAGGTAACGCGTGCTGAGGAGGCCCCAATGTATAATGAACTACCAGAAAATGAGAAGCAATATGCCCTGTTCACTGATGGGTCCTGTCATCTTGTGGGAAAGCATCGGAGGTGGAAAGCTGCTGTATGGAGTCCCATGTGACAAGTTGTAGAAACTGCTGAAGAAGGTGAACACATATTTGGCTTTTGTGAGGGGAAAATCAACAACAGGATATTTTACTCCAGATTATATCATAACATAATAGCAAAACAAGAATTTGCAATGTAATGAAGGCTTGATGTAAAAAAGGAATAAAAAGTAAAGAAGAAAGGTAGTGTCTTAATGGGAAAGCACACTACATGTTTAAAGTTACAGCAGTTCTGAAATAAAACATCGGTGTCTGCAGATCTGACAGGTCTTTTTGAAGTGCGTGACATAAGGAAAACCTAAAAGTTATCATTTTTATCTATAGCTATCTTAGATCTGACAATGAAAAATGATTTAGAATAATTAGGTATAAATATTTTTACAGAATCTGGCTTGTATAAAACTTTATAGACTGTAGAATACTATGAGATACTCTCAAAACTCCACATCGGTTTCTTTTGTTGAAAGTAGTTACTAGTTAACTTTAGGCAGTGTCACCTAAAAGTGCGAAGGAAGCACGAATATTTTCCAGGGTATGTGAAAATGGAAGAAAATCTGGAAAGAAGAGAGTCTTGAATAATTTCTTCATTTTTATATGGAAATTATTTTCTATTCTGGTAGCAGGAAAATCCTTCTTTTATCAAGCACCTGCTCTGTTAAAAGGCAGGAAAAAGGATAAATAAATAGAAAATAGGAATAGGCACAAAGGACATTTCTAGGTTAAAAAAAATGTGAGGCATGCTTGTGCTATAGAAGAAAAGAAAAGCAATTTTAGTCGTTATGGGATGTCTGTGGAATGCAATATAGCATTCTAACACTCTAGGATCTCTACCTATGTGATGGGGCTGAAAGAGGCAGTCCAATCAAATATTGAAGCAGCTGCTGAAAAGATTTCAAAATATATAGTAAAGGCTTTGCAGGTTTAAACTGGATTGAGACATTGTAATTTGAACAGCCAAGCCGTGAGCTTTGAAACCAGAAATAGTAAATTCTGAGAAATCCTAACAAAACATTTTATTACACCAATGTGTAATAGACACTAATGTTTTAGCAAACTGGTACAAAGCTCTCCAAGGAGAGTAGTGTAACCTTAGAACAAGCTACCCAAAGTAGATGGAGGCCTCTCCAGGACTTGGATGGCGCAAGTCGTGTCTGACCCAATTTAGTGCTGGTGAAAGCCTTGCTTCAGCTAGCTGCCTGGACTAAATAAACCCCAGAGGTTCTCTCCAGTCAATGTTTCTACCATTCAAAGTACAGCAGTTAAGAGTTAAAGAGTCTGATGTAATTTCTAATTGGCTGAGCAGGGCTTTTATGCACAATATTTGCAACTTTCAATAAATTATACTCTATGGTATTTCTGTTACAGAAGCCATGTGGAAAGATCACGGTGTTATATTACCTCTTGGGACTATTCCCTCTTACAGGGTGTACACTGAGCAGATTTTCCCCCTACATGTGGCACTGAGAATTTCTATTATGCTTGCAGAAATTGGTCCAGATACAGCTTTTCCTCTGAGATAAAAACTGCTTTGTGGAATTAATGAACAATATGTAGGCAATATGTGGTTAGACACAGCAGGACGCTTTCAACTTTGTCAAATCTCAGGGGCTTCATCCACACACCAGATTTTTACTTTTCACTTAAAAATTGTCCAAAATTTTTGTCCTAGGTATAAAACCTTGGAAATGTATTAATAACTACATAAAACCCTCACGCTCCCTATAATAAAGTTCTTTCATCCCTATTTTTTTCTGGGCTGCAAATCCAATGGGTTATCTCAGTCCTGGGGTGTTTTGTGATTGCTAAAATGGTTCAATCAGAAGGCAAAGTATGCTGCATAAAGGAAAATATAGTTTAATCAAGGAACTGAGCCTGTAGAAAAGAACAGCAGGGAAGAATGACAGAATAAAACCTACTAAGGCCCAAAGCAGCTGAGATACAAATTAATGTTAAACTAAATGGAAATGTTTCAGTTCATTTCAACAAACGACACTGGTTTGGCACAGCTCCATCACAAAAATAGTGGTTTGGGTTTTCAAATGCAAAATTGAATGATTTCCACAAAATTAATTTCTATGGATATTTTAAAATTTAAATTTATATTTTAAATCCTGACAAGGTCTGGTATACACAGGTCTGAAATGAGGGACGTTAGTAAAGAAAACTTTTCCTAGAAAGTAAGTTTTACATATAAAGCAGGCAGAAAAGTAGGGCCAGGTTTTCAGATAAGCCTTTACGAGACCTTCATTTGTAAGTGTAGGTCTTTACTGTGTGCAGATGGGTTTCCACACACACTTCCAGCACATGTCCAGGTGATTACAGCTGTGAATGTAAAACCTCCTTGTAGCAGTTAAATTTCTCTGTGTCTATTCTAACAGAATGACAAACAAGTGAAAAACTATGTGCCTCTGCTCGTATTGTACTAAAAATTGTGCATAACTATGATTATCTGCAAATAGGATTTCCTCTTCAAAAACTAGATGAACTTTCCTTCCCCAATTATACTTACTCAAAAGTGTAACTCAATCAGGTAAAAGAAAAAGTTTTCTTTCATAAATATTTCACACTATAATTTTCTCCAATTTGGGCCTCATATATAGTATTCTACACCAGAATTGTTTTAACGATTCAGGTAAGGTATCCAGCAGACTTTAAGAAATATTTCCTAGTTGTTTTGAAATAAATAAGTACATTTATTCATTACAATTTCTTCATGATTTTAATAAATTTATCTATTTTAGTTCTTATAAGACTGGAAATCAAGTACCTCAAACATTAATTCATGGAAAACGTACACATTGTGCGTACAATAAAAACATTACTTTTACTGAGAGGTAAAACTCAAGAGGATTCAAAAACACTGAAAATATTGAAAAGCATTCTAGTGTAAGGCATTCTCCTTGGATTTAAAATTTCTGTTTCAACTGCCTTAGAATACTTCATCACTGTGAAATGCTTCAGTACTGTGGTACCTCCTTGTCTTTTTCAAAGGATGTACAATGTAACAAGTGCAGTTTGTAATTATTTGTGAGATGGGTGCTTTGAGAAGTTTCATAGCTTCAAAGTAATTGTCTTGTTTTGGTCATTCAGTTTATTCCTATTTATTATTCATGTATGACAGTCCAGGGGCTATTTCTTTCATGTAAATGCTGCAAGAAATAACCCAAACTAGTTGGCTGAGTCTTTAAGATACTGATGCCCCTAAATCCTTCACAGGAGTGGTAACCATAAACCATTTCCTTCATGTATTAATTGGAAATGATTTTTCAGCCAGATTATTTCACTTCTGCCCTCCCAGATATCCGAAATAGACAGGTGAGTATATGGGTGTGTATGTTCCACACAACAATGGACCTTCAGTACAGACACCCCAGGTCAACAGAGCATTATATTTCATTTTAATAAATTGAAGGTGTCAGCACTCATGCATGATGCAACTGTATTTTTTAAATTCTTTTTCTTAAAGTTGTCTCTTAAAAATCAGAAAGGACCATAGTTCCAAAGTAACTGGTTTTGTTATTATAAATTACAAAAATTTAAGAAAAAACTGGTAATCAAAAAGATAACAAAACAGACTGAAAGAGAGATTAAAATCAAACATTCAGGTACAGAGATGACAGACTGAAGTGAACAACCGATCATGGCTAGTGAATGATGTCCTGTGCAATTTACTCAGCATGAAGTTCTTTCCTCCCCTGCAAGGATTCATAAATCTACACATGCCAATTCTAACCTGATGGATGTGTGTGTTTGGAGCAGTGAAACTAGACCAATATTTTATAGTAGAATACAGTTTTCTTGGCCAAAAGCCTTGGAAATTTACCAACACTCTTTCTGGCAGTGAAGAGGATCCACTTAGTTCTATCAGTGCAACAAAACAAACTGAACTGCTGTTCCCACCCTTGACAGAGGTGAGCAAAATGGATCAGGGAGTTCTGGGAACCTGGGCTGAACCTTGCTGCCTGCCTGGCAGTGCGAGAGTAGATGCCAGATGCAGTCTTTCCCAAGAATCCAGTTGTAGTTCATTACTATTAGCTCTTATTAAGCTGAACACTTGTTCAAATTACTAGAAGCTGTTTTGTCACAGGTCCAGGCTCAAACTCCAGAAGGTAGGTCTGGAATCCAGAAGTAGGTAAATGTACCTGCACACACTGACCACTTACATGACCTGGGTCCAAAACCTGATCGTTCCTTAGCGCTATAATTTTACCCCGTGTCTTTTGTTAGCTGATCTACCTGATGGCCCCAGTACCTGGAGATCTGTGATCACGCAAAATCTCAGCTTTCATAAGTTTTAAAAATTAAGTTCCTGGTTGCCAGTGTTGCTAAAAATATGTTGAAAATAAGAATCTCAGAGGGTTCAAAAACAGACTGACAATTACGCATTTTAAAAATTTCATTTTCTTTTTACTTCTTTTTGTTCTGTTTTCTGAATGCTTGGATTTGGTAAAAACTGCTCATGTCACATTCAAAAACAAATTTATTAATTCTCTAACAGAAGGAAACGTTGTACAGAGACAGAGCTGGAATGATCTGGGATCCTTAATAGTTAAGACAATTCATATATAAAAAAGAAAAATAAAAACTAAGCCTCTATCTCAACTTTGATACCAACCCTTTTGTCACATCTAGCCATTTAAGACATTAAACTGCTTTGCAAAAAATTCATGATACATTAATATTTACCTGCTTCTACAATACATTATGACAATTAATATAATATGAAAATACTAAGAGTCAAGAGTTAACTAATTATTGCTTTAACAAATTATATATTATATTGACCAAGAATGAGAGTAATGACACCGATTTTTCCAATATGATTTCTACTGTTACTTACTCCCTGATTATGCTGGGTCCAAGAGCACCAGAAACTTGTATTAGTTCACTAACATACATTATTTGAGGAAGAACTAGCAGATACACCTACCTAAAAATAACCATTCTTCTGAAAAGAGGACAGCCTGAGTTTTAACCTGGATAAATGTACCAATGCCACAAGTATCTATTGTCAAGGATATGCTTAAATCTGCAACTTCAGAATTCCTGGCAAAATTGCTCAGGACCTTAAGAAAACTAACGAAGACTGCCTCAGGTTTCTTAGCATAAACTTGGAAAAAGCTTCCCGGCACTGAAAACTTCCCAAGCTGTTGAAACTCAAGAGTTACAGGGCAATGGCTCTCTTAATGGATAATCCAGCTTGATGCTGACTAATGAAATTCTGACAAGACTGAAGCTACCACAGGGCCACAAAGGACTTGGACAGAATTTAAGAACCCAAGCTCAAAAGTCTAACCTAAAGCTTGCATCTAAGACATTAGACACCTACATTTTGGTTAGTCTGTATCAGCCAACTTCTGCATCAGGCCAGAAATGTCACCATCTTTGCATGATTAAGACACTCAGAGCATCTCTCCTATCTGCACCCAGTGGGGATCCTTCAGCCACCTTGCCCTGCATCTACATCCCCTGAAGGACTCAATGGGAAAGGTAGTTGTGAACTCTTGTTCTTCCTCTCTCACTCATCACTGCATAGCTCTAGCAAATTTAATTGCAGAAGAGTATGTGGATTGTCATTTCATCTAATACCTCACTGGTAAAAAGAAACATGAAAGACTTCAGATCTCTGTTCTTCTCAGCTTTGGAGAGTCCAAGCCTGCACCTCTAGCTTCACCTGGACACTGGAGACTCTGGGTAGAGACTCAAGCATTGGCCATTCCTCTGTTGAAATCACATCAGTTTGGGAAGGAAAAGAACAATCAGGACTCAAGGAAGAGAGCTGCCCAGGAAGAATGCTGAGTGAAGTAACCCATCCATCAGGATATGGTGCTTTCTTAAAGAGATTTGCCTTGTACCTGTGTCTTCCATACCTTAGACACAAGTTCCAGTGCCCGAACCTCATGCTGAAGAAAAATGAAATTCAGTAACAATGCCTCTCCCTCCTTCTGTGGTCAAAAGAAATCAGTGGCCTCTTATTTTGTTTTTCACCAGAACAACCTACTTCACATCTGTGCTCTAGATGGAGACAACCCCAAGCTACTTGTGCAGACTCAGAGGAGTGTATGAACTGCTGTAGAAAAGGGCAATCCTTACTAGCACAGCTGGAACATTGCACAAACACAGGTAAACTTTCAGAAAACTCAACACTGCTAGATTTACCAGTTTGGGGCAACACTATTTGAGGGATTTCTATGTTAAATTCCATTACATGAAACACACATGTCTTCAGAACTTGTGAAAAGAGCTTATAACTTCCCTGCAGCCCAATGTGAGGCATATAAACCTAGAGTGAAAGGGCCTGAAGACAAAACCCTATTTTCAACATTTCCTACTGGTTCCACTCAGGTGCTATGCACCTCATTCTGCACCTAAATCTGCCATCCATTGCCCTGAGACTTAATTCAGGGTATAAATCCTTCACTGGGAGTCAGGCACCCAAGTCCCTTTAAAGGCTCTGACTGCAAGTGTGTGATAAACTGTGGGGGAGAAGTTTTATATTGCAGAGTATGTGAAAGTACAGTGGTTCAGTAATGATTGAGTTCTTGTTTTCAGAAGTGCTGTAAATTACAAAACAAATAGAAAATGAGTAAAAACCTGAGATGAGAGTGGAGGTATTTTATTGAAATGAAGATTTAAATAGCTGAAGAATACCCTTTACAGACCTGACTTTAAAGCTTCTCCCAAAGTAAACACATACAATTTATTTTCTATAAAAGCACACATTCTTTATTTTATTTTTTTTTTAAATTTTGCTTTGATAACAACTCGTCCATAGTCAGAATGTTGTAAGTGTTACTCTGAGTGCACTAATAAAAAGTTGCAGCTGAATTTCTGGTGGACAGGAAGGAATTTTTTTTGAGACAATTACACAAATTATACCTGACAGCTCTGACTATCTAAGGGAACCAGCATCCTGACTCTTGGCCTTCTAATCTCCTCACTACACTCAAGACAGCTGAGTTTCAACAGCTCATATGGTTCTCACAGAATGAATGCCTTTAGCAACATGAAACATTTTCAATATTATGTTTCCCATAGAGACAGATCGAAAAGTCATTTCTCATATTTGATAAGAACTTGAAGGGGAATAGCTTGGTATATACTAATTCAAAACAGCAGACAGCAAATAAAGAACCTATGCCTAAATCTGATACCAGTTAAACCTATAGAAATGAGAGCCAATGTATTGAAGTCAACGGAATTAGAGTGGTAGGATCATCCACGAACCTCAACACAGTCTAGTCTCTACTCTGTGTCAGCTAATGGAAAGTTAATCTTATTTTTACAGGTTGCTGAAAATCATGCCATGTCTCAGGGAAACATCTGTTTCACCAATAAGAACAAAGGAAGGGAACAAGGTGGAATGTAACAGAGAGGGATCTGAAAAAGCTAGAAGGGAAAAGCATGACAAGGAGTGTACCACTGTCTCAGGCAGGTGGGAATGACTAGTCCAGGAGTAACGTTTTTATCAGATGTTAGAGTCAAGCTGCTGCACAGGGAACAACTGTTTCCTGAGATGGGAGAATTTGCTGAGGTAAAGGTTTCCAGCACCTGAAAACAGTGCCCAGATTGCATATCTTCCAAATACCTCATGTAATCAGTTAAAATAGCAATACTAGAGCTAAGCAAGAGATCCAGATTTTAACATTATACTACACTGGTATATGTCCCAATGCCACCATGTCATGACAGTTCATGAATAATATTCCCAGACACTACATCTTTCTCATTGTGCAACCACATGGCTAAATTTGTGAATGTAACCATGTTTTTAAATTATTTGCAATGAGAATGTTGCCAGAATAAGGACAAAAAAACAAAATAAAGGCTTACAATTAGGCTCAGCAAGAACAAAGCAAATACACTTTTTGGTTCTGGGTATTTTCATAGGGACAACTTTATCACTCCCATTGCCCCAATCCAAATGCAAATTAAGCACCTCATTTGTTTAAATTAGCCAGAGAAATAGAAACACAGAAGCAAATGCTACTCCTACTAAAGTCAATGTTGTGAGATCTGGGCTATGGTGCATATCTGATGGCACAGCAAGGTCCAAAGTATTGTGTTAACAGTACTGCAGCTTTAAAATGTTTGCTTTAAGTGTTAGCAAAACCTCAGTCTTGAAATCTGTGCCGCAGGCTTTCTGAGAAAGCACTAAATGGAGTAAGGAGGTTGCTAAAAGCTTTTTTCTCGCTCTGCCTCTCCCCTCAAAAATAGAAGCAAACATAAAAAGCAAAGAGATCTTTTCATTTCAGGCATGGTTTTCCTTAGAACAAACCCATCCCTATATTTCAGCTGTTGTATGCATTGCAACATCCATATCTGGGGTACCATTTTTTCAGGTGGACACAACCTGAGACACGCCAGTGAAGAATAAAAATCATACTTTCCAAGGGGGAGATGTATTCCTTTTAATAAAAAATATAGGAATTCTGTTTTTTTACATTGTATTTTTTAATGCTGCCAATTAGAAAGCCTCCTAATGCCTGGAATGAACTTTGTATAAAATCTATTGATAGAAACTTGAGTCTTCAGTTTTGGTATTAATGTAATAAAATTAAAAGGTTAAAAATTAAAACCTGTAAATACAAGATTAAGGATCATATCCTACTGCTTTCCCTGCAGTAAGAAATCTCTTTTACATACTCTCCAAAACTGCACAAAAATTTCCAGTTGAGGCCTTCATACAGGAGAACAGAATATCCTCAGTGTCTTAGAATAACACTACCTTTACTATATCCCAAGCAAGATTTCTCCTGTGTGCATTATTTGTTTGTGATTTTTTATGATCTCCAGTTCTCATTTTACTTTGTTTAATCACTCATACACTAAATCGCATCTAATGTTCTCCCCTCAATATACCGCCTACATGGATGCTGTGAGGTGTAGTGGACTGGTTATTTGAAGTTTTCTTAAGGTGAAAAGAAAGGCTAGCTACATAAAATCAGCTGTGTATCACCGGAGTAGCAAAAATTATAGCACACAGAGGGCCAAGACTTAACTTCATTGTGTTTCACCAGCAAGTAAATCTGCATGTGGAGAGCAATAGAATTTGCACTGATCGAAGAAATTACATAATCTTATTTTTCTGCTCATATATATGACACATAAGCTTAAACAGAAATTTTATCAGTGCTGAACTGGTCTTTGCAAAATAATGGCTTCATGCCAGGTATCTGGAGTTTTCTGAGCTCTTTTTTTTAAAAATAATTTCTAATAGTTTAACATTTTAAAACTGTTTCCCTTAGAAATACAAACAAACCCCCCCCAACAAATCCCCAAAGCCATAAAATATTTAACTTAGTGCTAGAGAGAACTTTAGAAATAACCATTCTGACAGATACAGAACCAATATCTGTAGGAGCTTCGCAGGAGTCATTGCAGTGTAATTTTTATTATACATTTATAGCATCTAAATATTTTAGAGACTATCCATGAAGGTGATAGAAGAGCTTTCCAGAAAAAATACAAAACCACACTTTTGGAAAAAAACTAAAATAAAATCGGGCTGTAAGCTCAACAGTGAAACCCTTTTGCCAGGTAGGAGGCTAAATCCTGAGTACACACCACTAAGAAGTGCCTTGGCCCATCCAACGGGGAGGTGTGTTGCCTGTAGCTGTCCAGGGAAGGTCACTGAGTCTCATGTTGAGACAAGCCAGCGGTGAGAGGCAGTTAAGGAGCAGTTCCTGCCTGTGAAGCTGGCTAGAAAATGATCAGTGTGTTATAACCCAGATACAACAATCTTCACTGAGATGCAAATGGGACTTCTGTGAAATGGCTCTGTTCCAGTTAAACTGGGATTGGTTCTAGTGAGGTTGTTGGGACATTTGTTTATTACTGCCACTGCCGAAGAGAGGACAAAACTGAGGGGTGAAAGTTAATGTTTTTGTAGCAATAAATGCCAAGAGCCCCAGGGGATATGAGGAGAATTTCCTGAATGTGGCCTCAGCTGAGGGAAAAGGGAGAGGGACAGGCTGCATGGGGAGCACTGCCAGCAGCCCCACCGGGAGAGCAAGGATGCAGCCCATCCTCATCATTGGGACTGCAATGAATGCTTTGAAATCAGCTATCATTTGTGGCCTATATAAGCTGACAATGTGTCTCCATAGCTACTTCCTACCAGAGAGACTCTTCTTTTTATTATTATTATTATTATTATCTGGATTTGTTTTTCTGTTAGCAGTATTTGACCAATTTGTGCACAGTGGGCTTTCTTTGTATATTCTCCCCTACAGCTGCAGCCTTTTCTTTGAGAGGTTTGCACTCTATAAGGAGTTCAGCAGCAGGTCACAGACCTGGTTTACAAAGGGAAGGAGAAATAAACAACCAACTAGAAGAATAAAAAGACTCCACAAAGCTTTCAGTAACCTATGGACAAACTGGAGAGATGTATTTATTGGACTTTCTTCTTTTCCTCTTCCTGATCCAGCATCCTCACCTCATCTGAGGTCAGGCACCTTTAACATACTTGTCATTTTTCTTTCAGACATCGTTATTAGATGATATTTAATGGGGTTAAGAGAGAAGAAAGAAATTAAAGGAGATAAAAATAGGGCATACTGCAGTTTGAATGCATGTCATTGAGCCTTTTGTCACAGGTGTTTGCATCATTTCCCCCACCAAATACTTTTCCTGTTGGGAAACTCTGTCTCACCATCAGATACTCTTTGTTTATGAAAGATACACATGTGCATTCTTTTCCTCTCACAGATAACTTACATATTCTAAATTACTCATATGCTTTTTAATCATGTCTTTAGTATCTAACAGCATAAAGAAAACTAGCAGGGCTTCCTCCTTCCAGTTAATTTTATCACTGTCCTTGTTTCCTCTTCTGATTCAATGAACACAGTAGATTTAGGCTAAAGGTAAATACAAATAGCATTAAAAAGATAGAACACAAGGAATCAGAAAGAAAAGGGAGAAAAAGGGATGCTTAGTATTGATATGGCATCTGAGAAAGACAGCAAAAGAAATGCACCTCTACAGTAAAGCCAGAATGACCCACGTGGGAAGATGTGGAGTATCAGCTGTTGCACTAGCAGATAACACACCTTCAACAGCATACAAGTACCTGATGATGCCAGGCTTCTATACAAGGTATATTGTTTCCCCACTGTACCATCACACATGGGTACAATCCTTAGAAATAATAAACAACCTTAAACAAAAAAGGAAAAGCTTAAAATCTAAAGAGTCAATCTGGAACACTCAATTAAATCAGAATGAAGGCTGGGGCAGAAACTGCATATTGGATCAAAATTGAGTGTTCCAAAACCATCTCTCCACTGATAAACACCTCGTCTGCTGTGCAAAACAGCAAAGCCTGCAAACCAGGTAAACAATATTTCCGAAGGGAGTTTTAACTTGAAGGCATTTCAGGGCCTATCTGTTACAATGCATAGTAAGGAATAATCAGCACACTTGAGGGAATGTCTCTGTTGAAGAATTTGCCTAATTTGCAAAAATGGATGAACTTTCTCATCTACTTTTCTACACAGTCTGTCTATCCCTTTCCTATCCAGATCCTCAATTTCCCAAACATTGAATCACTCTTAAAAATCTCATTGTTTTTTACTTTTCCCATTGCCTTTTCATTTTAACCCTCTTTTTTCAGACTGACCTGAAATTCAGAGCACCAACCTCTCTTCCTTTTCTCTACAAACAGCACTAAGTGATTGTATAAGATTAAACAGAAAAGGAAATACTGAGTGACTTAGACATGTGTTTTTATATATTTACATATATATATGCATATATACACACGTGTACATATATATGTATATGATGGAAAGAAGAACTTACCTATGTCCCAGGTAAGGGGGTTATTCTGTTCCATCTCCCTTTTCCCTATGACATACCAAATGCAGGCCATCCAATGAGCAAGCAAGGCAAACATGGACATGAGAAGCGTGAGAACGATTGTGCTGTGCTGGGAGTAACGATCCAACTTCTGAAGGAGACGCAAGAGGCGTAGCAACCGCACTGTCTTTAGGAGGTGGACAAGGGAAACCTAGGAGAACAGGGAGAGAAAGCAACTTGTCAGCAGTTGACTTCTATCAGACAGTTCTCTCGTTTCAATGAAAGGAAACTCTATCTTCTAAAGCTCTAGGAATTTTTGCCCACTCTTCATTCAGTTACATAGCTGCATATTATGCTTAGACTAAATCTTAAGACAGCAGAGAATAGCAAAGAAGATGGTTAAAAAAAAAGTGTTCACTTTTGCTGTGTACATACATATTTACTATTTTGATGTAAACCAAACAAACCTGAAATACTGGGAGATCTTTTGTTTTGTCTTTTTTTCATGTAAAATCATCTTTTGGATTTAACTTAAAAATTTGTGTTTGTGCAAAAATGTATCCTTCCCTGCTCTAGAAGAGAAACATAATTGTCAAACTGACCAATGTTCATTTGATTCCAATATGAAGCACAAAATAAACCTCTTCAAGGACACGATTTTCAGTTTCTGCTAACAGCCAAACAGTAAGCCTTACTCAGCTAAGTATGAGATGAAACCAGCTTAATAATTAAGCCTGGAAGAGGCAATAACATACAGCAGATATTTTGCAGAACAAGGAAGCAGAGAAGTCTGTGGGACTCAGATTTGTTCTTTGGATTTAAACTTGTTTTCAGGGGCCTGGGCACATTTTACTGCTCTGTACTAAAAAAAGCTTGTATTAAAAATTCTAATATTACTTCTTAAATTCCTTACCTAATATATTATTGCCTTTCAAGTGTATGTGGCAAAAGTAGCACCTAATCTGCTCAGCACCCTAAATGTACATCAATTTAGGAAGTATATAGGCTCTGGCCCCAGAGGAGATGCAGCAACGCATAAAGCGAGCAGTCTCTGGATGACCCCATCCCATCCAGAACATCCTTCAACCTACATCCACACCAGAGTGTGCACAGCTCCCAGTTTTGCATGGAATATACTTGGCTCATGTTTCAGCTGTTGGGTAGAGTTAGCAAACAATATGCAGATTAGGATCCCAAATACTTTTAATTTAATTTTTTGAAGATTAAATAGGCATAATTTTTATTAACAGTAAGCTTTTTTTTCCTCCTTCATTAATAAGACATTAGGATTAATGCCTACTGTGTACCTGGCTGATACAGGATACATGCATCAGTTAGAAAATTTAACATCAAACTTGACATGTCTTCCCACAGCCTTCCCAGAGCACAGTAATGAGCTCTCTGAAAAGAAAGTCTAAAAGCACAGTTTGATCAACATCCTTTTGCTTTTGCTAATCCAGAATAACCTGAAACTAAGCCTTTCTTTTACCAAAACTAGTAATCTGAAATCTTAATTTTATAGGTGTGCATTCACTAACAGCTAGGTCCAGGTTGACTGATAAATTCTGTAACTTGAGGTATTTTAGATTTATTCATGAAGACTTAACAATTCATTGATTTTATTCCAGTCTCAGGAATTAAGTTGGTTGGAAACCTGTAAAAAAGAAAATAATAAATCTACAAACATTCTTTTTTTTTTTTTTGCTACTACAGTTTTGATAGTGCATAAGTAATTCTCCCACGAGCTTCTTCATGTAGTATTTACGGCCCATTATTTAATTTTTTTTTCCTCAAGAACCTTTACATTTTTTCTCATGTACATAGCAGGGGAAAAAAGAAAATCAACAAAAACATGAGACTTATTTAAAATATTTTGAAGTTCATTGCTGTCAGGAATAAGATCTGACATTAGAGTACACAAACAATTACAGGGTCTTCTTGCATTTCTTTTAACCATCTTATGTCATCTACAATAAGTCAGTGAAATTAGTTATGTCTGTGGCCTTAAGCACAAGAGTATCTGCAAGTCTGGGGCAGGTGGCTCCAAAATATTTGAAGGAATTGTCATGTTTGTATTAATACAATCATATAACTGTTAAAATACAATTATTCTAATTGAATGCCATGCCACTATACCAACTGCCTCTTTTTCTGTGGTAATTCATTTCCCAAAGTCTCCTTTTCTTCTCTCTCATTGGCTTGTTTGAACCAATCATGGTTCTGTTGCACCCTTAACATGAAGGGGTCCCTATTCACGACTGAGTCTTCAAGGTGGTGTAGGAATATATAAACATATGATTTTATATATAATGATTGTATATGTCTTATGGCCTTCACATTGGAGCTTTCATCTTTACATGAATGCCTATGTTCTACCACATCACAACCAAATAATGATAACTTAGGTTAAATTATTTTTTTATTAGATTCTTACAAATAAGAAATTTCAAAAGGGTTGTTACAATAAGAAGTGTGCCCTGCCAGTTATCACTTGTGACTAAATTCTGACTGTTTATATTAAGTTACAGAACACTGATAGATATAAAACCAGCGAATCACATATTATATATCATAATATTCTTTTTAACGTGGAGACATGTTTCATTTTCAGGCCTAAAGACCACCTCATTTCAAAATAATTTCTGCATAAATTTGAACATAGATGTAACTAATCATACGTAATTGCACTGAATTTTCTGATTAGTCATGCTAAACACTCGTATTGTATCCAAACTGTCATTGGAAGACCTGAAATGCCATCAAGCATCTTTCTTTTCTATGTCACAAAATTAGAAAGACAAAATGGGGAGTCAGCACTCATACTTGTGCCTGCATAGATTTTGCTTTGCCCACAGGTATAAAACCGTCTAAATTTTCAATTTGGTTAATTGTTTTAGACTAGCTGGGTTAACCTTTTTCTGTCAAAATGACAGAGACAGAATTTTATCTAAAACAAACACAAACTCAATCATAGCATAGTGCTGAGAAGCATTGAGAAATAAAGTTGCTACAAACTAGTGATGAAATTCTCTGCTTGGAAGAATCACCTCCTACAGCAAAAAGGAATTAATAAGGAAACATGATACATTTTAAGAAATGACTAGTGGCAGGGATTTTTAATCCTTTTTGTCTGCTTGGTTAGTCGGTTTTCCTCAAAAAAAGATACTCTTGCTCTATAACCACCAATAGTTACTCGGAGAGGAGCAAATTCAATTATTATAACTAGTGCTTAATGGCCTGTTTTATACTTTGGCAGCATTTCACACCACATTTCCACAGATTAAGGGATCCTTTATGTCAGATGAATTCAAGGATGGAAGGAGCTGGGGTCTCAGCAGGCACTGAGGTTAGGCAGGAATGTGCCTGAGGTCTCAGGCCTCCAAAGGGTCACCCATTTAGTGGTAGGGCAGAATCCCTGTAAGGTGTAAAGGCAGTAGAGCCAACTCATACAGTTTCACTTTTTTTCTTTTGAAATAGCTCCAAGGATGGCGAGAGACTCCACAGCTTTTTCATGCACTCTAACTCCACAAACCTCCAACTGGAGGATGACATTTATGTGCCCTACATACATAGGCATGTATGGCACTATACCTATCGCTTGCAGAATTTAGAGCATCCCTAAAGGTTTGGCCTTTGTGCCAGGGCCTGAACAGCAAAGGAGTGAGATGATGCTCCCTGATGCCCCTTCTCACCGTTCTGTTGAGGCAACATCTGAGAGTCGATGGAGTGAAAATCTGAGAACAGACATGAGGAAATGGCTTATTAAATCATAAAGTCTGAAAACAGTGGAACGATATTAACACCTCCCCCCGCTCTTGAAACAGTTGATAGTCATTGTTATCTTGGGGATTATATTAACTGTTGCCAAGTGTTGCCACGATAGGAAATATGATATAGTTATGCACTGTGTTCCCATCGAGGAATCATACAGAGAACAAAATAACTGAGTTTGCTGTTGTGAACATAGGCTGCAGACTCCCAGATTCTTGACTTGCTCTCGGTTACCAGAGAGAAGAGAGGGTTGGCCCTTGACTCTCTACTATGTAGTAGTCTTTACCATATAGCAGCTAGCTACCAAAGTCGGGCCAAAGTAAATGAAGGAAGCAGATTGGACCTTGCAAAAACTTTTAACAAACCATTTAACTCTTGCAGCATGCAGGGACCTATGCCTGTCAGTCAGTGTTAATTATGAGATCAACATGGCTATATATTGTTTACTACTTGGGGCTTAGTGTTAGGACTTAATCTATCATTAACTATCTCATTAAGGATCCACTACTAACAGAGGGACATTTGAATGTCCCTGGATATTCTTAGTCACCATTTTAGTGATCTTATTAGGGAAAAAAATTTTAAAAGTACAACAGACAGGAGACGTGTGTTAATCACAATATAGTAGCATTTTTAATATTGTGACATTTTAACTGTAAAAATAATTATTGGATAACACTTTCTTTTCCAGAATTCAGTATGGAAAGCATATCAGTCTTCCCAATAAAAAAAACAGTGATTGAAGAATGTGGAACTATTAACTGTCTGGTTTTAAAAGCTACAGCACTAGCATCAGATTGACGGTTCTTAATGTAACAAATGGAGTGAAAAGGGAGATCATTGAAGGAAATGGAAATAAATGGTAAAACCAGAGAGGATACCTTACATGGGAGGCTTCCTGACTAGTGTTTTTCTATGTTTTTTTCTGATATGTGTCCATCTTATCATCTATGTACTTGTCTGTAACTCACATTTAATGAAAATGAGATTGAGTGCATCTGTTCACAAAAGATCAAAATTCTGAGAATTAGAAAGTGGACAGCTTAAAAGCCTAAGTCTCTTATGTGAAAAATCCACAAAATTGAGAAACCCCTGCAAACATTTTCTTACAAAATTAAACTTTCTGATTTGGAGGGGGTGTTTGGGGGTTTTGGGGGTTGGTTTGTTTGTTTGTTGGTTGGTTTTTTGGCTTAAATCTAATAGGGCTATCAGAAGAAAAATCTTTGTCTTAGCATAAGTAAACCAATACAAATATAACCCATCATGATTGTGACATCACTAAACATTAGACCCACACATTTTTCGAAGTGGCTTAAGCATTTTGTCATCATATTCCTGAAAAAGGTGAGTTGAAACCAAAACCAAAATTAATGATAATTGTAAGTAATAGATATTAGAACACACAAAAATTGGTGATCACGCTGTAATTTTTGCACTAGAATAAAGAGGTAAAGAGAAAGAAGATTCCCAGCTGAGTGAAGAATGCTGACCTTACTGACCATAGCAATGATTTACTTTACCACAGTAACAATTTATGAGTCTTGAAAAATTGATTGAACTTACGCAGCATAAGGGAACAAAAGCCATAGGGACACGTATTTGAGTACAGTAAGTAAAAATGAAGCTAACATAGGTGCGACTGTTTACAAAGTAAGGATAGTTGAATTTAAAAAAGATGGTACATATGTGTCTTTCATGATAATGAATGGCCACTTTGACACCCAATCTTGTAATTCTGTTAATCAGCATGTACAATTACATTGCATTCCTTCCTTCAGCATCCAGTGTGAAAATACACTACAAAGCTTAAAAAGACACCAAGTATTTTAGTTCATTCAGTTTTAGCCTCTAGATCTGGGAAAAAAAACCCAACAAACCCCTCTTGAAAAAAGAACAGTTAAAAAAGATGGGTTAGTACTTACCACAGTGACGTTGAAAGCATAAAGAAGATCAAAAGGAAGTGCAGCAATTAAATCAATGATAAACCAGGTAGTCACGTAGTGGATACAAATAGATCTTGCCTCAAATATAACTTGGCCAGACTTGCTGACATATGTTGTTCGGAAATTTAAAATAATATCTGCTTGACAAGAATGAACAGAATCAGAGACAGTGATTTCTTGATTCCTGGGGATAACACCAGGAATCCACCATAACGTTGATTGTTTTTCTTATGCATGGCAAAAAACAGATGAAGAATCTAATATAGAAACAAATAAAATATAGTGGTAAGAGATCCACATACATAGATTTAAACCAATTGATGCACAAAGTTGTTCTTTGTAAGGAGTAAAAAGAATGTTTAAAACATTTAAAACTCACTGATTTCAAAGGGAGCTTGAATTAAAAAAAAAAAACCAACCCACAGTGCTCTTTAAACAGTACCAAATATTGATACAGTATTTTTCTTAATGAAAAATGAGGGTATGATTGTTGTGCATAAAACCTATTTATGTTTCTTTTGAGATAAAACATCATTAATTACTTTATTTAAAAGGTGTAATCAAAACTTTCTTTTAGTGGTACCTGTCCAGCACAGAGAACAAATGTCATTCTCAAGGATAACCACTTGTTTATCAACAGAAAAGCACTGAACTCACTTGAAAAAAATGGCTTTTGGGCTATGGTGGGGATATGAATTGCTTGGTGGCTTGTGCATTTTGCATGTTCCTATCTAACATTCCAGGATGAGTGTCTTTCAATATGAGATATAGTTTTGACATGTATTGCCAAAACACATTAACACTGAAAGAAAAGCTCAGGTCTTGACAACAGAGTCTCAATTATTTTCATGTCCTACAAGATAAAGACTATAATCTGTCCTTGAGCTATGCACCCAGTTTCTACCAACATTAGTGAGAACTACTCGTATAACTTTTACAATGTCAGAAAAGAGTGCAGCCAACCATCAAGGCTGGTGTTTTACAGCAAGATAATTAGCCTGCTGCCTTGCAAATTCTAATGCCTCATGTTGAATACCATCTCATAAAAGAGAAGGAAGTGATCCCAAGTGTTAGGAAGACATTCAGAGTGTGATTGACTTTTTTCTCATTAAAAAACAACTGCAGGGTGATGGTCTTGGCAGCCTGAAAGCCAGTGGACTTTTTTTAATGTCCAAGTTATGAGAGGCAGCTTTCTAGATGCTAGTCCAGTGTGTAATAGACTTGCCAACTGTGTTATTTGTGATCTGGATAGCCTATTATTAAGTGTTACAAGGAGGGAACTGCATTCCCTGTGCCCTTTGCCTCTGTCTGTGGCAGCAATGGCAGCACTGGCTCCTTCCTATCTGCTAGATGATGCAGAAGAAGATACACCTTCAGCTGCCTCTTCCACACACTGCTCTTGTAGGGAGGTGTCAGCAGCAGCAGCTGGGGGCTGGCTCCGTACCATATACAGCATGGAGCGTGCAGATGCTTGGGAAGTGTTTGCTGCTCAAACAGATGTTTCTTACAGCCTCTGGGGAAGGGGAGGTAGAAATGCCAAATGGAAGCACCTACAAGTGAAATTCAGCCTCTTGCCCACCAGAAGGGTGAAGGAAGATGATGTCTGCCTTGCAAATGGAAATAAACACATAAGTATTTCATAGCTTCAATCTATTAAAGGGATTTGGTTTCTCTTTGGATGCAGATATTTCATTTCCTCACAGCTAGTTTCTTGTGTGCTATGTAAACCTGCTCCAATTCAGCATGTTCCCAGAAAAAAAAACAACCTATGATGTCCTAAAAATTAAGCGTACCTCAACTTTTGTCTCTTCATAATTAAAACATAATGAACATTACAGTACTAGTATTGTAACTTGGTTTTAATGCAAATCAAGTTAAAACTAAAAAGTGGGTAGTAGTAGGATTACTAGTAGGGGTAGTAGATTCGTCTACTCTTGGTTTTGTAGGCAGTTTCAGGGGCCTGAGAACCTTTCTTCCTGCTATACACACGTGAGAATGAATGCCTAATTTCTGATATACATTTTATCCTGCATTTTTCATTCAGTATATAAGAAATGTCTGCAAAGACTAGCATGTATGAACAAACAGACTCCCCTCAGAAAGCAAAATGGAAGGACAGATTTTCCAGAATATGACACATAAAACATTGCTACCACTACAGCCATAAAAAGAGTAGCAGGTGAGCTTTGTCCCATTTGCAGGCTTTTGCACAACCTAGACAGCAAAATGCAAAAATGAGCATTAAAACATTTTTCCCCCATGATTTATTTGAAAATCAAAAATTTTAAAATCAAAACATTATGCTGATATAGAACATGTACCCTGAAAATGGAATAAGTAAACATTTATGCAGCTCTCTTTAAATGAGCCAGATTTTATTAGGTTCTGGTTGTTAGGTATTTTTTGCCTTTCCTGAATTTTCCCATTTATCAAGGACAGTTTTTCACCTTTTCCAATGCTTTCTCTCTTTTTTATTGTAGTTTTTTCTTCTGTGCCATTACTTCTGAATTAAGACAGCTTTGGAAATGACATTTTTCAACAATGTTGTTAGTATAATGAGGACAGCCAACACATAGACTTACAGTAAAGGAGAGCACTGTAAAGCAGAGCAAGAGAAAAAGTATCTGACCCGGTTCATCTTAACTGAGTAAATCAACTTGATATAAAACAATCTGACATGTTATAAAAGCTCAATGGAAAATGCTGCCTCACTGAAAGGGCATGGATTGCCACTAGTCTATATTAAAGCAATTTTTCATTTCCAGAATTTTATTTTAGAATCTTTTGGTACTAAAAGAACATTAAAAATGGAAATCGTTTGGCTCTCACTATACCAGGATAGCATTGGAAAATGGTACCTACAGGACTCAAATGCTTAGGGTTAGCATTGCCTATGTTTGGACCAGGCAGATCTAGTATTTTATAACAACTTCTTTTTCATGCCTTATGAACGCAGATACTCAATTAGAACAGCCACACCATCCATGCAGAAATTACTGTTGAAGTCCTACAACAGAGTTCACACTATTGTTCCGGCAAAGGAGTTTGAAAATTAAATCCATCCACCTGCTAGTTTTACCCAGTTGCTTACACTTCATTTTAAATATAATGGCATAGCCGACACTCAGATGAATTACTAACTCTTATCCAGGTTTGAGCAGGAGATCTGTTGTGGTCACTCAGTATCCATGACAGCATTTCCATGTTAAGAACAGCCATAGCAAACTTTCTTTCCTTAAGTGTACTTGTGGGGATGCTTTCCTCCATGTTTGCTGTGATGTGCTGCTTGCACATTGTGATGATGGAAGCTATGAAGAATTGGAGCTAAAGTTCCCTACATTTCTGGGGCACAAGGTATAAGAATGTTTGCCTAAAGCACTGCCAAACATTGGTATAATGTTTTACAAAAGTGTCAATTTTACCATCTTGTTTAATTCTACTCAGATTTGCATTGAGATACCCATTTTGTGAATTTATATTATGTTAGATGATGCTCTGAACCACAAAAGGATCTGATGAATTTCATAGCTGCTATAAAACAGTCATGTTCCATTATATACACTTGATTTTTTTTTTTCCTCTTAATTGAAAAAAAACCAACCAGGTTTCAAAGTTTCATCTTCCTAGAGTTTTTCTCAAAATTTTTGTAACATAGTCAGAGAAGCACTTCTACGGTAAATCAGCTTCTATAAAATATGAATTAGACTTTCATTTAACATGTAGTAAGACAAATGCATATTTAATATCATTGTGATATGCATATTTTTCATATACATATTTCTCACTCTTAAAGAAAGGATAATTCTGTTGTATATTTTTACAATTTTATAACAAATATATGTTAATAGCATCCAGTTCTCCTTTGGCAGTGAAACAGGAACAAACAATGAATGTATGCTTTTTTGCAAGGAAAACTTATGTCCACAAAAAGAGAGGCAGTTACTGAAAAATATCATCTATTCATACTATGTAGGATGATAAACACAGCCTCATAGGTGCCTTCAGTTTCAGATACATACTGATTGTTCTATAAGCTTAGTAATAAAAACTCCTAACAGTTCCTAAAAAATAATAACTACCTCACATGGGATTAGACGTTCTGTGGCAATTTGGGATAAATTAGTGTTGCAATCTATTTTAATGGGGGGAAAAAATGTTATTTTTGACTAAAAATCAGTTACTGTTTGGATCTGGAAAACATGACCTTATCATACATTGACACTGTGAAAATATGACACAATCTAAGATGTGCACTTGGAAGTGTAAAAGAAACTTTTCTGAAGACCCCAAGTGCTTTATCAACATATATGTTTGGAACAAATTTTAAGCATGAATTAACATTCAGGACATTAAGGAAAAACAATAAGCCTTCCTAGTTAAAAAAAACCCCAAAACAAACAAACAAAAAACCCCACAAAATGGTAAGATACAGAATAACCCAGAAAATGTAACTGAAATGCAGAAAAGATCAGTGACCATCAAAATTACACGTTTGAAAGTGAGAACAAAAAGTAATTAATTTTAAATGACTAACACAACTGAAGACATGTATAGAAAATTAGAGTCCACTTGTCTCTTATTTTCTAAAAAGAAAAAAAATAAAACTCTGGTTTTGGAATGAAGTAGGAAGATTTATCACTCTAAATGATGCTTTAGATGGTACAGAAGCTTATCATATAACAAAGGCGGCATTAGACATTTCAAGGAGATTTCTGAAGTCAAAGTTCCACCTAATATTCTAAGTGGAACTTGCTGAGAGCCACTTTCTGAATCACCAGTATTAACTTCTAATAAAATCTCAGAAAGTTGGAGAAATGCCAAGGAAATGGAATTTGCCAAGATAATTTTAATAATTTAGGTGGGGGGGAACCACAAAAAGTGATGATCCAGGAAACAATAGATTTGCTAATCACAAGAAAAGCAGATCATTCTGGCATATATGTTAAATGTGTAGTAATAACAATACATGTTAAAGTATAACTAATGCCATAAGTTCATGGAGGGTGTGAAATTAACACACTGTCTTTTGCTAAGAAAATTATGTCTTTTTGATACAGCTATCAAACTAGTTGATTGCTGCAGGATACTTAGATGTGTTCAAGTTATTTCATCCTGTATCATCGTGATTTGAAGGTCTGCATTAACCAGAATGAGAGACACATAAACCAAAAGCTGAACATGGCATTCTGCTCAGTTTCAAAATGTTGTTACTATGGGTTTGTTTATAAATAAAACTGTTTCTGTAAGATTCATCTTGGTTGATTAAGTTCACAGTGATACGGTAGTTTTTGACAAAGAAGATGGATGACTGTGGCCAATCCAAATCCAAACACAAAATGTGTCAAATGTCTCCATATAATAGGCAAAACGCATCTAAGACCCAAGAAGGAAAAAGGTATCTGTAGAAGGGGAGATTCTGGCTTGGAAAACAATGACACCAAAAGAGATTTCTAATAGCTAAGCATGTCAGTATGGGCTTAGTACAAAGCTGTGGCAAAACCAAGAATGTCGCCTGTGAATAGAAAACTATTCGTGCCTTTGGTGAAACAACTACAGCCATACAACTCTAGCACCCACACCTCAAGACAAATTAAAAGACTAAGAGAAGAATTACAAAAAACTGCCTGGACTTCACTTTACATGATGTTATAAATTCAACTTTCTTGGTTTACTCAGCTCCAGAACACTAACAGGAGAACTGACTTTTACTTGTTTTCATCCACTGATAGGCTACTTAGGCAAAACAGGATACACTGGGCAGACATTGACTTAAGGTAAATTCATTTTGGAAATCAAATGTGGCTTAGCAAATGAGGTCATGAACTTACATCATTTGGATTCATGTTAAACACTCATGCTGTATAACACAATGTTGTACTAAAGATATCTAAGTTACGTTCAAGCACACAACACATACACGTGGACTCATGTAACTTATGTACGAGGTGAATATATATATGTAGAAGTGTTAGGGCGAAGGAAGGCAGGTTTGACTGTCATGATCATCCTTTCAGCATTGAGTTACTCTGTTTTTCCCTTCATTTCATAGCTTTAGGGGGAAAAAAGATTGATTTGTATTTCTTCCTACGTGTTCTTTATGTAGGCTACACTAAGAATGGGTAAAGTAAGATCTTATCTTCAAGCCTGTTAACCATTATGCCCAAGGAGCCAGGAAGCAATTTTTCCCCCCACTGATACACTACTGAGGGCAAAGAGAAGAGGCAGAGAGAGAGTCAGCACAGAGAGAGGATCATGTTGGATCATTCCTTTGAGGTATCGGAAAAAATTTCTTTAGGATGCGCTTTGATCAAATGCCCAGTTCTAATGCCAGATCTGGGTCTGGAAAAGAATTACTTCCCAGGTTTCACTGGCAGAAACGTTTTATGCTGTCTTCTGCAGTTTGAAGGTAGACAGTCTGCTATGATCATTTGACATATACTAGTTAACCTATACACTGCTAGTAGTGGATCTATGGTATTTCTGAGTTTGATCTCTGCCATTCCGTCCCTTTTACCAATTAGAGTTGAGTCTCCTAAATTAATGAAATCTTTGGGGGAGTTCTCATTGTTTTGGCACAGTGTTGATCCTTCAAATTTTTCAAGATTTAGTGCAAAGCCTTAAAACAAAGTGACCTAGACACATATCTGAGGCTATCTGGTTCCATGGACTGAGGTCTTGCAGGTTATAATTGGTTCATGCTTTAAGAACTACTGTTTTCATTCAACAAAATCCTCAGGCTGAACAGAACATATAAGTAAAATCGGAGATATAAAAATTTTAGATTGGATCACCATGTAGTCTCAGCTGGCCCTGCATTCTTAAAGCTACAAAAACATTCTGAAATTTTCAGTAATACAATTAAGATGTGAAATTAGCATGATTTCATAAGGTTCATAATGAGCAAGGGGGTCAGTTCAGCTCCACAGGTGCTTAGTAGAGTTAGTTGGTTACTATTCACATTTACAGATCAGTATGATAGCACCAGCTACATACATAACTACTTCATGCAGATTTGCTTGATATAGGTAAGAAAGAAAGATAAGGATATTTACTCACTAGTATTTTGAAACTTCTCATTCTCATTTGTCTCAGAAACCTCCAGTGTGTAGTTATCAAAGTTAGAAAAAGTATTTGCTCACTTACAGATGCACATTAGCATTTGTGAAACAACTAAAGCTTTAACAGAAAAGGAGATAAATGCTTGCTTTAAATTTCCCTAAGCCATCCAGTACACCAAAGGCATGTCAATGTGCATATGGAATTCACTGTTCAAGATTGAAGAGATTAGAGGTTTTTCTGCACAGCACCCCTTTCTGCCTTCTTATCAAAGCAATTTAGGACAACAGCCCCAGATAACATTTATATATATAAAATTGAATAGGAAATGATAAGTGCTTCTTTCTGCATCCAACTCATTAGATAAAAATCCAGAGGGAGGTAGGTGAGTGTGATCCATCTTTTATTTCTTGACAGCTTTCTGAGCTATACTTGGGTGTAAACAGTTTCTTCATCTGGGCAACCTTATTTACAGCTTAACTGTGCTAAAGTACTTCTTGAGAAAGCTGTAAAGGAAAAAAAAAACAAACCTAAAACAGAACTCCTGAGGCAAGAAACTTCTAAAAACACAACAAAATCTTTAATGCAAATTGAGAAATGACCATTTCTCCTGAGAGAGTTTATTATTTTTAGGAATTACATGTTCCACAGTCTTTTTGGGATCGCTGTTTAAAAAGTGGAAGATTAACTTTTTTTTCTTTTTTAAAATGTTTTCTTATCATTAAGACTTTGAGAAAATAGAATGGTAAGCAAATTGAGGCAAACATCCAAAAACTGTACAATAATCTGTTCTGAAAGTACTCATGGAATATTTATTATGTTATAAATTGCTTGTGAATCTTACTTACTGTGCACTAGCTTCTACTTACCAATGACACTAACTTACCAAAAAACCATTTGAAAATTCAACACAAGCATCAATATTGTAAATCTTTGGAGATTCCAGACAAGGGAGGGCAAAAATTTTACTGATTACAGCTGCAAAACAGGCAAGAGGGATATTTAATCTCTGAGCTGATTGTTAAAGCATACATGAAGTGACTTTAATATCTTTGGACAATCAGTAGGTCGAAAGTTTTCTGAGAGGTATGTTTGAATATATTATCTTTAAGTATGCTCTAACAACAAACTTCAGCCTGTGCAAGCTTCATACTTAAAGCTGTATTTGATATGTTTGTTTCAGTATGGGACAAGAACTACAATCTCTTTTCTGTTTCAGCAGCTCTCATAACACAAATCATTAATAATAAGCGTTATTACTACAGAAAAAAAATTCTGAAGTTACCTCACTGCAATTTTTTTCCATGTAGGCTGGAAAAGCATCATTTAAAATGATCTTGCAAGCTACATACATCACACCACGTGCTCAGAAAAGCAGAATAGGGGCTGTAAATATCTCTGACGTGAGCAATGTCATTAAAAAGTTACCTGAAACTAAAGCAGGAGTAACAGCAGATAATATCAAATTGCTTCACTCACTACATTCTGTGCTGAAACACAGCACACACATATCTAAAATATCACCTTTATACTTGATGTAGAGAGGGAGGGAAGGGTGAAGCCTCTGTATTCTTGTCTTCACTATGAAAAAAGCTGGGTTCTTATTTCAAGTTAGATAATTCAATTTCAGTTAAAATTAGACAGCAAAAAGTCAGAGTTCAAGTGAATTAAAGATCAAGATAAAGTCTAGACTACTCTGTTGACTTTAAGAAGGGCCTTTAAGTCATGTATAAACTACAAGGTGCCTTATTTTCCACAGATTTTTGCCGTGTTTTAGTGTAGATACACTTGTTTTGTTAACAAACACCCATGCATTTTGAGCCAGCCCTGACCTGTGTTGCAGACTTTTGCTCCTTCCCCACTTACTGCTGTGCAGGTGAGCTTGTGAGCTTAACAGAAGCAAAGTGCGTCAGTCCGCAAAGCAGGAAGTAATTTTGCTGCTGTCAAACACAAAGGTGAACTTGACCTGGCAGCACTCAATAGGGAGAACCCAAGATCTCCAATTTCAACAAGTTTGGAACAAGCTATTGTATCACCTATGCATCGCACCCCCTCACCTCCAAAGATTTAAATAGAGCATTTTTTTCAGTTATTTCAGCTCTGATTTCCACACCCAGGTCATGCAGAATCACTTCATATTAAGAAAAATTCAATGGCAAATCAATGGCCAATCTCCCTCAGAAAGACTGCTCTGCCTAGTCTCCCCAGGCAAATCTCTTACCTCCCTACCCCCTCACCTTCTCTTTTACATGCCTGCTGCTTTCACCCCACATCCTCCAGCACTGTTATGCTGTCGTGTCTGAACACGAGCTTCTGCTCCTCACACCCTCTGACCACGTGTGCCTGTTGATGCAGTTCCTTTCTGCTTTTCCAGTGCTGCTCCTCCTTCACTCTGGCCTGCAACTGATCACCTTCCCCTACCAACCCCACACAAGGTAAACCAGGAGCCCTGTTAGGCACTAAGTCCCTAAGATGCATGCAGAGAAAATAAACAGTGACTGACAAATCTCATAAAACCATTTGGTACAATCAACCTCAAACTTAAACCTTGACTCTGATTTGTCTTCTGGTTGGATCCCATGGCTAACTAGCTCAATCTGCATGGATTCTCTCAGCCTATTATTTCCACTACTGATAAGATATGGGCACACATCCCTTTTAAAAAAAAAATAAATTCTTGTAAGAAATGTGATATCTCTAAAACTCTTATGAAGTTACACTGAAAGATTAAAGAAAATGAATTTGTACAAAAATAAAACCCAGTTGTTTCGGCTATGAAAGAGTCTAAATTAAAAAATGTTAATCTACATGCAGTTACAGTTCCTAATTTATTTATCTATTTTGCTCCAATTAAGCTCTTACACAGTATCCACAGCAGCAAACATCAGAAGTCTGGGACCAACATTATCCTAATGTCTTCCAAGTTTGCAGTTACCATGGCTACATGTTTTTGTGATATTTTCATTCAAAATTTCTAAAGCCAATACCATGATCTAATGGAAAAGCTCTAACTTATTCCTTTCCTTATTTGAGTGATCTAATGGTTTTTACTCACCCATTGGTGACCCTTTTCCTTTTCACAAACTTCCAGCGTGAAAATCCATGCCCTAGCTATGCTCAGCTCATACGAAAAGGCAACTTATTTCATAGTTGGGCATAAATGAGCTGGGAAGCTTGAGCAAGTCTGTAGGGTTTTGGAACGGTTTGGTGACCTCTCTTGAATTAAAGCTCTGTAGGACATGTCACAACCTTTACCAAGCCATCCCTTTCTAGATATCTGCCATGCTCACATTCACACACAGACACATCCACTCAGTGAGTGGTATGAAAATACCAAGTTAAACCGGTGCTCAACAAAGGCAAAAAAAAGATTACATTAAAAAATGGAGGTTCTACTTAGTGCATAATGCAGGTTGCAATTCTAAATGATATAAAAAGAGTGAAAACCATAAACTGGTAGTCACCAAACTATCCTATTAATCTGTAAGATATTTTTCAGAATAATACTCCTTTTCCAATTTTGAAAGTACAACACGTGTTTTGTATAATCTCAATTTCTAATCACTGTTAAAAAAAAAAAAAAAAAGAAAAAGAAAAAAAAAGAGACAATCCAGAAGTAAAAATTTATCTGGTAGCCAGCTGAACCTCTTTACCCATAAACAGGATTATTTTACCTGAAGCAGTTGATTTTCCTGTGCCAACATTTTTTTTTCTCTTTAGGCTTGATTTTTTAAAAATAAATCCTGCTGGGATTAGACATATGATCAAGATACAGCAGAATAACAATTTAGGATTAGTCAGATGATTCAATAACTGCCCATGGCACACTTTTAGATTGCAGCAAATACTAGGTAATATAATTCAGTTTACCTCTCTTTTACTGTGAACCAAATGAAATTGAAAAATCCTGCACCTTAAAGGCAAGTAGTATACATATAAGCAGCAACCAGGGGATTGGGTGATGCATGATTTCTTATTAGACTACAGTAATTCAATCCTGTGCTTGAGACCTAGATGATTTAGGTATATTAACCCCATTGATTTTCAGAGCAGACGTTTCCTATGCCACTTCCCTCTTCTAGATGGTATGACTGCCTCTTCTCTGGTTTCTTTTATTTTTTTCATCTTCCTTTATGTGATTTTACATTGATTGTCTTTAGCTAGCAATACTTTCCCCAAAGTCCAAGCTCTTTGATCTATCTGATTATTTGAGCCAATGTTATTTAATTATATACGGATAATGGTATTAGAATCTGGCCAGAGAGCTTTTAGGAAAGATTCCAGGAAATATTAGTGCTATATTGCTTGAAGAACAATTTATCTGTCCCTATATAAACTCATATTTTTTCTATTCTATTGCTGCTATAAACCTAGACGTTGCTAGTAAATCTCCCAGGAACAATTTATTCAAATGGAAGTGTGATTTTTCAACTCAGCATATCCCCTCAGAATGTCTGTTACCACAATCAGCTTGATGACTTTCTTTTAGATACTGCCATGATAAGGTGAGGGATATGACCCTGGTTTTATATAGGACAGGAAAGTAATGCTAATTTTACACCTGTTGCTTAGGTATCTGGGTTACTATGAAGTCAAATAAAGTGTACAAGAAAAAAACCAACAGAGATTAAGTAACAAAATCCCTAAATGTAGGGGGTTTATATAATAAATACATAATATATAGTAAAATATATAATATAGAAATAATAATATATAACAAAATAATAAGTCTTTTTAACAGCCTGTTACAGCTGCTGAGGGAAAAGCATTTTTTTTTTCTTTTTAAGAAGGAGACAACAAATGGTGAACAGATACTAAGTAACAATCAATATAAACTACAGAAAATTTGATGTGAAAATCTAGACCTGTTTGGGAAAGAGAAAGAAATCACTGGTAGCCAGGATGAAGAAAAATTACAGTTTTAGATGTATTAGGAAAGAAACACTCATCTGCAACTTTAGTTCCTTTGTACTAGTGGCATCCCATTATGAGAGAAGCTATTAATAATCTTGTAGAAAAAACAGATATTATTCAATAAATACTTCTTATCTAATTTTGGAATGGAGCAGCAAGACATGGTTGTATCATATCAGATGCTAAATTACAATCCCGTGTATCCTAACTAAGAATCAGCAGGTAGTAACGTTTTAAAACAGTAGTACTAAACACTTAACAAGACGTCACTTCTGCAGGTTGATGAAAAAAAAACCCAGAAAAGAAAAATGTCATTTACAAGCCATAGTTGAGTAACGTTGTGGATTCTCCTTTCTCTGAGGTCTTTGAAGAAGAGCCGATGTCCTTCAGGAAAACATGCTTTAGCCAAACACAGTTTATTGGAATTAATATTAATACATGGATTAAATATAATGTCTTATATTTAGGATTGAACTAGATGGCCATAATTTTTCTTTCTTATCAGAATCTTTATGAACTGAAAGGTCATATAAAACTACATATAAATGAAATCTCAGATGTACTGTGTTGACATAGGTAACAGTGAGACGGAAGAAGCCAGCCCAAATTTTATACTGCTAGAAATTAAAGAAATGAAGTATCCCAAGATACAAAGTGGAGGTCCCAATGGACTTGAAATCTAAAAAGGAATATCAAAAGCCACCATTGTACCACCAGGATGGCATTTTGTTAAGTAGAAAAATTTGTTCTCTTCCACAGCTTAAACAGTGAAAAAAATCTTATTGAGGAGTATGATCATTAAAGAAAATTATGTAAAAGGATTAGAATTAGTCCTTAAGCAACAGTACATTTAAAATGGTAAAATTTGGCTACCAAGTATACCTCTGCCTCCTATTTTTCCTTGGGTGCAACCCCCAGTAATGTTTTCTCCTGGCCATTAGCACTCCAGAATATTGTGGAAACAACCCCGTTTGGTTTGTGTGGGCAGTCACAGAGGTTGGGAACCTCATTTCAGAGTCACGTTACACCTCCATTCAAAGAAGCTCTTTCTTAGAAGTCTTGTGGCTTTAGCTGGATGACTAGCATTCAGGTGAACAATGGAAACATAGTTTAAAGCTACAAGGATATCGCATTAACGTAATATGATGGACCTTGAAAAAAAAGCTTCTGCTAATGTGGAATGAATATAATTCATAGGCTTTGTTCTGTTAAAGTCACCATTGAATACTCTAAGCTGTTTTACTAGTCAAATTTCTCCAGTGAAAAGAGTTTATTTATGATTGGACACCAAGATGTTTGTCACTGTACAGCACATGAGGAGTGGCACGGTCCCTGTGCTAAGGCAGTGCTATGACGTATGTTCTCAGCCTTGCTCCATTACAGTTTGACAAATCGACAACATTTTTAGTGATTTTGATGGAGCAAGATCTCTTCTCAGGTATGACAGATCATAGTGGAACTGATTCCCAAAATTCATCTGTAACTGACAGACTGATTTGCTCTTCCTTACTATTTGTCCTTACAGTGGAATGTAATGGGATATTGAAGTCATACCCAAGTGGAAATACTGTTTTACTTGGGTAAATTATCCATTAATATAAAAACCTGAAAGCTAAAGGCATTATTGGTTTGAATGGCTGTTGTGATAGCAAAAGTGACTCCCTCCAGGAGTATAGTGTGGTCAGGTTTAATGCACTAGCATGGTATGCTCTACCAAACACCACACTTAGGCTGCTGTACCCATTATTGTGGGCATGCTGGGACACACAGAATGACAAGCACACCAACGTTAAAACAGGAGTTTTAACTGCAACTCTTTACTGTGCTGAGAGCCCATGAATTCAAATCCCAATATCATGAAACCGAACAAAAGACCACAAACTTAAAAAGTCACATTCTTTTATCTGCTTCCTTGATTTTCAGCCTTTTGGGTTCACCTTTTCAAGTTGCTCTCCTTAACTATGAGGGTGTTAAACAGGGGTTAGATAATCTCAATCCATGAACATATTGAGTAACTAAAATATATTATATTGACTTTTCTACAAAGGAAGATACAGACTTTGGAGTCTTGAAAGAAAAGCAAAGAACTAAAAATATTTCTGAAAAATGAACCGCTAGCTCTGCTTTTAAAAGAAGCTAGTATTTGCGACTGCAGAAGTGTGAATGTTTCTACATGGGTAATTTTCTTACTAGAACCTGCAGAAATATGGCAGAAAGAAGCAATTCTAAAGAGTGAAGAAACATCAGTCATATGACTTAACTTTTCACTAAATTCAATGTGCGTGAAGCAAATGTAGTTGTTAGGTATTTCATGAACACAGTTCACTTTACACAAATGCTGGAGACAACAATGAAAAGATCAAACAAGTAAAACATTCAGTGGGCGATGGGGCAACTGCTTCGTGCATTTAGAATTTTTTGACCAATTCCAAGGGAAAAACCTGAAATATTTTTCTCAGAAATTACCTCATGCAGCTTGACAACAAATTACATACATAGGACATTATCTATAAATCATAAAAAAACCCCGAAAAAGACAAGATGCAAGCTCACTAAAAACACGGTAAACTATTAAGCATCTAAGCATTTCCTTGGAAATTACCTAGATGGTTAATTAAAAGACTTTAATCATATTGAAAAATATCGTGTTGTTTTACCATTGTGTTATAGGATAGTAAACCTAAATCCAAACTTTGCCTGATTGTAGCTATAATGCAAGTCAGTCATACTCTGTATAGCAGGGTAGTTTTAACTTTGTATACCTTTTGAAAGGAAACATAGCAGAGTGAAAATTACATACAAAACTATTACTACAGCATTTCCCAATGTGTGGACTGATTATAGGTGAAACAAACGATTTGTCACACTGCTTTTTTTTTTTTTTTTACAGTAGCACCACAGCTTAGCCAAAAAAGATGAAGAGTCAGTTCTCAAGTGCTCTTAGCACTCTTAAGTGTTCAGAAGCCTGTCACTCCAGTGTTACAAGTCTCATTGTGAAATAGGAAGTAGGAAAGAAAAATAATCGGTCTGAAGAGATTAATTTAGGACAGCTGAGAAGTGGAACAGTGAATATATTTGCCAGAAGCACAGATGCAGAGTATCTTTACCCAGCTATAAGCTGCCTACAGAGCTCTCCCCAGAATAGCAAGGAATTACATATGGTAAATGCTGCATGTTTCAGCCTATACTCGAGGTTCCCATCATCTTACATGTGTTTTTTAAAAGGTCTTTGTCCTGCATAATCCACTTGTTTTGTTTTAGGCATTCCTTCACAAAATCAGATTTCAGAATGGAGCCTCTTTGGTACTTCTTTAACTACTTGTTTCTTGGATTTTATCTTTAACTTTGATGGTACATGGCACAATACATAAGATCCCTTCTTTTAATCAGTTCACCAGTAGTTTAAACTAATGTGGCTCATTTTGGTCTCAGAAAAAGCACGAATGCTCAGATGAGCAGTTTTCTTGTCTTAACTGTAAGGGAACTCCCAACTTCAGGAGTAGTGAACAACATTTTGGGGCAGTGATTTCTTAAAACTTTGGTTAGATCTACAAGCATACATTTTTTTCATTCCATGAGAAGCTGGCTAACGATGTATAACAATGACATCACACCTCTGCAAATGAAGAGAAGGAGTCAGCAGAGCCAATGCAAGTCAAATTTTCAGGGTGCCTCCATTATCATAACATTTATCTGCATCTACCTGAAGATACAGAAATATTTCCATGGAAATGATAACTTCTAAATTATCGTGGCTTATGCTTGTCTCCTTTATGTCCAGGTGGATGTTTTTGTGCTTGGAAACAGCATCTTGCATGCAGACTAGCATCTGTCCTCCTTACAAGGGTACGTAAGGAAGGCTATTGGAAAAATTTCTAACAATATAGTGGTCTTTCCAACTTCAGTTTGACTCTTTGAGTGAGAATCTTTAGGAAATTTATTACTGCTTTTCAACATAAACATTTTGTACCGTTTATTCACATTACTAGGTAATCCATAGTCCATGAACAATTTATTATGACCTTCCCTCCCTAATACTAGATGTATCAACAATGTCACTCTATCTGGTTTCATGTTTTGTTCATATCAATCTCATCTCACAGATGAGACCATTTGATGCTCAGAGATAAATTCCCAGAGATAAAATTCAAACCACTCCCTTGGTGTCTACCTGAATTTCAGCATATTAGGGTCTGAACACACACTTTCTAAAATATGCTTCAAAACACTGCCATTTCCTTTCAAAATGCACAAGTTCTCTTAGATGTGAGGTCCCCTAGACACAGATATTGTTTTACATGACCTTCTGTGCACTTGCAAAGATATGAGATGATAATCATTATAATAATGAAAAAGAACATGAGAGAAGAAAGAAAACAAATCTTCTAATTTAAAGCAACCTAATAAAATCTACAGCATTTAATACTATCTCATGTTATTCAAACAAATTTTGTTTAACATATATTATTTTCAATACAATAATATGCACACTTGAATGACTGTGTAAGTCATGAATGATGACATGAATTTCTACTGGGTTTGTACCATACTTTTAAACCTCTACATATTAGACATCCAAGAATCAAGGGCTTCATATGATTTAAGACAGTTTTGGAAGGATTTTGAGTCATTTACATTTGTGATAGACATTAATGGGCCAAAAAGTCTCTTTAATCTACAGTATCATGCAACACAAATCACAGCTTTAGGGCTTCTAAACATGCTGCTTTTAAAAACTGAAACTGCTGACAAAACACTTTGTTAAATAATATTTAACAAGAGAAAGAGAGATACACATACAAAGAGAAGTGATCTTAGTAACCATGATTAATTTTCTCTCTTGAAAGTGCAAGTCATAGATAAAATCTTCAGATGAGCATGTGTGTGGGGAGAGTGGGGGAAGGGATGGGTATGGGTTTTTTTTTTCCCACAGGTAGGCAAAGGAGTAAGCTGCGGAAAATCACTTAAAAGTACTGTTGCCAGTATGTTTATAAAACATATAATTTTATAGCTATAATTAGTATCCAGGATCCTCCATCTTCCATTAGAAACTGGACGACCCACAAATAGAAAACTAAAACTAAAAGTTAAAGGTCACTTATTTTTATAGCTCTTCTCTCTATAGTTGTTCCTGGCCACCTTAGGAGACAAAATACTCAGACACCTTTGATCTTATCCAGCAAATAATGTATTACCATTATGCTGAAAGCCTATATGTATTTTCTCTGAACCATTGCATTGATTTCAACTCCTGTTGAAGACATCCTATTCAAACAGACCTGTGAGTGAGTCTGAGCATTTAGCAATAAAGTGTTGATAGTTTTTTCGGTAACGTTACCTTCTTTAATGAAGATGTTTAATAATGTTTTAAAAATGCAAAAAAAAGAAAGACAATATCTGAAAACTAGAATGAAACAGTTACAAAAAGAAAAGCACTACACTGGATAGTTATGGAAGAGCAGAAGTTATGCAATCAGGAGGTTATTACTAATAAAATGGAATGAACTGCCAGCTTTTCTCTCTAAAAGAGAGAAATCTTTACTTTACAAATATTACTGAAAAGTAACCAAGATTCATTATGCTTCTTAGAAATATTGAAATTTTAGCCACCCAGACATACCTATCTACAAACGAAGGACCCAACTACTGCCTATGCAAATTAAAGGGCATAAACTTTGAAGTAAATAGTGCAATAAAGCAGGTCATCTCAGTCACCAGATGAAATGCTAAGATAACTTTTTTATGTGTTTGCATAAATACATTAATGTCAAAAAGTTTTTCTCTCCACCTCTTTATGATTTTAAGATACATATAACAGTAAAAAAATTCTGAAACTAAACTAGTTTTAAACTATCATTGGATAGAGGAAGCAAAAGTTTTTTTACAGGAGAACGTTAGAGAAAGTTTGCAGACATTATAGAGGACAAGATCTGACAGTACACTCAAACATCGCATCACACAAGTTATCAAAGCACTAGCATATACAGCAAACATCGAGTGAAAAATAATTTTAACTTAATTTGAGAAGCCTTAATTATGTTCCCTCTCCAACCTCTTCCCCAAAGACATCACAAAATGGGTTATTAATATTGTTTATCTTCTGTTTATATTTTAGAGAACTTTAAAGGCTAAAGCAGTTAAACCTCTAGCTAGATGTGCTCTTTTCTCATAAGTAATTTAATTCAGATCAACACTCCTACTTATAAGCACCCCAAGTCAGGAGAACACTTCCATATGTATTTTGATCGTGCTTAAGCATGTACTGAATCACAAATTGGATAAGCCTAACAGATTTTTTTTAGCCACTAGAATTATTCAAACTCTTCTGCTTAAAGGAAATCCTTAGCCTCTACCCTATTATTTCCCTTCAACAGATGAGCAGACTTCTCTCCCTTTTATTGTCATGTCTCTGCTCCCTTTGATAACACAGCTAAAAATGAAGACCTTGTTAAGCCCAAATAAGAGTTTATGCAAGTTATGTGCATAAAAGGAATATTATTCTATGTTCTGAGAAAACTGATTAAAATCAAAGCAGATAGACTCTTTTTCTCCAATCCATGATTAGAGACTTGTAATACCTCAATCCGTGATTACGGAGCTGTAATACAGCTGAAGCCCCCATCTCAGACAGATCTCCCCACTGACTTTCTAAGGCAGCAGCATCGTAAAAAGAATTTTACTCAACGCTTCTCATTGACTTTTCTCAAAGCATGTAGATCATCCATCAAAGATGTGCTTGTCAGAGCCACAGTGCAACAATGCCCTGAAACTTATGCTTACATTTATGTATTCTGTCAATTTTACACATGTTCTGAGACATATTCATTCGATATTTTAATGGACAAGGGACCATTGAGAGGTGACTATAAACACACTATTTTCTTTAAACTCACTGCAGAGATTTAAATGCAGTATGAGAATGTCCTGAAAATATTCCAGAAACATTTCCCCAGAGCCACAAATTTAAAAACAGATAATAACTTTAGAAATAATTATTTTGGGGGAAATGGAGCCATTATTGAAACTGGGGGAGGAATATTGGTATGCTACAGTACAGTGTTTGTGGTTACCAGTAACATAACCATGCAAAGAAGTCTTTTCTAGTACTTTATACACTTTTCTTTGAATGTTTTTAGTCACAACCATAGTTTGATTTCCTGGATGATAGACCTAAAAGTCTAACCAGAAAATATGAAATAAAATTTAAAGAAAATCTTCTTCCTTTTATTTTTCTTACCCAGCTACTCTATTGATCATAGAGGTACCATTGCTTTTGACTTACTGATATAAGAATTCTATATTTCCAGCAAACGATATAAGCAGAAAAGTAGCACTGAACAGTACACCATCTGTCTTGCTTCAAATGAATACTACAGCACATAAATCAGTTCGATACAGATTATACTCTCTTGTGCTCAGATTCTAATAAACACATCCATAACACAAACCAGTTATCTGCACCGGTGTGGGGTGAAGGATACAACCATTATAAAAATCTTAACCTTGAGTCTACTGTTTTTATAAAGATGCCCAGGTAGATCAAGTTGAATTATTTCATTTTATATTCCTTAAAATGGGATGTGGAGTCATTTATGACTGACTAGAGTTGTAGCCTTGCTCTTTTTACACAAGACAAAAGATGATCCTCCATGATCTGCATTGCAGAACGTAGGTTTCTTACTGCAGTGCTTGAGTATCATTCAATGTGGATTGCTTGCATTTACATGAAAGAGTCCACCAAGATCTAATAGTCAGCATAAAAGGGGAAAATTAGACCTTAAACCTAATGACAATGTCCAAAGGAGGAAATACAAATATTTATCCATCATGACATCTGATTCTTCCATCAGCTACATCACCTACTAGTCTCATTATCTACAGTAAAGCTGCCAGAGAAATTGAATAAACTTTTCAAAATTTTTGTAAGAAAAACTTACGAACTGTTAAACTAAAGACATTCTGAGTTGTTGCCTAGTGTTTAAGAAGTTGCAGTCGTCTTTAGTTCTCCTACAGAAGATCATAACATTGCTTTTAATGTATGAGTTAAGCTACATTCTTTTCAGGGAAAAAATAGAGAAAAGTAAAGTAGAAAAAGAAGTTTCAAATCTGAGGACGATTTTATTCTTTTGTTCATTTTCTTTCTCTCTTAGAACCCATCCTAAGCCTTTTCGTATTCAAGACAGACATACTCAGCTTTGCTTATTTCGTCAAAATAATAAAGTCTCCACCTGCATATTATCAACAGATCTGAGCTATGGTTTGTCGGTGTGACAGCACTGAGTGGTATTATAACAACAAAAACTTGGGGAAAAAGCTGTGTGACTCTAGTCAGGGATTCTTTTCTATATTCACAAAGAAATGAAAAAAAGATAATACAAAAAAGAAATTCCTTTGTTACAAGGCCACTATTAGACATGACCTTGTCTTCTTTTTAATTCTTTAAAAGTATATGAATTAAATGGATCATTGAAATAAAAAGTTTAGAGAACAGACCAGATGAGAAGCTGCAACCTCTCTCTCTTAAATTCTATCCCAGTTGTCAGTATAGCATATTGATATTGTACATTTGCATTATTGCAATATGAGTTTTAATCTTCTGTCATTAGTTTTTAAAATCTAGTGATTTTCAACTTGTGGTCCATGGGTCTTCTAAGTGTTTGTGAAAGGTAATAAAAAAAAAAAAAAGTACATTATGAACAACACTATAGTAATTTCAGGGCACACCCCTACATTGGGGTGCCCTGAATCAATTTAAAATAAAAAAGAAAAAAAAAAAAGAAAAAAAAGGTGATCTAAAGTTCAGATAAAATCTCAAACTATACAGGAAAATTGATTTTCTTCAAAATCATAAAAGTGATCATTATTTCCTCTTCTATATTATAAATTCTGTGAAAACCTTAAATGTCAAGAAAGAGATCCCAAACAAATCCCAAACATATCTTACCGATGATAAAAAGAATTTCCACTGCAATGTCACTGACAGTTGTGCTTCGAGTTGTAGACAGCTCATCATGGCCAATAAAGCAAACATTGTAAGGTACAGTCACAGCAACATAAAACGTTGCCAGTAAAATAAGCCAGTCCCAGCCAGCTTTAAAAGTGCTAAAATGCAACAATATGAATTTGGATTTTTTTGCATCTGAAACTTTGTATTCTGGAAATGCTGGTTTATCTACAAAAACATTCTGAAAAAGAGAGAAAAAAAATGAAATGAGACAAAACAATAATTTGATCATACAGACACATTTCTTCCAATGCAGCCATTTGTTTTTTTAAAAAGCATAAAGAAATATGACATACTCATATGCAGGCAAGAACTAATTCTAATTTTTTTTCTAATGTAGTCCTCACATTTATTTAGACAGATGGTTCTGTTGATGGAATAACTTTTGTGAATGTTGGGGTGGGAAGAGGATTAATAAGGAACAGATTAAGTAGAATGAGGAGGGGACTGAATCTGGCAAACTATTTCTTCCTCTGTTGGGTGAATTCTAACTGAAGAGCAACGTTTTTCTGCTGGACATATAGGCTAAAGCTTTGTATACATGAGGACGTAGTACTGCAAATAGAAATAAACATATAGAAAGGAATAGATGGTGCTGAAGACAAAACATCCTTCCTATACATATTTTATAGCTGTGAGGAGGTTGTTTCAGACTAACTCTAGCCTAGTCCTGTGGACTGAACAGCTATAAGTAGTTGGAGCACCTCTCCTGGTTTAGTTTCATCTGAGGGAATCCAGTCTGTGTACCCAAGACTGCTATGAACTAAAGCACAATTAGTATGAATAACTTTTTGATCCTCTTTAAAATTGCACTCCTGATCTAAACCAAAATACTAATGTAGACCCAGCATAATACAGCTCCAGAACCGACTGCCTTCACTGTTAGACTATACCTAGCTTTGTCATGTGTCTCGAGTCTTTGTCATCTAACCAGCAAAGGTCTTTGCAGCAAAGACTTCAGTCTCACGCACCAGTTTTATAAATTCCTGGCTTTCATCCTTCAGAGTTTTAACAAAAATACCTGCCCTCCTGAAAAGCAGCATGTGCTACATGAACTGTCTTGTATTATTTACTAACAAAATTCTTGCTCACTGTCATTGTGCCCCTGGTTAATGCTGTACCAGTAATGAAGACCCTTACAAAACAATACTGTGTATTCAGCAAGCTAAGATTACTTGTGCTCTTGAAGTTATTCACTATCAATATAAAAAGACAACAACTGTGTGACCGCAGACTTAATCACATTTGCCTTGCCTGTCACAGCCTTTCTCTTTGTCTGTTTCTTTTGAAATACTGATGTCCTTGTCTTCTCCATTCTTGTTCTCATTCATGAATGTTAGGGGCTGAATTCTTTCTGTTGTTAGGGTCAGCCCATTTTTAATCACAGAGAAGAAAATGTTCCTCTTATGACTTCCAATTCATAGCTCTAAAAATCTATGCACTAAAGGTAGTAAATTAGTCTGACAACAAATGTTTTAAACCAGTATAGTATCATCTGCACTAGGATTTTGACAGTACAAGCAAGTCATCAAAAGCTATTTAAAAGTCATGTTCCTAAAAAATATTACTGTGCTATGAAAATATCACTGAAAGACCTGGTCATATTTTGCAGATTATTTTTTTTTATTTTTACACTTTTTCAACATTTAATATTTTTTAACATTTTTAGCTTTTTACCCTTTTTTTTAACATTTAACATTTTTTAACATTTAACAATTACATTCGATAGAAGTGACTGTATGCTTTTTGAGGCATATACCAGCTGTGTATTTTCATGTTCTTAATCTATACCAAGTTTTTTCTGATTTTAATTTCTAACGTAATAATGTCTAAGAGGATGTATCTGCACTGCTGCTTAATTTTGGTAACCAATAAAAGGAACATGCCCAGTGGCAGATCATCTTTTCAGGGTGTTCATGATCTATATCCTTTGGCTACTTTTTCCATCGTCTGTCTTCCATCCTCCCCCTAATCATTAAAACAAACAAACAAAAGAGACCATTTTCTTCTTGTGGCTCCATCAAAGATTTTAGCTTTTTGATGCTAATGATATACAAACAAGAAACTAAATACCGTTCTGAGATTTTAAGAAAAACTGTTTCTTTTTACTACCCCTGCTTCTAATACCTATAGGCTCTCACTGTTGGAACAGGTTCTTAGATATTATTCTAAGATATTTTTATATGTACACACTGATTTCATATGCATCTCTAATTTTCCTCTGCATTAACTTTTCTTCTCAGACATAGTTCCATAGAGCAGGAGAGTTATTCTTTCTCCTGAACATATTTCCTTAGAATTCTTTCTGTTGCTATATTTTTGGTTTTGTCTATTGTTTGATTTGGTTTTTGCAACATTCACAGGGTAATTATGAACTTACTTATTAGTTATAGTTACTAGGGGAACACAGAAGTAATTTAAAGAAAGAAACATTACTACTTCAATTAGGAAATGAAAAGATAAATTTACTCTGTACAAAGTTGGAGACATTCAAATGAAAAGTTGCCTAAATGAAGTGTGACCTTCTAGAGTTTAGACAGCTTAGAGATTTTCAGCTAGAGCAATACCTTGAGTTTCTTCTTTTTTTTTTTGGCAAATAGTAATTATTGAAATGAAATACTTGGGATGGTAATGTAAATTGGAATCTAAAATTAAGTTCTGAGAAATTTTGATGTGGCTTTCCTGAAGGTAAATAAATGCCTATTTATAGTATGGCTAAATGCACTGTCTTGCAATATGAAGTGTAATGAATACCATAGTAAGCAGAACTGCACTTAAGTGAACTACACTTTACTCCTTTTGTTACCGTAAAATTATGATTAGGACATTTCTCAGGTACCCACTGACCTTTTACAGCACTTTTTTTAAAAAAATGACAGTACAAAGAGTACATTTTTGAAAAAGAGAAGAATTACACCTACATTATTAATTTTTAATTTGTTCTTCTCTCTTCTTTGTAGATGTCCAGAGATATGATAAAGGACAGCTCTACTCCGTCTTCGCGCTGACTCAAAGTGTGACCCCGCTCTTCCTCTTCCTTTCCATTTTTCTGCAGAACAGAAGTGAGAGTCCCTTAAACATCAGGAAACGGCATTTTAACCTTTGGGAGGTGAACTACTGACATTTTAGACTTTGGTAGAAATAGGGCTAGATGTAAAGATTATACACACCTTTTCTTAGTTTTACTTAATCTTTCACAGTTAAGAAAAAAAAAATCCCTCTCCTGAAGGGCAAATAAAAATCACTGTAAAGTTTTAATTGTCAAGTGCCTTCATGCAACTTAGAAGCAATTAATTGTAACATATGATTTCATAGATAAGAAAAATGTACTCTTTACTGTTTCAGAAATTGAAATAGTGATTACTGACCAGAGGTAAGCATGGCTAGGAGTAACCACTTAAAATGTCCTTAAGGTGTTCCTACTTTCTCTTTTATTTCATGGAAAGAAAAAAAAATATCTCTTGTGGTGTAATTTTTAAAAACAAAGAATCTGACTTGTACTAGGCTTCCATTATGTCAGAAGAGGCTAATTTGCAAGCTGGCTCATTAGGAATATCCAATTCTTATATTCACGCGTTTAGATTTCTTTTCCCACCACATAGTCACTGGCATAATCACTTGACACATTCCTTAGTGACATGAAATCCATTAAAAGTAAAGACTGAATGCTGTTTTGGAAAGGTTTGTGGTTTTTCTCTCCATTCAGATGTCTGTAATTGTCAATCATAGGATCAAATTTTGTTCTTGCTTATACAGCAGTAAATTCAAAGTAACTCCAGTAGCTTTGATGGAATTACAATGAATTGATGCCAGGGTAAATGAAAGCAGACATTTTGTGATGTGTCAGGATTAAGAAAAAAGGAATTATGGGTATAAAGGAAGAAGCTGACTGTCAAACAGGTTTAATTAAATTCAATTCAATGCATATAAATTAAGGGGGAAAAAAACCAAAAAAACCAATTAGTACAGCCAGAAATTAACAACAAGCAAAATAGCTACATCTTGAAACCTGCCTAGAAAAGCAAGAAAGATTTGAATTATAGAAGACTAATGTATTTTTGGCTCTACAACACAAAACCATACATAACAAAAAAGTGTAGGAAGCTAAACTTTCCAAACTTCTCAATGAAGAATATTTCATGTAATTAATGCAAAAGCCCTCTCCATTTGAGGATGTTTTACAGATCAGTAAGGAGGAGAATGGAAAAAAAAAAGAAACGAAAAAAAAAAGAAAAGAAGGAAAAAACATTGCACTGCAAAACCAAATAGCTACTGGAAAGCTGGGGGAGGCAGATTGAGAAGCCCCATACTTCCCCATCTCCAACTTGGGTACCGCAGGTGGTTTAAAGAGCTACAACACATATAGGTGCCAGCTGCAACAAAGAAAGGTAAAACAGAAGGGACTATTTCAGAAAATACCCAACTAAATGAACATGTGTTTTTTAAACTTTCACCTCTCAATCGTCAAACCATTTAAAACTCAAACTATATATTAAAAGTGTACTTAAATTCTGGGTGAGAGCAGAGCGTTTATCTCCTTCTCAGTAAAAACGAATTTAAGGCTATTGAATCGGGTCTCCACTGTAGTACTGGATAGCTGTAGTATTCTGTTTTTATCATATGACTTTGAAATTCTCTTTACAACTATTTGCAGGGCTCTCTTTCTTCCCTTTCTAAACCTTGACTGCCATGTTGGATGAGGCCATTCAGTTTTCTCTATTGCTTCCCAAAGTAGTCAATAAAATATGCTTCAGACCTGCTATGAAGCAGGCTGAGAAAGTGGGTAAATACCCACAAAAGTCTCTGGCCAGCAACACTTTTAAGACTCTAGCTAAAGGCTTCATCCTCAAAATGTCCAGTATCTAATACCTCTCCATGTCCTTAGCCTACAAAGCACAAGATAGCCCATCCTAGTAGGTGGTAGGTATAACAGCCTAGGTGATGTGTTGTGAGACCACACTGAACCACGTTGCAGAAGGCAGGTATGTTGCCTCATACTATTCTTTCAGTCATGAAGTCCAGGTGGTAACAAGTAAAAGATAATCACAAGTCCTTTCTGAGGCAGAGCCAGACCTGGAGGAGGGCTGTTCAACACATGGTCAAGGGAGCCCATTGCAGCCTGCCGGCTCCCAAGGACCTTCCTTCTCAGGACAGCTGAGAGGGTGACAGGAACCGGCTCATGGCCCAGGAACTCTTCCACAGGCACGAGCAGGCTGCACCCTGTTCTCGTTCTAGGTCTCCAGCCCTGTGCTTGGCTGTAATTGCACAGGTATAGGAGCTTCCTTGGAAAGTAAATCCATCACATACAAGCAGAACCACCATAATCTTCTTGTGCGGTGGACTCAAGCTGTCTACACTGAGTAACTCTGATGTGACCCAGAAGCATTATGCTCACTCCATAGCAGACAAGCTGTGGCATGAGAGAGACCATGAAATGCATCTGTTTCGAAATACTGAAATAAGCTAACCTGCTCTGGCCAGAAAGATTGTACATTATTGACAAAATATGTTTCAGCCTTGGAATTTTTCCTCATTTTTCACAGCATTAATTTGTATCCCTTCAAAAGAACTGCCTTTGCTTTTCCCTCAGGTTATGCATTATCGCAACAGAATATGCATTAATTAATACCACTACCTAGATTTCCCTCTGGTGTGATTAAATGACCAACATGCTCTTGTACAGAATCATCTCCCAGTCTGATTATGGATCATAACCACAGAAAGTTTTCTATACAAGTGTGCATGGACATGAAAGAGAAAATTAATATCTAGCATTTATATTACAAAGGAAAATCCAAGAGATTTATCTGGTTTTACCTAAGCAATCATAATGTTAGAGAATGAACAAAAGCAACCAGCACCTCTCAAATTTAACCCAGAACACGATATACTGACAATAAGTGAATGAGGTAGAGAGGGGTGAGGTAAAGTAGTCTGAGGGTGTAGTCCTGGAAACACCTGCACACCTGAGTAACTTCATTCACAGAAAGTAGTTCTACTAAAAACCAATGGGACAGAGTTATCCTAAAGGCTGTGAGGCTGCGGACTTGGAACTCTTAGCAGTATTTCTGCAATTTTTTTCACTCCTTTGAGTACAGTATCCATTGAAAAGACAGAGATCACCACTAGGGACAAGACCATAACCGTTTGCTGCTTTTTTACATCTTCACAACCACAGTAGCTCCATGCTCAAGGTTATATTCCAGCCCCAACTACTTGGTTGCCACTGATGTCCTGTTTGTTTGCCAGGTGGGGCTGTTAGGCTTAGGGTAAGATTGATTCAGACACATAGACTATCCTTTTCAAACAGTATAAATATGACCATCTCAAGTCATGACGTGCAGCAAACCTCACTGTCCATGTGGGCAAAAAAAGGAAAGATATAGATATAGCTATCTTTAAACACTTTGCAAGGAAGAGTTCTGAAGAAAAGCAGTGAGCTACAATCAGATGGCTCCAGATTTACATGGACAGTCAACCCTACAGTACCTGCTATCTGGAAAAATGATATTTTTTAGGTTTACTTAATAGTGTAGTGCATACTTTTATAAATAGGTTTGCATAAAATAATGATATTACTTCTTCTTAGCTCTTTTGAGGTCCAGGGGCAAGTATGAGGAATAAATAGATAAAATTTTTATTCTACTAACATTTTACTCAGAGGACTGGGTAAGTTGGCAGAGTAGCTAAGGACATTTTTATTTATTTGTTTACAAAGCGAAAGTCAATAATGAGATAAAACAGCAGGTAATGCCAGCTCCTACCTAAGAAAATTTGTCATAGAAATAATATCCTTCTGAAGGTATGAACTAGATTTCCTTTTGAAAAAAAAAAAAAAGGTAGAACAGGACAAATGGACTTTCTTCATTGCTAAGAAGCATCCAGATATGGACAGACTTGAAAGGATCCCTGATGCTGCTCTATGTATAAGCTGGAGCACTGTGGAAAGGGGTAGTAACCAGGCTAACACTGTGACTTCAAACTCCTGCCGGTTGGAGCCTTCCCTCCTCAAAACACAGAGGGAGTGGTACATTCATGTACCTGCATGATCTCTCTTACTGCTGTATTCTGAAATTAGGCAGGGAAATAAACCTCCCCCCTTAACTTTCCTGTTTATTTCTCTAGGGTGTCATAACCCAGCCGCTTGGCCCAATCGCACAGTGAGATGTTGTTACCTTGGATATCTTATAAGTACTGAACAGTTCCTTTTTGATCATGGGTTCAATGAACCATTTATTAAAGAATTTCTCAATCATTTATTAATCTTACAATTCTACCTATAAAAGGCTTCCTGTAAGAAGTGCAATCTAGATTTTTTTTCCTTTTAATACAAGTCTTGAGAAACCCTCATCACTTGCATCATAAGGTAAGGAAAACCACAGCAGAAAGTGTGATCTTTGCATACACACCCATGAATAGCCCACATACCATAAAATAAATACAGTGATGTCTACAGGAAACACAATGGTACTTAACCATATCCAGTATCATTAACGCAAAAGACATTTCATAGGCAGTCCTCAAAAAAACCCCCAAGTAAATTCCGAAGGAAACAATTGGGGTAAAGCAATACAAAAGGATTCTGAATGAACATAAACCCTTCAAAAACAGACTGTATGGAAGGCTGGTATGAATCTTTCTAGGCTTTTAAAAACCTTTAGCTAACTTTCAGATATTATTCTCTAGGGGACAGCACACCAGCAGTTGTCAATAAAGTGAAAACTGATAAAAGCCTGCTTTGGTATCAATGACAGAATAAAAGCACTACCATGGGCAATAGGCTGCAGGAGGTCTGTTGGTTGCATGACACATTCTTTCTATCAACAACGACCAAATATTCACAGAACTGTTAGCTGTATGGTGGATCCAGGCTAGTCTCTAACTGCTTTTTTATTCTGTTGACTGATTAACTGATTCAGTAAGAAGACGCACTTAACGCACATGCCAGCTGAAAAACTAAACATTATTACAGAACATTTTTTAAAGGGACCAATTTTACACAGAATCAATTGTATGATTTTCATCATTTTAATACTGTGCCTTCAGAGAAAATTCAGCTTTGAACAGGCAGAGAAAAGAAGCAATAGTATACATTACTACTACTGTTTCAGATCAGAAAGACCTTTAAACAGTGGTATGCTTATGAGATAAGAAATCCTTAACCACATTTTGGGCTGCTGATTCTTCCATCATTAAGAAAAAAAGGATGGGTGGAAAAGACACACAAAGACCTGAAGAAGGGATCTTTCTCCACCTCCATTTTGGTGGTTGATGGGTGTACATTCCTAAATAAATAAACAAATCTTCTTTTTTAGATGCCAGTATTTGGGCCTATCTCATAAAATTCAGAATTGAAAAAAAAAAAAATCCAAGTAGACACACCTTTCTTCAACTACTTCTAATAGACCAAGATTCAGTAGAAGAACTCTGAAGGTGAATTGACTTTAAGCTATTTTCCCATTTATTAATAGTACTGCCTTCTCCAGGTTTTACCTAAAAAGTTACAGAATCTCTTATAATGAAGTAAAATATTCCAACTTAAAAATAACTATTTCATAATCACATAAAAATAGTTTAATTACCAGCTTATTACTACACAATTAGAGAGTCGTCTCACAAGGGAGAAAATTGTCATTTTTATTATGCCACCAAATTTGAAACGTCTGTTGATTTAACTGAAGTGAGTGGTCATATGTAGTTCGTACAGAACAAAATGTAGTGTTGAATTTACAGCTGGGTCATCACTTATTCTTTCAGTTGTTTTTTGGTGTGACTTATTTCCTGGAACAGGTTGTATTTCCCACAGTGAATGATAGCTCTTGGCAAAGTGATATGCTCATTTATCATCATGAACAAAACCATAACTGTAATAATACAGAGAATATTTGAAATATTTTTTTAAAAAGCTCTAAAGCTTAAATATTTCCAATTATGTAAGTCACTGAGAAGCTTTTCATTGACTTCAGCAAGTGTTAATATCTGTCTTTCTGTGCAAGGATGTAGTATTTAAGGACATAATCTCACTGAACCTAAAGGTTTTCTTTTTTCCTTTAATTCCATTAATTCAATGACATAATATATTTATTGATATTTTGTCCTCCAGAATATTTGAGGAAGGTTCTTTGTAATCTGAGGTGATCATAATTTCACAATCATTGATCTTTGCAGAAATTAATAAAAAAAAAAAGATTTGCACAGAAGTTGACGGTAAAGTATAACCTTGCCCACTTAAGTGAAAGTAGGAATATATACACCTGGATAATTTCTATCTTGTAATGAAAGCAAGTCATTTGAAAATGAAGGCTTGTTTTCTTAATATATTTATCAACAATTCAGAACCAGATCAGTCAACTATAAAAATGTTTTGTGGTCAGTGCCACTTGTCCAGAGTTAAAACAGAGGGGAAAAATAGCTTTTCAAAAAAAAAATAGTTTAAAGAGATAAGACATATTTAAGTTCAAAAACCTATAATGTCTGTGTATATGTTTCCTGTGGTCATTGAAACACCCAGAAAGTATCTCTGATTATCTCTCAAGGAATGAGATTTTCAGACTATGAAAGTGACTGGTCATAAACCAAAACTGGTTTACAATCGTAATTATACAAGGTAGGATGGATGGTTGGCAGTTGTAAAACCGCCTTTGCTACAGCTAGGCAAAACTCACCTGTAATAGGTCTTATTTGCTGAGTCTTTATAGGACCTCAGAGTTGCTCTGCGGAGCTATAGCATGAACTACATTTGGTATAACTGCAATTACAGGTGAATTCTGCAAGTGGTCCAAGTCCCCTTATTTGTGTTTGAACACAAAGTACATTTGCAGTACGCATTCTAGTCCTCATGATCTCTTAATTAATAAAATGTAAGACACCAGGCTGTGTCTAGGCCTGTGAAAGTCTTTAAAGACATTTCTTCCTTTTCAGATTTTTTCCATAGAAATAAGACATTTATGTACAAAAGTTGGCAAACCCTCTACCTCCTCAAAAACCCCTCCCTCTGCCCCTCAGAAAAACACCTACCACACACCCAACTCTGAAGAGCTCTTCTAAATTAGCAACACCCATACTAAACATATTCTGTTTCTTCCATCCTTTCTGTTGTCAGTCTTACATGGTTGAGCTAGCAAACTCTAAAAGGAAAATCTGAAGATATTTTGCACTGTCTGCCATCAACCTAGTCCAACAAACAGAAAAGCACCAAAATTAAAAACAAAACAAAAAACCTGAAACAAACAACTCCCCCTCCCCCCCCCCCCATTTGATAACTTGGTTTCTAAAGAAAATCTAGAGGTGATTGCATGAGTTTATCTAGGAACTGATGAGTCAACGAACTATTTGGTTGCAAATGCATATATTCTCTCACCCTTCCAGGATATCCCAGAATACATTCTGCTCCTCTGCATTTGCTTAAGAATCAGAGTTTGCTTTTCTTTTTCTCATTTTCACTCCACATATACCATGAAGGACACTCTCCCCTCACCTCCAGGACACACCCTGTGCCTCTCTGAGAATCACTGGAATGAAACTGCCACTCGCATTTAACACTTGGTATAAAGCTAAAGCAATGGCCGTGAATATTGAGATGTCTCTAAAGGTTCAAGGCTCAAATACCACTTCTTTGTTTGCATAAGAAGGTGGAAAGGGGAGAGGGAGAGCATCTATGTGCTCACATGTATCTGCAGGAACAGGGAGTAGAAAGGCAGCTCTATTTTTGTCCGCTAAGTGTTTACACTCTCATGCACTGACCAGGAGGAAAACAGTTTCTCTTTACTGAGGGCAGAAGAGACGCAGACCCTTCCTACTTGATGGTCGGCCAGGAGCAAAGTCATCCTAGAGAAGATGTAACTGAGTCATTGCAGAATAAAGGCTTCGCCAATATGTTCTTCCTTTGGGCAGTGGGAAAGTTGGGGTAAAACTGTGCTTCTATCCCACCTTCTCCATCGACAGAACTGCATTGTGTCCCATGCATCCTGAAACAATTTTATCTGCTTTGAATACTGTACTTCTAGGTGACTGTTTGTCCCCCTCTCAATATCCTGCCTCCTGACAGGTGTAAGGAGCTTTAAAATGAAAAATTGTGCCCTGAATATTCACTGCTGTAGGTTGAGCAATCATGAAATAGCTGAGACAGTAATTAAGCAGAATAAATTGAAGTGCACATTGCAGAATTTCTTAGAAGAGCCCATCCCTGCCCCCAGCAGACATTTTTTACATAAAAATCTGGAATGCAAAATGTTTGGCACATGGTAATTCACTTCTGGCACAATGAAAAGAACAACTTCTCCCTCCAACAAATGATGCATAATCAAAATAAATCTGTTTTCTTAGAAATTCATATAGATCTAAGGATTAATAAGAAGCCAGAAAAAGCTAGCCAGTTAAACCATAACACTGCAGCTTAGTTTAATCCGTGGTGAGAAAGGGTGTAGTCCAGCTTTTAATTCACATTATTACTAGGGTAAAAGCATCTTTGCCAACAGGCAGACCAACCTGGCAAGGAGGCCTTCAAACTAAGAACAGAATGGGGAGAAGACAATGACCAACAACAAGTGAGGAAGTGGTGAGGTGGACTGACAAATGGCTGAACTTCTGGGCTCAGAGGGTTGTGATCTGCAGCATGAAGTCCAGCTGGAAGCCACTCAATAGCATTATGACTGGGAGATTGATACTATGGCAAGTACTGTCTAACTTCTTCATTACTGACCTAGACAATGGGAAAGAGTGCACTCTCGGCAAGTTTGCAGATGATACAATCTGGAAGCGAGGAGTTGTTACATCAGATGTTTGTGCTGTAAGAAGGTTCAGAGGGACCTTGACAGGCTGGAGAAATGAGCCAACAGGAACCTCACTGAGTTCAACAAAAGAAGGTGCAAAGTCCTGCACCTGGGAGGAATAAACACATGCACTAGGACAGGCTGGGGGCCAACCAGCTCGCAAGCAGATTGCCAGGCAAAGACCCAAAGGTCCTGGTAGACACCAAGTTTAACATGAACCAGCAATGTGCCCTTGCGGCAAAGGCGGCCAACAGCATTGTGGTCTGCATTGGGAAGAACGCTGCCAGCAGGTTGAGGGAGGTGATCCTTCTCCTCTACTACACTGGTGAGACACATCTGCAGTTCCGGGTCCAGGTCTGGGCTCCTCAGTACGAGAGAAACATGGACATACCAGAGCAAATCCAGTAAAGGGCCACAAAGATGATTAGGTGTTTGAAGCATCTGACATAGGAGGAGAGGCTGAGAGAGCTGGAACTGTTCAGCCTGGAGCAGAGAAACCTCAGGGGGGGGATCTTATCAATTCATATAAGTACGTGATGGGGAGAGGTAAAGAAGACAAAACCAGAATCTTCTCAGTGGTGCACAGTGAAAGGACAAGAGGGAATGGGCACAAAAATTAAATACATGAAATACTGCTTAAATATAAGAAGAAGCTTTTTTAATTTGTGAGCAGTCAAACACCAGAACAGGCTGCCCAGAGAAGTTGCGGAGTCTCCATCCTTCATGATATTCAGCACACATCTGGACGTGGTACTGGGCAACCTGTTCTAGCTCACCCTGCTTTAAGTAGGGGGCACTGGAGTAGACAAACTCCAGAGATGCCTTCCTACCTCAACTATCGTGTGATTCTGTGGTTACTGTCTATTGCACGCATTTTTATAATAATGCTGGGATAAAGCTGAGAAAATCTGTCTTAAGATAATTGTTTTCAAACAAAGAACTAAAAATTTTCTCAAAGAAAAAAACAACAAATAGATTAACAATGAAGGCTAAAGGAAACTTTTTGGAATTAGTCAGATTCAACAGGGGAATTTTAGCAGTGACTATAACAGTAGAACTCTATAGCTATATAACCCAAATTATTACATATTTGCATACAGAGTAGAGATCTAAAAGTAGTCACAGACTAATTTAATTTCTTATTTCCCTATCTGGATTCTTGTAATCTCACTAACTTCCAGCACGTGTCCAAGTGTATTATGGAAAGTTCATATGCAGAAATGAAAAAACACTGACCCAGCCATACCATATTGGAGTTCAGATCTGGAGTCTGGTATTTTCAGTTTAACTAGTTTTCCCCCAAAAGGACAATGGAACTCTTAACAGTTTACCAAAATGTAGCTCATCGTAAGTTAGGATGCTAAAATAAATCTCTCATAAAACTGTTTAAGAAACAGTTTCTGAAGGAATCATTATGTTTATTAAAAAAAAGACCATCAATTTCATTAAAGAGACCAAGTTTAGGAAGAAAATCTGTTAAGTTGCTTTTCACAACAGCAAAAGATTATAGGTATTATTAAGCAGATGGAAAGCAGAGTGTATTTCTACAATAAACTTACAGGGAGGGGAAATACGTATTGTTGAAAGCAAATTGCCGATATTGAAAAATTGAGGCCTCTAAGAACATTGCAATTGAAAGGGGTGTGGGGGTGGGGCAGGAGGATGGTAAATCAACTTAAAAAAACCAAACCAAACAAAAGAAGCCGTATGAGAGTTGCTGTCACAGCACTTCTTGAAGACTGCCAAACTTCTCAGGCATGTGCTTTTGCTTTTTTCTCATATGAAAGTCTTAGGACAAAGTCTGCTCTTCCCACTGGCTGATTGGGCTGATTTCACTGGAAACTTTTATACAGAAGAAGAGCAGAAAAAACTGTTAAATTTGTATTTAGAATGAGGCATTCAAAAGAAAAGGTCACAGACGACATCTGACATTTGGGCTGGGTAAAGGGAAATCAGGAAAAAAGTGGACTTTTGCAAGGCGCATTGGCACAAAGGAGCAACTGAAGTTGTGTGAACAGATGAGATAAAATAGATAAGAAAAGGTCTGCAGAAAATCGAAGAGGATATCAACTCCTGAGGTCTGCAAAAGTAAAAAGACAATCCACAAGAAAAGAGAGGCCATAAAACCAGGAAGGTGTTATTGTGGAAGTACAAGGAGAACAAGATTTTACAGAAGAAACAGATGATACCAAAAGTAGGAAAAACATGAGGAAGAATGAGTCTGGAGAAGACTTTTGGAGGCTCAACCAATGGGAGTGTATTACCATAGAGTGTTGGTGGAATGCCAAGGGGTCCAGGGCAGACTTAGGAGAAAAGGAACATGAAGGAATTTTCTTAGATAAGCTTTCTAAGGAGTTTAGAAATTAAAAAGAGCTGGAATGTGACTATTAATGTTCCATACAAATTACCAAAGTCTGTTCTGGGCAGAACAGAGAAGAGAGAGACTGAAACAGAAACATGCCTTGCATGGGCAGAAGAGTTTCACACTGAGCATGTTTGTATCTAAGATCTCCTTCCCATACTCAAACTAACTGCAAGAGGTATGCGAAAAAGGCAATAGAAAACTGCGCATAATGGCAATTATCTTATAGCAAGAGCTGGCTTTCAACTCCAAGTTTATAAGTTATCTGATTTTTGAAAGGACAAATTCAGTAATCTTTGAAAAAGTAAAATTATCTTTTTAGGAATATTCACTGTGAAAATAATATCTGGCAACGTGTATCAATCACTTTGCAATGGATGTTAATCACTGAACATTAAAAAAGATCTTTAATACTTTTAAACAAAATGCAAACTCAATTTTCTGTTAATACGAAGTGCATCCTACATGCCTGATAGTGGTGGTCTAAGTAAAAAAGAACCAATTACTTCTAGAAGTTAAACATTCTGAAATTTCAGACACTGAATCAGTTGCATTGATTGTATTGGGAATTCTTTTCTGACAATGATAAGATGATGTTCACCACTGGAGGACTAGTGAATCACTCTGATAGGACGAATTTGAATGTTACTCGAAGAGCCAACGTACCATTAAATTTATTTTTATATAGCTAGGTAGATTTACATAAAATTAAAATACTGGAATTGTTTGCAAATATTTTGAATAAATGGTTAAATCCTGTTTCTTATCTCACTATATTATATAAAACAGTGTATTTGGCAATGCCCCACACTAAATGCTACTTTCTGTTGCCATGATGCAAACAAGTACCACCATAGCATAAAATGATTGCCATGGTTTTAAAATGAGTATAAAAGGAAGGAACAACCAAGTTTCAGGATTATGCTCTAAAGAGTACATCGCACAAGGCAGCTAATTATCAATATTTATAAGCTTTCAGCAATTGCATGGACATTTGCTGGTGAAATGTATCTCTGTAATGTTCCTCTGTCAGTACACAGTAGGAGGAGTATTAATTTTTAAATGCACAACAGCAAACATGAGTTAAAATCTGCTTAGATTTACAATTTGACATGAACCCACATCAAAAGCTGAAGATCATTTAAATCCATCCTAAAATAAGCATACAGCTATAAAATGTTTATCAGCTAAACAATAGCTGTCATTTTACAAATAATCAGTGATATACTTATTTCAAGTCATCACTGGCATACTAAATGTGATTTCGTACTGAGTGTATACTGAAAATTTGCATCTCATAAGGTAAATCATTAGCCTTTAGAGCACAGATGTTCTGACAATCTCTCTTCTACGTGGTCCCACATATGATGTTTTAACAAACTACTTTCCTAAAACTTTTGTAAGTGTAAGGTTTTGTGAGGCTTAAGGAGAAACTAGATAAAATACGTTTTGTATTTTAACTATTTTACTTTGAGGTGAAGTAAAATTGGTTGAAATTGGATGTAAGGAAAAGCTGCAAAATGTACTTGTGTACTACTTCAAAACCTTTCTTCAGTCTTCCAGCTCAGAAATTCTCAAATATGTTCGGTGCAAAAAATGAAGGATGCACACACCCCCACCCCCACCCCCATTATTCAGGGCTTGAAAAATAAGACAAAGGTGAAATTATTTGTCCAAATGTACAGAAGAGGCAGACATTGTTAGCATAAATGATGATTTAAGAATATTCAGTAGCACAGGGAAGCATATTTTCTGTTTTAAAATACTAAAATGTTGTAAAAGAATGCTGAATTACACTTCTCTGTAACTGAAATATAACTATTTTATTGAAAAGCTACAATTTAAAACCAGAAAAAGTTGAATAGTAATTGTTTGTAATTGTTCCCTTACTTCAGAAACCCATAAGGAGAAAAGGAGTCCTAAGGCCATATCTACATTGTTTCTGAGATATGCAGAAATCAAATGGCTATGGTGAAAAATTTAAATAAATCCCAGAGTAGTACCAGATTGGAAAATTCAACAGCAATGAAATTTTACAGAATTCATTTATCCTTTACAGGTAAACTTTTTCTAGACAGGTCCTTTGACATTAAAAAATTGCAAACGTAAATTCTTAGTTCAGTATACCTTTACAAAATGTAAACCTGAAATAAGTTCACTGCTTTTGATACACAACACAGGTCAATGCTGACTGGGTAACCTCCATCCCTCCACACTGTCTTTGCTTTGTGTTAGCAGAATTTAGCAAAACTTGACTACACTATACAGTTAAAATTATTTTATGGCAGCTGTGAGTCATTAGCATAACACAAGCTTTTTCCAAATTCATGAGAAAATCCTTGCATTGTTTCCTTTCAGAAGCAAATAAATGTAAGAATGTATTTCTTATACTATTGGATATTCCTAAACGCGTAATAAATCTTATAATTTCATATAATGTAATGAAAATTAGATGACACAAGAATAGTCACGCTTCTGAATAGGCAAAATAATTTCTAAAGGTGTATGTTCTGCTTATAGAAAAACATGAAAAAAGGAATTCATTCATCTCAGCCATGTTGAAATCAGATTTGCATAAGGAATGCTTAAAAAGGTCTAGCTTTTCCAAAATGTACCTCTGAAAATCTAGAAAGTAAATAAATTAAATCACGGTACATTAAAACAAAATTTAATTTTGAGGACAAAGTACTCTGTCCCCTGGACTCTATTTTTACAGAATGTGGAGCAATATGTAAATAAAAAAAATTACAAATAAGAACTTCAACAGCTTATTTATCCTTCCATGTGTCCTGGTTTTGGCTGGGATAGAGTTAATTTTCTTCCTAGCAGCTGGTACAGTGCTGTGTTTTGGATTTAGTATGAGAACAATGTTGATAACACACTGATGCTTTAGTTGTTGCTGAGCGGTGCTTACACTAGTCAAGGACTTTTCAGCTTCTCATGCCCTGCCCGCGAGAAGCTGGGAGGGGGCACAGCCAGGACAGCTGACCCGAACTGGCCAAAGGGGTATTCCATATCATACGATGTCATGCTCAGTATATCAACTGGGGGGAGTCAGCCAGGGGGTGGTGACCGCTGCTTGGGAACTGGCTGGGCATCAATCGGCGGGTGGTGAGCAATTGCATTGTGCATCACTTATTTTGTATATATTATTATTATTATTATTATTATTATTATTATTATTATTATTATTATTATTATTGCTTTCCCTTCCTTTTCTGTCTTATTAAACTGTCTATCTCAACCCACGAATTTTAGTTTTTTTTCCTGATTCTCTCCCCCATCCCACTGGGGAGTTGGAGAGTGAGCAAACGGCTGTGTGGTGTTTAGCTGCCTGCTGGGTTAAACCACAACACCATGTCATATATTCATTTCTTCTTTGGAAAGCTAGGAGGTCTCTATATTGAAAAGTGTACATGAGAGTTCGACTCTCAAAAAACTTATCAATGTTGGTTCTTATCAATGTTGTTGCAATTCACACGAACCTTCCTTTTTGTCTTCTGCAGCAATCTTCACTTTTGTGTCTGTTATATCTTTGAAAGAGGCCAGAAAGAGTACTACATCTCCTTTTTCATTCTTTATAGGAACAATATCCAGTAGGCACCAGAAAGAAGACCCTGCAAGGATAAAGAAGGAATTTAATTCAAACAGCTGTCTTTTTGCAGAGAGGAAAAAAAAACAAACCTGAACTACTAAATCTACAACTAACGTAATTCTAAGAAAAAATCTCATTTAGGAGGTCAGTAGTCAGGGAATCACAGATGTTCAGCTCATGTAAATATCTTTGCATCATTGGTTGAAGCTCAGTAATACTGCTTTCTCTAGAAGCAAGGCATTAATTTAAATGCAAAATTTATCTACAGGGATCATTAATAGAGTTTAATGAAGCTGCTTACTCCTCTGAAACCATGCTTTCCTTTGAACTCTCAACTGATGTTGCTTATTTTACTGGAATAGCTTTCACTTTGTTAACTTGACATCTGAAGCTTCCATGTTTACTACAGAATCATTCTACCTTAATCATCTGACTTGGTACTCATTAAAATCTCTTGACAGAAGACCTGATAGTCAGAGCATCATTCCACTAATTCAAAGATACTTAAACTAATCAGATGTCAGACTTAGAATAGAAATAGAATTAACTCCTTGCAGCTAACAGATGGTGAGATTTATACCACACATCATCTGTAAAATTAATATCAGCTATCTTCCTTACCATTTATGATGTTCACCTTGCTAAGACTTAAGTTAGACAACGCTGTTTGGCAAAATTTTTAATTCATGTCAACTGTTCTCTGCGCACACTTGCTACATAACTGTACTGCTTAAAATAAATTGTTATTGTCACTGACTGTGTCACATGTCCTGTTTGCAAGGTATGTTGTTCAATTCCAATGACATCATTCATAAGTTTGCCATTAATGCAGACCACTCAGAACAGAAGATAATGAATGCCTGGGTGCTGGTAATGCACTGGAAGTATAACGGAGATCTCGGCAAACACCCAAGATCCCAATCTCATCCACTCTGGGATAATTCAGCGCAGTGCCAGACTTTTGTGTTTTTCAGTTTTTGGGTATCAACATTAACTACCTCCACCCACCATCAGCCTACTAATATTATTTATAAGATATATAAGTACTGTTACAGCATTACTTTTTTAGTTTTAAATTTTGGTTTTGGACATGTGTTTACACTTCCATAATCATGTTCCTTCCCAATATGCTATTTTTGGCATTCATTTACAAGCACAAGACTACTTGTATTCATAAAAGGAAACAGGAATAGTTCCCTGGACCGCTGCTGTCACAACTGACTACTGCCAAATGATCAGCTGAGCTTTGGAGCGCTCCTTAGGAAGAACAAGCAGATTAGTCACTTCCCACTCTATTCTCTGTCTTCTGAACTCCACAGTCTTGAAAATGAACTGGACACACCAAGATCACAATTCAGCTTTCTAATTTACATTTTCAACTGGAAGTTCCCTGACTGCCTGTTGAAGACTGTAGGCAAGCATGGGAGGTGAAACAGCAGCTTTCCTTTTGAAGGGCCACGACAACGGAAGGTCCAAAAGTATGCTTCAGAGGAAATTCGTCTGGCCCTCTCCATCCTGGTCAAACTTTCCAAGAGGCAGAGGCAGCTTTGAGAGTAATATTACTAGTTCAGTCATCAGGTAATGCTTCCACTTAAGATATTTAAAGAAGGGACAGGGAGAATTGGGAACAGGAGGAAAGAAGACTGGAGAAGGAGAGAAAAATCATGGGAAGAAGCAGACTGGATTTATATTGGGTTTATTCTCATTCTGAGGTTGCAGACAGAGCAAGCAAAGAAGCCCTTTTAAAAGAAGGCAGAACTGATGTCAGAAGCAAGATATTTCTACTGCTCCTTTTTCCATTTTAATTTTCTATCCTTAATTCATTTTTGTACAGATTTGACTCTTTTATCAAAACTTCTGGGAAAAACTGCTCAGCGCTGTTACTGTCAGAAATGTTGTAGAGAGCCACCACCCTATCAGTCTGAAGTGATGCATTCAAAGAGAAGAAGCCTTAAGCAATTTTACTCTCCTGCTTAAAAATAGAATCGCAGATCTCTACAGAATATCATTATAACTCTTAAATGGGCCAAATTCTTTCTTGTAAGGTTACATTCTGCCTGGATACATTCTAGTGGTAGTTTCAGCTGGACAAGAAGTCGCTCTCAACTCCTTCTTCTACACACCACCAATAGCCACAATGTTCTTTTAAACAAATGTTGTAATCTCCTGCAGAAGTAGAAGCATATCTTACTCTTTTCAATTGTTTCATGTCCTTTCTACACACACACACACACACACACACACACACACAGATTAGTCATTAAGGCTACTCCTGGAAGAAAGTTCTGGACATCAGCCATGTTCAAACAAACCTAACTCAGTTATGCTAAAAAGCATACCTGGTAATATTATCTGAAATGATAGATTTGCAGGTTTAGGGAAGTTATTGTAACATGGTTCATCATTAGAAATAGAGACTAATCCATTTAATGATTCATGTTTTAATGCATTTCCTCTTTTGTATAATCAAAGTGCATTTGAATTCTTTTCAGGTGAACACTGGTCACTGAAATCATTCCACACCCTGTCATTATTTATTGTCATTTGCTGTTTCTCTTAAATCATATTTTCTCTCATTATCTGTCCTCATTCTCGTCCTCCACTTCTGTAAATATGTCTGAAAATATTTTGACTAAGCAAAGAAAATATGGATAAAAAACGGTATGCACCACTAAAGAAAACACATATCCAATACATGCACAGGCTACTTCACTCCTGAAGAGTTCCAGGTTAGTGCCTTGCATGGTGGAGCTGTTGGTCTTGGCATTACTTATACACTCATCTTCAGAAGTCCTAAGTTGAGCTTGTTAGTTTGGGGTTTTTTTTGTTTTTCTGTCTTTAGTCTGAAAGGAACTGTGCTGATTTTGGCTGGGATAGAGTTAATTTTCTTCATAGTAGCTGGTATGGGGCTATGTTGTGGATTTGTGCTGAAAGCAGTATTGATAACACCAGGGATGTTTTAGTTACTGCTGAGCAGTGCTTACACAGAGTCAGGGCCTTTTCTGCTTCTCACACCACCCCACCAGCGAGCAGGCTGGGGGTGCACAAGAAGCTGGGAGGGGACACAGCTGGGACAGCTGACCCCAACTGACCAAAGGGATATTCCATACCATATGACGTCATGCTCAGCATATAAAGCTGGGGGAAGAAGGAGGAAGGGGGGGACATTTGGAGTGATGGCGTTTGTCTTCCCAAGTAACTGTTATGTGTGATGGAGCCCTGCTTTCCTGGAGATGGCTGAACACCTGCCTGCCGATGGGAAGTAGTGAATGAATTCCTTGTTCTGCTTTGTTTGTGTGTGCAGCTTTTGCTTTCTCTATTAAACTGTCTTTATCTCAACCCATGAGTTTTCTCACTTTTACCCTTCCGATTCTCTCCCCCATCCCACCGCTGGGGGAGGTGGGGGGGAGAGTGAGCGAGTGGCTGTGTGGTGCTTAGTTGCCCTCTGGGGTTAAACCATGACAGGAGCAAATGAATATGAAGTACACTTCAGGACTAGAGAAGATCATCCAGTTTAGGTCAGGACTAGGTCAACATGTGCTTGTTCTCTGTCAAGAATAGAAGTGTGCTATCTTTCACTATTGAGGAGCATTCTTGGAAAAATATACTGATCTAATGCAATCTGTTACATAGCTTTTACTGAAAGCCAGTATCATATAATTCTATAAGCCAAAAGAAGAACTTTCTACTCATCAAAAAAAGTAGTGCCCTCTTTTGTTACAGTTCTTTTGAGTGCACTCATCTGTGAGACAGAAATTCCTTCCCTGCTTCAGATGATGCATACAAAGGTCTTCTGTATTGTCAAGAGTCGTCTATCAAAGAAATTTCTTTTGGAGGTTTATTTATATACAGACTCTCTTTATTGCTCCAAGCCACCACTCTTGGAGAAAGAGTCTAATCTTTCTCTTGCATTATAAACTGAAGGTTCAAAATTTATTTTAATATCCTCAAGGCTTATATAAGCACATCACAGGAAAGGAGAAAAGAGACCAAATGAAGCATAATCTTATCACAAAGCAATTTGGCTATAGTCCACCTTTTATATATACATAAAAAAGAGAGTGCTTTATGGTCACTCTCTGAACCACCCTATCTACCTTTTCTCACTCCAACAGCCAGAAGTCTGTCCTCAGACTGAAATCAAAGCAAAGGTCAACAGACCAAGGAATTTAAAGGGGAGATTTTAAACAAAACCCTGCCATCAGAATGCCAATAGCCTTCAGAGACAAGCGTTCCTTTCATCAGAAAATAAGGCCTGCTTAAACCGAGGAACAGATTCAGACCATTAGCCCTACTGATGAGCTATGTGTACTCAATGTACAATAATACTCACTCAATCTTTAGTCACGCCTACCTTAGACAATGCTCAATGAAATACTTAGAATGGAAATCTTTGGCGGATATTTGGGTATTGCAGTTATCATAATATAGAAATGGAATGGGATTATTGACAAGTAGCTTATTTAATTCTTTAATAAAATAATTAAATTCTGCATCCATCTCCTCAAAATTTTAATTGAGCTTTTCTGCAATAAGTATCTTCTTAGCCACACATATTCCTATGAGTTACTTAGAACCAGTGATACTGATGCAAAGCTATGTTCTCCATTTGCTCTAGACAGCCTGGGAGTAGTTTTGTAAAGGTAGACAAGCTTAAGTCTTCCTTTTTTTGCCATGTGTCAACTGTCAGTGGTTATATCCACTTCCAGACCTTCACTTCCCCAGGACTTTGCTTGCCAGACCACCCTCCAGACAGACACTGAGCCAGCTTGTATTGCCCTTTCCATCACTCAGGGGCAGGAAATATAAATGAACAAATTCCTGTGATTCATCTCTACCTCTCTGTGGTGAGAGCAAGAGCGATTAAGATGCAGAGCTCTTTCACAAACCTCTGCATCTGCACATAACATACAAGATTAACCAAATGAAATGTTTCAAAGTCTAAGAAACCAAGTACCTGAAGAAAAAATAGAAAGTGTAAATGTTTTGCATATTAGATATACAAGTCTTGTGGCACAAAACCATCACTCTTCAAGTAATAATTATCATGATATATATGCATAAGAGGGCAGAACTAGGCTGCACAAGACATCATAAATCTGGCACATTTCTTTACATTTCAGTACTTGACTAAGTAAACTAAATGTTCTTTTAAACAGATGCAAATGAAGCCTTTAAAAAAAATTATTAAAACACACCACCCTATTTCCAGGGATTTGTAATGTAAAAGACAAAGATAAAAATATTTTCATATAGATAACTGTAATAACTTGTCAATAAGGTTGATGCTAAATCTTCAGCATTACAGCACAGTCTCATTTACAGAGTTACTAATTGTTAGCAAAATAAACCTGCTGCTGGATACATGATATTGCCAGAGAAGTTTTAGCCTGATCACTTCCACTTTTCCACTGCAGAAAGTGTGGACTCCAAGCCTGACAGATCAGGATGCCAAAGATTTTGCCTGGGGAAACCAATCTGGCTCCTTCATTAGCTTTTCCAAAGATTGCTGGTGTCACTGATAACATTTGGTTTTGAATGTTCTGTGGTTTTGACAAGGTGTCAACATTTTGTTGAGGAGATCAAAGTGCAAAGAAGAAAACAATGTTTTAAAAAAATGCAAGTGAACTAAACAGAAAGAGAATGGAGCTAGAAGAAAAAGTATAGCTACAATTAGAGTACTTTCTCTTTTGTAAATATCACATCTTTGACAATGATCGATTAACACAGCTAATGCAAGGTTTTGCTGCTTTAAACAAATAAGCACCTCATTCTTCTCCATCATCTCTGCAGAAATCACATGTATGTATTAACAAAATCTATCAATTTTTTCTGCTACTGTAGGTGACAGCCTATGTGCTACATCCTAGTGACAGTCTTTGGTCTGATGATATTGCAAGAAAACTAACAAGAAGATATATGGGCTACCAGATTACTGACTTATATGGTCACTGATGGTTGTGCTAACACTTTCATAGGAGTAGTAAATAAGGCTCAAGAACTTGTTTACCCAGGTTCTGTATGGCCAACAGGTCATGCTTGTATCCTGCAAGCAACTCTTCCTACAAGTTTTAACAGTCAATGTAAATTCATTCCAAAATGTCTTAAACCAGAATACAGTAGTATCCCAAGAACTTGGTAGAAGAAAGGTGATAGGTAAGATACCTTAATAACAAAGTAAAAATTGCATTTCAGTATGAATAAGTAGGTAAGTGTTAATCCTGTGGAGCTGATTTAGAAACTTCCATTAAAAATAACCCTGCATCCCTCTGCATAGGCTATGAAGTACCATGTGAAATTATTCAAATCTATCGCATCTCATCAGAGAATGTGCAAATCCTCCCTCCATGTGTTTCCACCCTCTTTTCCGTGCTCTGCTCCCTCTACTGCCAGGTAACTCAGTGCCTCATATGTCATGTTGCCCAGCATATCCAACTTTTTCTGCCATCACTGCCATGATGGAGAGAGGGAGAGAAAGAAAGGATGTTCTAAGAGGAGACACTTTTCAGCACAGCAATCTCCTATCCTTGCCTCTCCTGCAAACTGCCAGCGTTAAGCAGAGAGAGGCTTAACTCACTACCTCAAAGGCTCCATTTATTACTATGTGGACACAGACTGCCTCTGTTAAGGCAGCTCCTAGTTTGTGTGTGACTTTTCCAACCGTAGTGTTCTTTACATTTTTGTATGCAACAGCTAGTACAGTCTGCAGTGCACATTTTATGCAAACTAATTTATGAGCTCCAGCACATCTACATTTCAGCTTTGTTTACTCAGCTTGCCTGTCTCTCCTTTTATAACTCCACTATCTTTCCTACTTAATGAAACTTCGTTTCAAAATCCTCTAGTTACATTTCAGTTTTCATTGAGCAAAAGCAGAGAAGCTAAGCAATGCCTGTTAAAGCCATGTGACATTCATTATCCTTATGTGTACTACTTACTTTTTGTCTGCTCTAATTTTCTTTTCCTATCTCCATCCAGATTAGAAAAGAAAACTGCATTTAAGGAGATAAATACTTCCCTGATGTAATACATTTACCAGGTTACATTTATAACAATTAGCAAAATACACAGGATTATCTAAAAACTCAGTTAAGTCAATGAAATGCATTCTGCTTAAATGCAAAAAGCTTCAGGGCAGATTCATAAATATTACCAGTCTGCAACTTACTTTTCCTCCACCTCCAATGAGCATTACTCTGTAACAGTCATAATAGCACAAGGCATTCAGCATTTGTCAGCAAACTCTTAGGAAAGTACTAATTGAGACAGTCTATTTATATAAATAAATATCCAATGTCTATAGTTAAAGGGGAAAAAAAACCCAACAAAAACCAAAATAAAATACTGTTTCTTCAATACCTTTGTATGGACTGTTTCAGAAATAGGCTCAACCCTTCTTGAGCAGTCTAGTCTTTACTTTCTTCAGTTGAATGCTGCTTTTTTCATTGCTTTGAGTTGAGCAATCCCAAAATAAGCAAATTTTGCTTTCCCTTGATTACTGTATTTTTGAAATCTATTGTTAGAACTGTATTTACAAACTATGGTCCTTATTCCTTTTGGATTTTCAGAGCTCTTAATCCAACATGTAGATGTAATCACAGCAGTAAATATGATTTCTCAGTCTACTGAGGGATGTACTTTTGACCCTTGGAAAACAAAGCAAGAAATCTTCTTAAGCCAGGATGATCTCTCATATACATGTATGTATGTATGGGTGCATATATATTTACATATATACACATATATATATGAAAAACCATGTATTTATACACACATTTTTTCATTTCTCTCAGTTTCTCCCTATAAGCTACCTAATCTTTTTGAAATGGTGTCTGATATTTTGACACCAGGAGGAGGGTAGACCACATTCATCTGAACACCACCATGTTTTCAAATGATGTTACTGTGCTTTTAAGCTCATTATTTTATTCTTTTAAAAAGAAGCTTCAAAGATGACAGAAAATTTCCTGTAAGCAAAAGTACACCAATACCAAAACAGACCACTACACTTATATAGAAAATTTTCCAATTTTTCAGTTTCAAATAACAAGTGATAAGAGTATAAACGAAAATATCTTCATGCAAGATATTTTCATGACCCTGATTCTGGTGTGTCTGGCAGTGGCAGCCCCTAGAAACAGAAGGTCTGGAGTCTGCAGAATGGGAGGTCACCCAATGCTGAGGGAGCTGCTGGTCACAGCCTCATGCTTATTCATAAAGCTTTCAACAGACATTACATGGAGAAAGAAGGCATTCTGTGGTTAGTTGTCCACTTACGTTGCAAATCTCCATTTTAGAAACTGATTGTTTATTTTCCATTGCTTTTTCCACAAGGTGAGGTCGCAGAAGTTTTTTGCTTAACAAGAATATCAGTACCTCTATAGTTCCTGTCTATTATTTAGTTTTATCTGTTAATATTCATCAGAAGTTTTAAGCAAGTTTGAGGATTTTCTGTTGAGCCTATGATTCAAGAACTTTAACCCGCACTTGACATGCTGCCCACTGGCACCTTTCTGGAAGGAAGGGGCTAAAGCTGGGACCTGAGAAGGGGTTGTGTCGTGGATCTGGATTGATACCTCCGTCCTGTCAGGTTTATGTTTTTTTGTACAGGAGGGTTCTGAAGCACACACTGAGGAATTACATAACACTTTAGAGAGGATTAATCTTCCCAGTTCGCCACTTGAATCCATGTGAGCACATGCTGTAAACAGACTCAGCCTGCCCACTGAAAAGAATTATAGTAACCCCGCCAGTTGGAAAGTAGTAGGTTTTAACCTTTTAATTACTCAACTGCTCTATAAAATCAGACTGCTTTTGCAATTCCCTAGCCAAATCGGTGAGAAGGTTCAATAGACAGTGCTAACATGAGCCTCCTGCCGCTCTTCCAAAAATCTGTGGAGCTGATGCAAGAACTCATTGCAATTGTCAGCACAGGAGGTGGCAATTAGTCTGCACCATGATCCAGTATATGGATTTGGGGATCGCGAAAGAAATAAGGAAATGTCAGCAGCAGGGAGTCAGGTAGTCATCAGGAGAAATTGTACTTTGTTCTTCCTTTAACCAAAGAACAGCCTAACTCATGGTGTCACGGGGACACAAGTCAGCTTTCAGCTAAAGCCAGATTTAAAACTCATAAAAATTAAAGATAGCAGATCAGCAGCCTTAGTATGGACATAAAATTGTGAGAAAATTTGAAGAGAAGAGTGACAGGTCTGATGTAGTACAAACATCCCACTGCAGAATAAATACCTACAACTCTTCCTAAAAATGGATGTGTAAAAAGTAGCATAATGAAATATATCTTAAAAAACTTAAAAAGCGCATACAGCGTTACTAACAGCCATTCATATTAAGTGCAGCTGGAAGCCCAGGGTGCCTGTGTGGAAACACTAGTCTGTAAGCATCTGTAAGCAATGAAGGGCCCATCACTTTGTAACAATACAGTAAGCGGCAGGAAACTCTTATACAGATTTATTTGCTTATCAGTGTGCTTCTAAGAGAACAAATCTTTTCTCAGCGAATTATGCCTGTAATAAATCACGTTGCTATTGAAAGAAGCTATCAGCCAATGTCACCACGAGTGCCATCAGAACAAAGTATCAGCACTGTCAGTTAGTGAACAGCAGTCTTGTTGAAGTCACATTAAATTACAGCAAAAGATCTCAGATGTTTTAGATCACATTGCACACAGGGGATTTTACTCCCTTTTTTTTTCTTCTAATTGAAGTTCATCCCCTCGTTTTGTCTCCTCACAGACTTTGACCGCTTCACCTGAGACTCTGCAGAGTTTAAGCCAGGGCTCTCCAGAGGAGCAGAAGTCTGCCCTGTCTTCCTCTTCTGCTGCAGAAGCTGGGACTGTCTCTAAAACATCTACACACTTCAAGGCTACCTTTCATCAGAGGCCATGGGTCAATCAAATTAAGTGTTTGGAGAGAAAAGGAGCCAAAAAATTCCCTCATCTGTGAAACAGAGGAAAATAAGGACATGCCTTCTGTCTACATCCACAACTGCACTGCTTTTTAAGAGAAAGACTTCCCCAAGATCAATGAAACTTCCTAATGCCTACTGAGCTATATGGAAGAGGGGAAGAAAAAAGAAAAAAAAAAAAGAGGAAAAAAGAAAAGGGAAAAAGGAAAAAGGAAAAAAGAAAAAAAAAAGAAAAAAAGAGGATGCTTTTATAAAGATACAAATTATTGTTTATGACTCATGTAATTGCAATTAGATATTACCATCGGATTAATTTTTCAGTGTTGCTTGCTCTTTTTATTCCCCTCCTCCTGTATTTTGTATTAGAATTTAGATAACGTGAGCAAACCAACCACAAATGTTTTTTGGCTTTCTTATTTTTAGGCCACATTTTCAAGGCAGAGCAGCAGTGGAGCAGCAGTAAGCTCATGTTGCTATGAACTATCCTGCCAAGCAACTTGTCAAGGGACTTCCTCTACATTAGCAACTGGACGTCACTAGAAAATTGATGTCTCTGTACGGATTTTTTTTTTTTTCCAATTAGAAAATTGTAATAAATCTCTCTTCTCTGACTGCTGGGCTTAACATTTCCCAAAGACATGGTGGATTTTGGGAGATTGTTAAAGCAGGGAGTCAGTTCATATTAAAAAGGTAACATACAGCTCCCATGTTTCAAAATACTACAGGATATTTTTGGACAATCATTAAAAGTAGATTTTTAAACTTCTTGTTGGAAAAAAGGGATACTATTTCTGCAGCGAGCAAAATACTTTTGGTAGAGAAGAAAAGCTTTAAGAAAACCTAGGTTTTTTTCATTTTAAAGGAAATTAATTTTCCTTAATCTTCTTTATAATTAATTAAATATTCAATAATTATAAATAAGATTAAACTCATCATGTAAAAAAAGCTTGCTTTGTTTGCTTAACGCAAGTCATGCTTTAACTGCAAATAATGTAATGGAGCCTTTGTTATCCTGTAGCCACGTTATTCAACTGCAACCATGGCAGAGGCTATAGATAATGTCTCATGGCTTGAGGCTTATTTCATTTGCCTGTGGCTGCTCATGTGAGAACACTGTTACACCTAGACTTCAAATGGCCTTTTGCCTGATGGTATCCAGTAACTCAATAAGAGGCTCTGACTTTCACCTTTTCTCCACTCATATTCCACTCATCTGAAATAATACCTTGGTTCAGACCTTCCAGATAAGGATACAGAGTTATTAAAACACATATTGTCCTACACTGATGACAAGAGCCAAAATACCTCGATTTAATCATACTGACTCTTAAAATTAAAAAAATTAAGAAAATAACTATATCATGCCTTCCTGACCTTACCAAATATTTAGGGGCCAAGAACTACAAGGCACATGCCTAAGACATACCTCAGAAAGTGTTTAAATCAGTTTACACGTAGAAGATGACAAAGTGTACCTTGATTCCCCTGCAAACTCTGCTTGCAGCCAAGTCCTAAGGCAACTTGTACTGGTGGTCCCAGTAACACCCACTCACTCCAGTCCTCTTACAGCAGGGATTTTTAATTGCCCACAAAAGCCTGTGCAAACAGCCCTGTTGCTGGGGTGCAATATACAACAGACACCACAGTGAAGCCTCTCAAACGTCCATAAGTCAGAAGTGGCCATCTCTGATTACATAGTGTTTCACGCAAGTTACGCATACACAGAAAAAGGCCAATTTCCTTTCAGTGAAGGAAGGTTGTAGGACTACTGCAGGTCTTAAGAGGGTGTGTGAAAGAACAGACCTCTTTTTAAATACTACAAACTGATTTTTGAGACGTAGGAAATGAGTCTGATGAGGTCATAAGGGAACTAAGGTATGACCTTCTCAGCAGCTGGAAAGCTTAGACTGGACTAAGTCAATGATTATAGGACTTATTGTAGCATCCTCTTAGGCTGTAACAGAAAAGGAAAAAATCCATGTTACTGCTTATTTGTACTTGCCACTATCCATTGTATTTGAGAAGTCGTGGCAGTCCAGTGAAGTTCCCACTGACTGGAAAAGGGGAAACATAACCCCCATTTTTAAAAAGGGAAAAAAGGAAGACCCAGGGAACTACAGGCCAGTCTCATGTCTGTGCCTGAGAAGATCATGGAACAGATCCTCCTGGAAGCTCTGCTAAGGCACATGGAGGACAGGGAGGTGATTCGAGACAGCCAGCATGGCTTCACCAAGGGCAAGTCCTGCCTGACAAACCTCGTGGCCTTCTATGATGGAGTGACTACATCAGTGGACATGGGAAGGGCTACAGATGTCGTCTATCTGGACCTCTGTGAGGCCTTTGACATGGTCCCCCACAACATCCTTCTCTCTAAACTGGAGAGGTATGGATTTGATGGGTGGACTGTCCAGTGGGTGAGGAATTGGTTGGATGGTCGCATCCAGAGGGCAGTGGTCAACGGCTCAATGTCCAGATGGAGATTGGTGACGAGTGGCGTCCCTCAGGGGTCCGTATTGGGACCGGTACTGTTTAATATCTTCATCAATGACATACAGTGGGATCGAGGGCACCCTCAGCAAGTTTGCAGGTGACACCAAGCTGAGTGGTGCGGTCGACATGCCAGAGGGACGGGATGCCATCCAGAGGGACCTGGACAAGTTGGAGAAGTGGGCCCATGTGAACCTCATGAGGTTCAACAAGGCCAAGTGCAAGGTCCTGCACCCAGGTCAGGGCAACCCCTGGTATCGATACAGGCTGGGGGATGAAGGGATTGAGAGCAGCCCTGCTGAGAAGGACTTGGGGGTACTGGTGGATGAAAAGCTGGACATGAGCCAGCAATGTGTGCTCGCAGCCCAGAAGGCCAATCGTATCCTGGGCTGCATCAAAAGCAGTGTGGCCAGCAGGTCGAGGGAGGCGATTCTCTAGAATCATCTCCCTAGAGTAGGGAGCCCCTCTACTCCGTTCTGGTGAGAACCCACCTGGAGTACTGTGTCCAGCTCTGGAGTCCTCAGCATAAGAAAGACACGGACCTGTTGGAGCGGGTCCAGAGGAGGGTCACAAAAATGATCAGGGGAATGGAACACCCCTCCTATGAAGAAAGGCTGAGAGAGTTGGGGTTGTTCAGCCTGGAGAGGAGAAGGCTTCGGGGAGACCCTATTGCAGCCTATCAGTACTTAAAGGGGGCTTATAAAAAAGATGGAGGCAAACTTTTTAGCAGGGCCTGTTGTGACAGGACAAGGGGGAATGGCTTTAAACTAAAGGGGGGTAGATTTAGACTAGATAGAAGGAAGACTTTTTTTTACGCTGAGGATGATGAAACACTGGCACAGGTTGCCCAGAGAGGTGGTGGATGCCCCATCCCTGGAAACATTCCAGGTCAGGTTGGACGAGGCTCTGAGCAACCTGATCTAGTGGAAGATGTCCCTGTCCACAGCAGGGGGGTTGGACTAGATGACCTTTAAAGGTCCCTTCCAACCCAAACTATTCTATGATTCTATACTTCAGTTTGGGGGACTGTGAAGACCTCATTTAACTACATGTACTTGCTATTGGTAAATTTCTGCAGCGGTCTGGCAGGGAGAAAAAGAAGGGTTTGTCTAAATGTAGTTCCTCAGCATAGTGTCCATCTGCTTTTCGATTACTCTAAAAAAGAGATCTAGGGAGAGAGTTCTTTTCTCACAACTCGCTTGAATTCAAAAAGATTACTTTGCATTTCCATTATCATAACTGACAACTTAATTTGTTGCAGATGTTTTAAAGAAAGTGTAGAAATAGTAAGAGAAAAAAATCACCTAAAAATTCAGCTCCTAAGCTATATAATTTTAAAACTTTCTGAAGAAGACAACAATCATAAAATTCCTTATCTTTTAATAGTTTCCTTTTCTGTTTGCCTTAAAAAACCCCAATATAGCTCTGACAAATAAAAAGTTAGAAACTGACTGAGGAACCAAAATAAATACTGAAACTATGATGAAAAGTGTATTTTGAGTGGGATTTTCAAGAAACATCTCTGTCTGAAGCTGCTGTTGCTGCTGTCGCAGTTCTGATACTGCTCTGTGCTAACATGGCAGAAAATATCCTGGATGAGAAGGTACAGCCAGTTTATCATATTCTAAGGATTTGTTAAAATGTGAAGAGAACACACAGAGAGAAAAGTTCCTATCCACTTCTAGTCATTCCAGGAGGATTGTTTTCTAGTTTGGTCAGAGTACAACTGCTGAAGTTCATCCTGCTGTTAAGATCCAAACCCAAAGGACAAAGACAATGAAATCCTGCATTTCATCCCACAGACAGGTAATCCATCTTAGAATCCAGCTCCCTACCCAGGTCCTTGCATGCCACTCTTACTGGCTGCAGTGTCAGCTTGGAGCAGTCTGGAACTTCCATGAAATTACAAGTGGGTTGCTGGAGTTGTTTTAGTTACAACAATCATTCCTTTAACTAACAATTACTGAGCAGAAGTCCTATGTGAATTCTTAAATGATGGTTAAGTAACTGTGAAAGGCCCCATATTCAAGCTTACTAAATTCAGATCAAAACTAGTAAGAGCTTTAAGTCCCAAGCTTGAATCACTACTTGTTTAGAATAAACAATCTAATTTAATGATAAAAACTAAATCAGTTTTAAAATGAGTTTAAATCAAATTCAAAATATTGAAAAAAGTGGCAATTAAGAAATCAACACATATTCAGTTTTGGAAGCTTGAATTTCTTTCCCAAAAGATGAGAGACACATGGAAAAAAAATGATTAATTACAAATTTCTAGCTTCTACATCTCAGATTGAATCCAGAAGAAGAAACCAAGAATAAGTTATTGTGTTCATACATCCATTTCCCTCATAGTCATTTCTTATCATAATATTGTACTCATTACTAAGCTTTTAAGAAGTATGCTGAGGGACGTTTCAGTCTGTTCCATGAGCTCAGAATTATCCCTGAAGCTGAACTTCTATCCCTGAAATTATCCCTGAAAGTGTTCATTTGGTCTTGTAGCTAGGCCTACAGAACAAGGCTGTACCTCTGAATGGTGGACTAAAGCCAGATACCTAGTTTCACTCTGACACCCTAAAGTCTTAACAAGACACTGAAATGTAACCCTATGACAACTAGACATTACTAGTTACTTGTCTGCCCCTGACCTATGTTCCTGGCAGTACACTGGGCACTAGCCCAACTGACAATTATTTTCAATATCAGGTAAGCCTGAACGTATCCATACAGTAATTTTGGGGCCATTATTCCCAAAGTTCTTAAGTCTTAAAATATTTTAAAAACATTTTTCTGCAACAAAGACATCTTTTTTTTTTTTTTTCTGCTAATGTTGAATAAGCCTAACTGCTTCAGAAGTTCAATTTTTCTTCTGAAAAAAAAAACCCCAACCCCAAAACCAGAACATTTAGCTAAAATGGATGATTTACCAAATCTGGTGTCTGCACTTTGCAGCTCTGTTGAAAAAACAAGATTATTTTTAAAGATAAATTTGGCTTTTATTCAAGAACAGTCTCATGTTATTTTAATACCTATTCATTTCTGTTTCCCAGTGGTACAGAAATAAATGAAAATGAAAAATATAGTAGGCAGTCTGGGAAATTTATTCATACTCAGAAAATGTCTTGGAATGGCTTCCAGTCAAATTATACACAGGGATGCAAGTAGGATGGATTGTAGGAATTCTTTTATCCTAAAAAATTTCTCTTTACTTATTTATCTGTGGTTCAGCTACTTTACTGATAAGCAAATTGACCTGCAATCTCTTTCTGCCTGCATTAATCATATCTATTATAGGTATGAAGCACCCCTTCATAAGGCAAAGGAATCACAATTTATCATTCAGGACCAAGACAGTGAAATGAATATGTTAGCTTTACTTCTTTCATTTCCATACATTGAAATCTCTTCTCACCGTGCCCACTCATCACTATACAATACTGGAGAAAAGCAACTCTTATCCTTCCAGATTAAGATCATTTTTTCCCTACATTCAGACATGATTTACAAATTTGAAATGACTTTCTTTGAATAACCTTCCTGAAACATGTGTTCCAGGAACTATGAGAGTCTCTTCTAAATGCTAAAAACCAACAACAATAAACACCACCCTTCCCCCCAAAGCCTCCCCAAAAAGAAAGACATTTCTCTTTTTTGTATGTCAGGGAAAGTGAAGCTGCCGCCTTCTAACAGTCTAAATCACTGACTATCGTCTTGTCAATGTATAGTTATTACTTTTAGAAGGTAACTTTTAAAAGTATTTAATATAATAGTAATAATATTTGAGGGGAAAATGTTTAATTAGTAAAGACATAAGTAGGGTCTATGAGGAAAAAATATGGTCTAAACGTATGCCTAGAAATTCTAGCCATATAATAAAACAGACGGTGATACTCAATAGGCGCCCGTGGATCCATTGAGCCCATGGATCATTAAACACATGTGAAGGCTCCTATAGCACTGGGGTGGCTGCAATCCTGTCAGGATCTCACACTTAGTGTCACCTGTTTGAAGATCCCATGAATGATGGCAGTGTAAACGCTTACAGAATAGGTACACTGAAGGAGCCTGATATAAATGAAACAAGGTGATAAGCGTGCATCATGGGGTGCTTTCTTCCATGGCTCACTCATCTTGACTACAAAATTGTCCTTATAAATGTCCTGCCATAGGAGTGAAAGCTTTGGTGGTGCAACTTGAAATTTACTGAAGTCTATGGAGTTGCTTAATGCTCAGAAATTTTTTTATGTGACAATACCTACTTAAATATATATTTTACCTAGAGTACTTACCCACTTTTTGAAACTCATTATTATTGTATTTACATATAGTGGCTATGGAGAATGAGTCACTTGGATCATTCAAAGTTCTGAGCATTTTGTTGATGGGACTGAAAATTTTACATAGTCACTGTCTACCTTATGGTGAGTATTAATTTTTTTAATTACAGTTTCAACAATAAGGGGTAAGAACTTCAATATAAGAAAAAAATAGAAAATGCAGTGTCATATTGAATGTGGATAACACAGTGTCTCACAATGCAGTTTAGGACCCTGAATTTCTTCTATGAAGCGTTATAACTTGTCATATACTTACATAAAGTCAATAACACTAATATAAACATAATCTCAATGTGTATCCAACTGTCTTTATTCAAACCTACTCTTGTAGGTCTGATTATAGACATACACAATCATTAGATAGAAATGCATACCATATATTACATGCATTAATGCTAAGTTTCATTCTTTGGGACTAACAAAACAGGAAAGAAAAACTTACCGTTCTTCTTATAGAACATGATTTCTCCTTTGAATTCTACCTTTTCCTCCAATGATTTCTCAATTTGAAGAATCATCTGTTCATTTGTCTCAGCACCAAGTAAAAATTTACAGCTGCAGCTCTTCTGCATGACTTCAGTTCGTGCAAATCCAGCAAGCTCACAGAAGCCATCTGAGCAGTAAACAATAGGGAATCCCTTAGCCACCTGAGCATTTGCAAGGATGAAGTTACTATCTGTAGAAGAACACAAATGTAAAATGTGAATCACAGTCTGAATTCTACATCATTTGACATAATACTTCCTCTAGCTTCATAGGAAGGCACAACTGGACATACATTTAAAAACAAAGTCCCAACTGCCTGCAAACAAGAATGCAACTTCTGTTTTTAGACCATTAGTCTGAAATGAAATCAAGTCTAAGAGTCCGCAGAGCACCTTCATACAATGGTTCCTCATGGCTATGTACAGCCTGCCTCATTGCATCCTCAAGCAATAATTTATGATAACTGCCTCTGAGATGGATGTTAGCACATTAAAGCAACCACTTGACCAAAGACTGGTGACAAACATGGAAGCTTTGGAGAAATTTCAAAGGTGCTCTGTTATGCTGCCACTCAGACTACTCTGCAGTCTGAACAGACATAGCTATACTTTAAAAAAACCTAATCTATCTATGCTCTCAATAAGCTAAAGTTGACCTTTATCAACACTCAAACTAATTTCTTTTATATAATTTTGCAAAGGAATCCTTAAAAATAGAGTTGAGGGACATTCCGGGGCTACATGGAATTGTTTGTCCTTTGTTTTCTCTTTCTTTTTTGTGAGGGAAAAAGATTTAATCCAAAAGCACTGTCAGCTGTCTTCCAGAGCCCCACCATACTTCTCCCATATGAAACAGGCACATCAAAGATTCACCATCCTGTTACACCTTAATGTACTTTATAATTTTTCAGTGGGTGTAAGATGCAACTATCATGTATGATAAATTGAAGAACAGTATATTGACATGGACATCAATCAACAAAAAGTGATGTTCTAATTTGAGTTCAAATCTTTGGCAAATCTTGCAGCCTAATTGCTCATTTCCATCCCTTGCTGAAGTGTCTTTGAAGGTTTTGTGCCTTAGACTCTCATCTTCAGCTTACGTCAACACCTCTAGCATTTTATGGTCTTTTTAAATTAGCATGGAGACCCTTTCCAGATAATATATGAAGTTCTCATACATTTTTTTGCCTGTGTTTCCTTATCTTGAAGTGAAAAAAAAAAAAAAAAAAGGTTTTATGGGAGGAATCTGTCTACATTTCACATCGAGGGAGGAAAGACTATTTTTTGCCTATTGCTTATTAAGGAATGTTTAACTTACAGCTTGCTGGCGGGAGCTTAGGAGCAGTCTAGTCCCAAGACAGATACTTCTAATTTTTCAGAATCATGTGCATGTGGACTCATGTGTATGTATTAAGGGAAAACACTATTAACTAACCCAGAAACCCTTGATAAATATTCATAAATTTAAAGAGAAAAATGAACTATTTTAATGGAAAACTCAGGTTGATATGCCTAATCCCCATACAGGGATATATTATTCATGAATGGGGAAGGGAGGGACAGAATACATAAACTAAAATAGAGGAAAAATAGGTCTGTTTCAGCCTTAACTGTCACAAGAGTTCTGCATCCATGAAATTCCAACAACTTCAGCTACATTACTCTTTATTTACCCAAGAGAGAAAATAGTACGGCTGATACTGCTAAGATTTCAGTATTTTAAAGACAATGCTGACGTTCATTAAATGATCAGCTTGCTCTTAAGACTTTGCTTCAGTTACTCACCTTTTGCTTAAATCTAATTAGAGTCTTTCAAGAAATGATTGTTATATTAAAACAGACTTTTCTCATTTACTAAATATGTAATTTAAAAATGCATTCTGGTTCAGTGCAGTGCTTGACTTAGACTGTCATTTTTATTTGCCTAACTAGAGAATAAGTATCATTACCATTCATGCACCGACATGCTGCTCCCCCTGTCAACACAAAACTAAATCCCCACACTGCCAAAAGAATTAAAATCATACATTTGCACTGCAGTTTAATGATGGCATTACAGTGTAAGACCTGCAGATTGTACATCCCAAATGCATTTGTAGCTATCAAATAAATTTACTCCTGGGTTTCTTGTTGTTTAAGATATAACTATGTGACGCAAAGACTTTTTTTTTTTTTTTTTTTAAATTCTAATTGTTCTGAATTGCATGAAGCAGAATACGGAACACCGAAAGGACAGAAAGGGTAGGGAGGATGTTTTCGGAGTGCAGTAGTGTTTGAATATCATTATGAACAGGAATATACTGGAGCTTACCAAGCATATAATGATTTTATGAAAAAATTAAGATGGCCAAAGTCTGCTGTCATTTACATCAAAATAAACCCAAAATACTTTTGGTTACTTTAACATTCACAGCAGAAAACAATTTACTTCTAAAAGCCCAATCCGGTGCCAGCTAGAATAAGAGGCAATTTTTCTGTTAACATCAGCGGATGTCTGATAAGGCTGTAAGCCTAATTTTGCTGAAATTTTTGAGTACAACAGTAAAGCCTAAGCTTCAGTAAAATACAATCAGAATTATATTTTATGTTTTTCTTGAGCTTGATGTTCAAATCAAATGATGAAAGATGCACTTGTAATCCGAAATTAGTAGACTAAGGGAAATATTTAAACAATTTATTGAAAAAATCCTTGTAATATTTAAGGATCAAGCAACACAGTTTTGTCTAATAATTATCTGTGTTTCATCAAATTGTTCAGTAATATTTATTAAGTGATAATTAACATTTACCTATTACACAAACCAAAATTTTTCTTCAAACATATCTTGAAATATTCTGGTTCAAAGTTTATTTACTTCTGTAATTTATTTTCATAGCTTGGAATCTTTAATATCACTTGCTATTCCTAGTGAACATAAAGCACCATAAAATATTTCAAAAAAACCAAAGAATTGAGGGTGAAATTCATATCATTTAGGCTTCAGTGTGACACAAATAACAAACCCAGCATTTAATTCTATCATCTTCAGTGATAGCTAGCTAGATCTTAAAATCCAGAGTAGGAAGAATGACATTTTATTTAGAATAATTCATGAGAAATCTATGGACTGGAAGACAGCATTTTTGCTTGTCTTTGAACTTACAGTAGGAAATTTGCAACGAGTGATACAAACCTACTGGTCTGTATATTTTGGTATATGTTTATATGTAGATTGCAACACTTCCATAATAATAAAGACAACGTTGAATTCTATATTGTTCTTTCCGCACATCAGCATGAATATTAAGTTATTTTATTCAGATTGGTTGGACTTGATCAGGAGACAGTACTGGATTACTGGTAGGATTTATATCGTTATTTTGTTTAGACAAGAAAATACATCCAAGCTAAATTCAAGATCTATTGAGAACGATGCAACCTTGAGCCTTTTGGATTGTTTAGGAGTACAGGGCATGTGCAACAACAGAGTAAAACTGCTGCAAATCTGCATACAACTTGAAAGAACAGATTTTGACAAAACCATGAGTAGCACTCTTCAGCTCAGAAATTGTTAAGCACTGTAAGTCTGTGCAAAATAAATAAAAATATTCAAAATGTGTATTTTTATATTAGCTTTGGATAAAAATACTTGGTTGTATGTTCAAGCCTGCGTGTGATGTGTAAAGGATGATTTAAAGGTACTTCTGTTAAAGATGGAACAAGAAGCCTAGACACAAAAAAATCCAACAACGTTCACTAAGTTTTCCTTTAGCAGCAAGTCAGCAAAGATGGATAAATATGACAGAGGTATTCCACAACTATTCAGCACAATTTAAAAGCAGATTTGTTTCAGCTATGCTTCTTTTCTTTTGTGTTCATTTTCTATGAAGAGCAAATGACTTTTTCACATGGAAGTTCGAAGGATGAATATTAGGAGCTTGCATGCCTGCATTTTCTTTGGAAGCAGGACATACTGGAGTGGATAGGACATTAGAAACGTGCAAGTCTTCTGTTGATCAGAAACCTCTGCCAGACACATAGCATAAACTTGGAGACAAGTAAACAAGCTGAACCAGAACCACGCTAACTACACCTTCAATCACAGGCTTACACAACGTTGCCCTGTTTCAATGACCTGATACCCAAAAATTATAACCTAAGAAACAGAACAAATTTATATGACATGACATCTGATACAGAGAGACAGGTTCGTTAAACATTCCATGACAGAGTTTTAGAATTGAGGTAATTAAAGACAAAGGCTATTATGCAATTCTCCGCTTCATAATTAATGCACACAATTTATCTGACTGTTTGTAATGAGACCATGTTACAATTAAACTCAGCACTCCCTTGATAAATCTTAGTCATCTTATTTAGCGAAAAATGACAAAAGGGTTTTTGCTTTAATACTGTAGCTGTCTGCTATAAATCTCATCGTTGTGCTTCCCCAGTTCTTGTAACAGTTCTTTTCAATCAAAGTCCAGATGGTTTCTGCAAGTATTCATCTTTATCAGTGAAGAGAACATCTATCTGACTTCTTGTGCAACTGAGCACAGCCAACCACCATTCTAATTTTAAATATTAAATTGTTTATGAATTAAAAAGGAAGGAAAAAAAAAACTACAAAAGAAAAAAAATCCCTAGCAATCAAAGAAGCTACATTAATTAAGCAAGTGACTCACATAGTTATTATATTGAATGGAGAACAGTCCATAATTCTTCTGGATGAAAGGATTTACTACATTTGGGTTTGATTCCACAGTTCCTACATGGGCAACTTAACAAGAGAAATCTCATTCCAGGTTCACGCAAATTACTGTTACAGAGAATATAACTACATTAACAGTTAAGATTACCCAACTGAATGATTAAAATAGCATATGAAAACATTTAGCTTTATGTCAGCACATTTAGATGCAAGTGAGTTTAATTAGAGTTTAACCTCATTTACCAAATACTATCCTTTGAATCTGATCGAGACCAAAATTATTTTATAATGCATACACTACAAATATTAAAGTTCCTCTTGAAAATCTCAGTACAGTTAACTGGGTCACTAATGTGAGGTTAAAATTTATCCAGATCTAGGTGAGTCAGAAAGAAAGAAAGTTGATTATACTGGTACGTATTCCCATTCTTCACTAAAAAAATATTGTGTATGCCAGTGATTTTACAGTAGTGCAGTAAAAGGTAGAACTATTGCATAATAAACTAAAAGTATGGCCTGATGAACAAAGGACCCATCACTGTAAGCTGTATAATTGATCTAATTGGCCAAGTCATTCCAAATAAAGGCTGACATTACAAAGAAATGTATTCATAAAATTGGGTAACTGTTACAAATTCAGAGTACAAAACAGTACTGGAAGTACCTAGCTCTATGGACTCAGCTAAAGGGTGAGCCGCAATAGCTCCCACTTAACCTGCATCGCCAAAACGAATTCCCATTATGTAGAAAAGTTCTGAATTCAGCAGCTAGGAAATCAACCTTTAACTTTACATTTACAATAAAATTTAGTCTGACAGTGAAAATGCTTTACTGTGTACAATATTTATAGCTGCAAAAAGAGTTAATCTGTAATGCAGTTCAGCATAAAGACATCCAAGCAAAACTTGGGCATCTGGGTGCTATATCATCTCCTAGTCTTATTGATAAACACAAATCATAAGCCATTTAAGAGACTTAGTGTTTAACGATCTCGACCCCAGCCTTCAGTGCCATTAGTGCATCAGGTCAATACTAAAATAATGACTGCAGCTTTCTTCATGACCAGTCAAAGTACCTGTTCCTAGAACAAAGCAGACCAAAAAACCAGACAGTATCAGAGGGAAATAAAATCAAAAACAAAACCAAAAATAACCCTTATGGTGAAATGGGGTCCTGGGATCCTAGAGAGGGGAAAAAAAAAAAAAAAAAAAAAATTAAGTTGCTTCTCCATTAGAAATCTCTGTATATGTTCCTGTCCTTTTCTAATCCCAATCTCATTTGCATCTACCTGAATTCCAAATTATAAGGACTGAAAAGGACTTTGTTCAAACAGTAGCAACACTGTTACTGCTCAGTTATCATCACAGAGCACCTTTCAAATAAACAATCAGCGCAATTATAATGGGTGAACTACAGTAAAGGACAGGAACTTTTAGCAGAGATGGCTTTGAAGTTCTTAAAAATTAAACTCCGCTAGCAGAAGCAGACATCTACAACTTTTCCTCAGAAAGGAATATTAACTAGTCTAAGATATGTCTTTTTACTTTTTTTCTTGATATTTACCTGGAATTACAAATTCACATTACACATATATTATGTGCAACAACAATTTAAATCCAATAGATGAAGTTGAATCAAGGTTGCAATTAAATATTTCTTTTCCCACCCTTAAGCTGTGTTGATATTGACAAAATTTAATTTTTCAGTAAAAAACTATTACATTCTATTTGACCGGCTTTATTTTTGTTATTGATTGTGCAGTGACTGCCAGCACACAGTGCTGAAGTAACTAAAAAAGCTATATTGCAGTTGTCAAATATTTACAGGCTAGTGTGCAGTTTTACATGCATTGAAATGCTACGAATGAAACAGCACTTGCCGATGGAAAAGACAAACAAAAGAAGACATTAGCAGTGAAGAGACACTGCAACTCGTGAGTCGCCAGCACGTTGTAACAATGCGCGGTGTCATCCGGGAGTTTCTCAATGGGAATTGAAGGTGCTTGTTTATCTGGCAGAACTGAACCCTCTATCCCTGACAAGGGAGTTCAGCTGCTGTTTGGTGTTTTCTGCGGGTGCCCACTGGAGAGCAGAGTGCACAGATTCCTGCCTCCAAAGGAAACATGTTTTGCAATTTCTCCAATAAAATACATGGAAATTTTAAATTCCTCCACCAGGCAGAAGGGCCATAGTGTAATCCAGCTATATTTAATTTGCTGTTTTTTTCAGACTGTTCTGTTGATTAAAAATTCACCTGGAATGGTAGAAATGGAATTGCTATAAGTCAAACTAATACATTGAGTTCTCATACGTTCAAATCATATAGCTTAATGATTTAAGAGCCTGGGATCATGACTTGGTTTCAAGTGTTCAACTGAGAGAAAGGTTTGCAGATGAACAGTCCTCCTGAATAGAAATATTTTCAAAGACAAGAGCTACATCCTTGTCGAACATTTACCAATGTGATCCTGTCCATACCTTCTTTTATCAATTGTCTGAAATAGGAATGAAACAAGGGGCTGAAAGCTGGTTTGTTTACAGCTGTTTTAAGCACTATGTCACCTACTCACAATTGGTGCTCAGTTTACAGACATACCAGATTTTCACCATTGCATAATATTTTGTGGTTTTAGTGTCCTACACATGCCTTTAATAAATATCATGCCCAATGAACCTGTTTATAATACTACTGCAGTAGATAGCCCTTCGGATATTTGTCCTCAATGTATGTACTGCTACTGGTGTTGTAATACATCTGAGCAGCCAGATGTTACGGATGCTGCTAACAGAGCTAGTGGAAGAATACAGGAAACACGTTAATGAGCTGTTATTCCTGCACACCTGAGGGGAAGAACTTAAGCTAGGTATTTTGAACCCAGTGTGAAATGCCTTTAAAAGATCATGTTCCTGCCTCTCTGAATTCTGATGCTCCTTTCTTCTTATGCGACTATGTTGATTATGGAGTGGTAGCTCTGGGGCTTGGAAAACGTCCTGATGTCAACTATACTGGAAATAAGGAACTGGATTTCTTTACAATGTGATGATTTAGGGTTGAAGAACTATTTACCTACTATTGAGAAAGTTTCATCTTATCACTTGAAATGAATAGATTCTGTGGAAATTTGTTTCCCCTTTGGAAGTGACCATGAAAAAAACCTACTGTGGTATAGCAGATTCTATGTGCAAAAGAAAGTTATCAGTAAGTACATAAAGAAAATATTTTCAACACAGAAATATAGAGGGATCTGTGCAGAAAGACAGTGGAAATGCTTCATGGTCTTTTCCCTTGCTTCTACTGTGCAAGGCCAGTTGAAGCTATCTACTGTCCACATGCTGAGCACAGGGAACTTTTAGCCACTATTCGCAAAATGGATGAAGTAGCCATGGAAGAAACTGAGAACAGGCTATGCCCTCTGGATGCTAGAGACTCCAGTGAGGCAGGAGTCATAAACATACTAATTCTCTTCTGGCTACAGTGGGGCATCTCACACCACTGTTCCTCACCTGAACAAAATGACCTATCCTCAAAACAGACCCAGACCCAGACCAGGTCTGGGTTTAATGTGAAGGCAAAAGGGACGGTAATCATCCTTTCTCAGCACCATCTGCCTAGTGCAGCACTTGCACTCCACAGAAGGTGATGCAGCATCCTCAGCTTTTCACCCATCACTATCACAGATGCATCTGATCCTGTACATAGTAACAGCACACAGCTTTTGCATATGATTTTCATTTCCACATGCGAGATACCCAAATACAAATATCCATACCTTTCTCATGTCAAAACCACCGGCTGTTCAAATATCACATTACTATTATATTCTCTGAATAAGAAACATTCATCATTTCATGCAAGTGCTATACTACCCCGCATCATAGAATCATAGAGTCATTAAGGTTGGAAAAGACCTCTAAGATCATCGAGTCCAACCATTGACCCAACACCATCATGCCCACTAAACCATGTCCCTAAATGCTGCATCTACAAGTCTTTTAAATACTTCCAGGGATGGTGACTCAACCACTTCCCTGGGCAGCCTGTTCCAATGTTTAACCACTCTTTCAGTAAAGAAATTTTTCCTCATGTCCAATCTAAACCTCCCCTGGCACAACTTGAGGCCATTTCCTCTCATCAAAGTTGCTACTCAAAGCAGCTCAAAGCTGTTTTTCATGTATCCTAGCTCATACACATTGTTTCTGGGCTGTTCATTGTCACTTTAACAGTCCACTATGACCCCCATGACAATTTCATGCCAGCTTGTGGTGACTTCTACTGTATTGATTTCTCTCTATAATTATTATACTTCAATATTAAGGTGCCAGGACTCTATGGCGAAAAGTAACCATTTTGAGCCTTTGCAATTTATATGTTCCTCTCTCAGTCCCTGAAATTAAAGGGTAATCTTGAGTTAATTTTAATGGGGAGAAGAAGCAGACTCCCATGTGCCTATTCCAGTGAAATGAGTTCTCTGTAAACTGAAAGCATTTCTCCATGCAGTTTTCTCAGAGAAGCAAAACTACTCTAAAATGATGCTGTGGAAAAGAAAGTCTGTTCAAAGAACGTTCTTCTGACAAATTGACAGAAATTATGTCAAAAATGGTTCAGAAAATGATGAACAGTGTCCAGGAAATGTCATTTCCAGAAAAGGTAGACTTCTATACAGCACTATTTACCATAATAAAGAATCACACTGTGTATCCCAAACTCACCCTTTCCAAATCAAAATAATTCTAAGAATCTCAACATAGGGCTTGCTGGCATTGTATTCTTGAGGAAGATCTGTAAAAAACCTGTATTTTTGGGATGGTAGAGGATGAGAGAGAGGTTACAGGTGAGAATGTAATGAAGTTATCATATTCAAAAGAAAATGAACCATCTTGTAGTGAGTTTGCCAGCTGAGAATGATCCCGTGAAAAATTCAGAGGAAAAATGCCGAAAACTGTGGAAAGGCTAGTGGTGGTGTTGAACAAACAAGCGGAATAATCTTAATGGAAAAGTAAAGTAGGTGCCTGAAACAGACATAGGCTATTATTTCTTATAATGAAACTACTATGGGCCTCCTGAATGATTGGTATAGCTTAGAGCAGGAGAACCTGAGCTTAGGTCTACTGATTTATGTAAGATATCCAAGTAATCAAGGAAGAAGGTGCTTGGGGAACCTGAAAGTCTTGCCGTGAACATTGCCATAAGATGGTCTTCTGGAGAAAAATCCAGATTTTGGCTGAAGTGGATATGATCTGGGAAATTCAAAGCATCTGGAACTTCCTTGCAGTAAGGAGTACAGATATAAATACACAGTAAAATTGTCAGGGTTTTGATTACCTTAGAAGAAGAAAAAAAATAATTTGGACTAAGTATTGTCTCAGTGAAAGAAAATCAGGCATACAAAAAGGTTGCTATCAAAAAAATCCCTGAACTGAACCTCAAAGAACTTAAACAGTGAAGATAAGAGAAGAAACATGCCAAAATCATGAAGGGACTGAAGATACTTAGTTACTCAAAACCTAGGCCTTTTTATGTATGCTTGTTTTATTTTATTTCTAGTTCTTTTTAAAGGAAATAAAGAGGCTAACTAACACAGAAGAACCTTTGGCATTTCTATAGCAAATGTTTCCATTCTGCTGTGGAACAAAACCAATTTCCCTTCTCCGCCCCCTTGCCCCCAAAACACTGCCTGAATAAAACAAAACTTACATCAGAGAGAGACTCACATCAGAACAATAGGCCAGTGTTCAGTAATTAATGCAAGACCCAAACTTTCAACATCCCAGGAAACTATTATCTATTAACTGTACTGCAGTGAATCAGTGTCCTTAGGGAACCAAATAAATTTTCTGAATTTTTTTTTGGTCAAAACATACAAATTACATTTCAGGTTTTGACTAAATTCCTCTTACTGGTCCAAAATAGTTTCATGTGAAAAAAAATGTTGCCACTATACTTGCAAGACAATGTCAACACTACTTGTGTTCCACAGGAATGAAGTATAAAGATGTTGCAATCAAATTCCAGTGTTGTTATGGGGGGTTGAAGTCTTGCCTTGTTTCTCCAAAGCCCAGTCTAAAGAAAGTGATGAAGAATGTCTTGACCAAATGGCAGCAGATGCTTGTATCTGGTTGCAAAGTTTTCATATGAGAGACAATAATCTTACTCATTCGGAGAGTTTTGAAATAAGTTGTAGAAAGCCAGGTATTTACACCATGGATTGGTCCCCTATCTCACCAAGTAGAAGTGGCGCTGAGCAAACGTAGAGAAAAATATTAAAAATACACAAAAAAAAAAAGTTTTTAGCACAAACTGTACCAGGTTCTATAAATTACACTTAGTGAAAACACCAAAAGTGGAAGAAAGCTATAAATTACAATGTGATTATAGTGCCACATTTCCTATATGACCTGATGTTATAATTTTGGAAATTCATTGCAGTTCTAGATACTGTTTTGAATGTAAAAAATAATTCAGAGAGACTGTAAGTCAGTTGGAGAATTTAACCAGCAGCATTGTGTACACCAGCAGAAATGCCTTTGTCCATTTCTAACCTTTTGCAATTCAGGTGGCCACAATACCGAAGCAGTGTAAACCTCTCCTTTAGCCTACTGAACCTCAGCATCAGGGTCAGGAGCCTCATCTCCACAGGAATGGTGGGAAGTGACTTCTTCTAAGGGGTTACTCAGAATAAAGACCTATATTTAACATATGGAGAGCGTATGGGGATTCCTTCATGTCTAAGCTAGACTGAACACTCTCTTAAAGCACAGGAACTGGGTAATATCAGCACACAAGCCATGAAAGAATCCGGAAGAACCCTTCTGTACTACATATACATAGGTAGGCTCTAAATGTAGAGTAGATGCACCTGACCTTGCCCATGTCTTTCCTTCTTGCAAATAAAGGGCAAAGAACATCTGTAGGTGAGATACTGTAGAACTAATTCCTTAACTGGAAATTATTCTAAGGAAAGAGAAAAAAGGTACAGCTTTTTGTTGCTGCTTCTGTTGCTTTTCTTTTTATTCTAACAAAATAAGGTGCATGAAGTAGGAGTCTGACCTCATGGATTGTACTGTGATGTAGGAAAATCACTCCATTTCAGACATCCCCGTAGGTGTAAATGTGAGTAAAAAGGCTCATTACACATATTGTGCACAACAGCATAAATTAATGGTAGCAATAATGATGATAACTCTGAAAGACTTGGGTGAAAACTTCACAAAATCTACAATTGCTGGTTAAAAATAACAAACAAAAAGTGTGAAACCTGGCCTGTTAAAATAAATATTCTCACACAAGCAGAGAAAACATGGAATAGTGGATTTACACTGGATATAGTAAAAAATGTTGTGCGGTGCCTTAGGTACCATGGTGCCTTAGTCTTAGTAATGTTATGGGACTGCTACTTGCAGTCCTGTAACCTTTACCTGCACTGTTGAGGCAGTGTTTTCAGAGCCTCTGTAGTATTTTTTTCCTTTATTCTTCTCATACTTTTGTTCTTATATTGTTGTTCTCACAGCCTTCCACCTGCAAACCCAAATAGTGGTGGGCTCTCACAGGAGGCACCTATCGCTGGTCTAAGAATGACCCCTTCATTCCCCTTGTTTCCTTATCTCACTTTGTAGATTTTAGTTTTTTAGAGAGAACCAAAACACAGTGCACAACCAAGTAGATAATAGTAATTTAAGTATTCAATAAATATTAACCTGTAATAGGTGTACACACAAACTTAACAAGCAATAAATACCCATCACTGCCAGATAATTCACATATCCCAATCAGCGCTAATGCCATCGTTTAATGGGAACAACTGGGGGAGGGGGCGGTGTAGGGTCCTGATAAAAGTGTATAGCACTAGCGGAAAAGAAGGTGAAAAATCATCTTTCTCACTGCTACCCGCTGCACTGGAGAAGTGCCCAGAGCTCTTGTAGGGATACTGTCACTGCTTCTCCCAACTGGCCACTGGGGAGAATTTTCCTTTTCCCTTTGCACTCTCTCTCTCTCAGTTGTTGTTTTACCTTTCTCCTAAATCAGCTTTTCAGTCAATGTATGCCATTAGCTGTGGACTCCACTACAAAACCTCTATGTATGTAAGCCTGTCTCAATATCTTTTGTGCAACACAAACTTCCTACTCATTCCTTACTCTCATCCTCTGCTCTTGCCTGTGCAGGCTTTCTCAGTCTCTTGTGCTTTTTGTGTCACCCAGCTGATCTCATCAACTAATTCAGTAAAGAAATGCTCTCTTTTTTTTTTTTTTAAACTTGGGTTAAAGTCCTGCTGGATTAGCAGGCTGAATCCTGTGGTCTGATGAAAGCAGAACTTCAGTGCAAGGGACAGGGGGAGAGCAACATGGAGGAGGAGGAGGCGGCATGGGATCTCTCCCTTTAGGGGTCAGCAGGTGGTAGGTCAGCTGGGTTAATTCTTTGTATGGTAACAAATATAACCCACTTTGGGTCAAAGCAGCCTGTGGTAGGGAGCAATTTGGGGAGCAGCTCAAGGACACAATATTCCAGAAAAGGGGCTTCTTTTAACAAACATGTCAGAACCTGAATGCTACTGCACCGTTTTCTATATTAATATGGACTCCTGTGTGGGAGTCACATCAGTGGAAAACTGAGCAGCCACAGCAGGAGTCAAAAAGAAAATATGTTTCAGGGAAAAATGAAATGTCCCATCAAGGCAATCATCCAAGCACTAAATAACAAGCCAGCATCTGACGCAGTAATAAATTGGGATTCATTCAGAAGAGAGATAAAAGTCTCCCAACCCTTTCAGAACACTTCCAGGCTTTACTTTTTTTATTTTTCTCTTTCATAAGACTTTCAAATAGTTTTTAGCCTCAGCTTAGATGGAAAGATCCTTCAGAGGGCTGCCCAAGAACTTCTCTTGCTTCAGGAAAAGTTGATCAGCCTTCTCTCTCTCAGGAAAGACAGATAGTCCATTGCCTTAATTTCCCATTCTCTTAACAAAGCCTTAAATATTAAAGTAAGCAAGACTCACTTCTTTTCACTCCAGGAGACAGAAGAAATTGAGAGAGAGAACTCTGAAACTTGGTCCATTCCCCTTTTTAATTGCTATTTATTTCATTCCTCGCTAGTTGGTGGTGCTGGCATACTTCTGTCAGTATTATTAACTACTTGCACTTTGTTAGACTCTTACGTTCTAGGACATTTTATGAGCATATCTATTAAAAAAAAAATAGCTCTGAAGTGCCTAAATCATGAACCAAAATGTAACTTAAGAGACAATAAAGAGGTGGAGAGAGGAAAAAAAAAAAGAAAAAAAGAGGAATTCAGGAAAGACAGTTGCTATCAATATAATTAGCTTGCCATTTCAAGAGGATGCTGTGGGATACAGCTGTCTGCACAGGTCAGATCGTTAACCTCTTTGCTTTGCTTCCTTACTCTACTTCATTAAAGAATTCCAAAGGGAAAATTACATAAACAGTGTTTGATAAATATTATTGAAATACTTTTAGTATCAATACCATAAGAGGTAATTTTTTTCAAGAATGTCTTGAACTTTATTTTTCAATATATAGAAATGTTCAATTGATTATAATCCTTTAAAATTAATTGGAATACTGTCATAAGACTAAGTTTTGCATTTTTCAAACTTGTCCAAGAGCAGCGATTCCCCATCTTTCTAAGCCACCAACTAATCCACTATATCATAGAATAGTTTGGGTTGGAAGGGACCTTTAAAGGTCATCTAGTCCAACCCCCCTGCTGTGGACAGGGACATCTTCCACTAGATCAGGTTGCTCAGAGCCTCGTCCAACCTGACCTTGAATGTTTCCAGGGATGGGGCATCCACCACCTCTCTGGGCAACCTGTGCCAGTGTTTCACCACCCTCAGCGTAAAAAATGTCTTCCTTCTATCTAGTCTAAATCTACCCCCCTTTAGTTTAAAGCCATTCCCCCCTGTCCTGTCACAACAGGCCCTGCTAAAAAATTTGTCCCCATCTTTCTTATAAGTCCCCTTTAAGTATTGAAAGGCTGCAATAAGGTCTCCCCTCTATATGTCAAAGGGTTCCCTCTCTATATGTCAAAGGGTTCTTCAGAAGCAGGAAATGTATTAGTTATTTCTCTGGAGGTACTATTAACCAGCTTTTAATTAACATTTAAATTTGCTTTTAAAAATACCTTGTTCATATAACCTCTGCTTCTTAAGGGCATGTCTTCAAAAAAATTAGTCAAATAATAAAACATGCGTGAAATGCAACAATTTAAACTGATATATCAAAATTTCAAATAAAAGGATTTTCATTAATTATTTTTGTGGCTTTATAAAAAAAAAGAAACCAAAAGTAATAATGATGAGCTATTTCTTTTTACCATTTCATATGACAAAGTAATGAAAATGTGAAACAGCACACAGGGGAAAAAATCAATTAAGAAAAGACGTAAAGAAAACCATTTCCCAAAGCTTTTGTTCTTCTCAGGATATAGCCTCAATAATGGATTAACCAACATTTTTGCAGCATGCAAGAAAAGTAAATATGATTGGACCTCTGGAAAGTAATACACTGGTGATATTTCAGGAAAGGATTTTCAATTTGGCTTCCCCCCCCCCCCAGTTTTCATAAATGAGTAGATTGGTAAAGTATGAATGGCATTTAGAGGACCAAAATGCCATAGGCCCTACATTTCCTTCTTCAGAAGCACTCTCGGCAATTTCTTTCAGTTAGAGGGGTCATCCAGGTCCTCTGCTTTAAACAACCGAGAAGCTTATTTCTCATCCATTTACCCACCTGTTGTGGACTCCACTGCAGTTGTCATCCCCAGACCTATCACTATTTCTTTGGGCAGTCTGAATCCCCAGGAAAGGAGTTTTGTATTGATTTTTATGATAGCTGTCTCTAACTGGATTTAGGAAATAGGAACTAATCAGAGTGGAATAGAAATAGCATTTGCCTCAAACTTGAATTAAGCAAGGATCTGAGATCCACATGTTCTTGATCTTCAGTCTACTGTACTAAAAGGTTATAAGACACACATTAGTCACATCGACCCCTGCCTTCGCAGCATTTAACAACTAATGTTCTCCCTGAAGAATTTTCTCTTCCATTTAGGCTTTCCTAGAAAAGAATGAGTAGCCTTTTTCAGAGTTTGGGCTCCTTGATCTTATCCCAGTCTTCAAGAGATATGACAAAAATATAATCTGCTATCAGCTATATGCCCACAGTAGAAAACAGAATAACCTAGCAATCATCTGTACAAATTTCAGCTTCCACAAGAGGTGAAGGAAACTATACAGCATACGTTTAATATCTTCTTTTGCAAAGAGAGGCAACCTTAAGGATTTCACTTACAAATATATTCCTATACCGTGTCACCATGTTTTTGATTAAAATCCAGCAACGTTCACATTTTTCAATATATTTTGTGTGCAATAATTTGAATGTTTAACTTCTGTTAATTAGTTATTGTTCTGTTTCTTACTAACATGCCAGACATTTTCAGGCAACACTCTCAGTTGTGTTTCACATTTGAAGAAGTGGGAGCTGATGTTAATTGAGCCAGTCCTATTCAGCTGGTAAAACTAATGACTAAGTCTTACTTCTCTTTCTGTAACTGAAACCAAATTAGAAGAGGCAAATGCCCCTTTTTTTTTTTTTCATTTCCAAACCCAATATGATTTGTTTCTAAAAAAAAAAAAAAAATCTTAAAAAAAAAAATCAGTATCTGGCCAAACGCTTCTGTTGTTACATGGGCATGTACGCGAGATTTGTATTGATCACGACAAGATATTTCTGTAACTGAGATGTTTCATTTCCTAAAGGATTTGCTCTGTGCAAAATGACAAGTAAATAGAGAACACATTCATAACAAGATTAATATGCAATCTATAAAACATTTCAAGAATATTATAATTCACGAGAAGCTTGTTTCTCAGCCGTGAGACAGATGTGTCTCATTGATGTCCTGCTGCGTTCAGCACCCCATCTCTCAGAACACAGAATTACTGATGGTTAACTGACACCATTAGCGATGTACCACCTGGTGCTTTCACCCAAACAACGTCCAGGCCAGCTTTGTTTTGAAAGCAGGATGAGATGCATGCATGCTTGCTGCTTTGGATTTGCATTTTCTATATTTGATTTCAAACTTCAGGAATATTTGCAAGGAAAAAAAAATCCTAAATAGGCCTTTCACAAAGGAGTTATAGCAAGTCTACTATAGAAGCTCCTTAACTATTAGCTGTGAGACAACTAAAATTTGGGGTTTTTTAATGGGATTTGCAGGTCCTAGCCACTGACTTCTTAACTGCAGTCCACTATGACAAGAGCATCTTCATAACTCCTTTCCTTATGCCACAGTACTTAAATCCTCTTCCTTCTCTGCTGCAGTACTCCTTACATGCACCCCTCACAATTCCCCCAGCTCCTCTCTTTCTTCTTCAGGTCTTTATCTATTTTAGTTTGCTTTCAGTTCTCACATGAAGAGGCAGAGTACATTTTTCTGGCCTGCCGAGGTGTGCATGTCGGTTGGTTTGCTGGGGGGACAGGAGCTGGACACCTTCTACCCAAGAGACACAGGTAAGCCAAGTGGAACTCCTTCTCAGGTGCTGAGAGCCAAACAAATGGCTTGAAATATTTTATATAGCTTCTGGTTGTTTCTTCTGTAGGCCTATTGCACAAACTTACTGTTTCTTAAATCATCCAGCAAGTTCCCAAGTTTATTTTCTGGGGAAGGGGGAGGGGAACTGACAGAGTATAATATAGCACACATCTTGTTTTCTTGGAACCAGGACAAAAAGAAGTGCTTGCCATGATTATATTAGTTTTAATCCTCCTCTCAGAATTTTAGGATGATGCAATGGTATTACATAATGAAAATAGTGAAAGTGAAAATCTCTGAGCAAACTTACTTTTCTTGATATATGTTTAGGTCTGTACAAAATCAGTAAAAATAGCATTCTGATCCAGAGTATGCATGAATACTTTTTGCTGAAATTGTTGAAATACGCTCAGTCTTTGCTAATCTGAAGGTTTTTGTCTCAGTTCACCAGTGCACAGTATTTTTGCACAGTGTAAGTGTCCAGTGTATATACTTTTGTAATTTTACTGGCCAGAAGAGCCCAGATCAGATGTGACTCTCCTCAGAGTATTTGTCCACAAGCAGATACTTATTTTTCATATTGTTCATGTAAACTATTTCAATTACTGGGCCTTTTAAGGGGATGTTCTTTTTTAGTTAAAAAGATGTGATTTATGAACATAATTCTTCCTTTGGGATGTTAATCTGCTCAGAATTAAATTCCACTGTTAATGGTTCAAAGATAGCACATCCATAACTAGAAAGTAATAGCTAAAATAGAAACTCTCAAGCTTTCTGTTGACTGGAGATGTAAATCCTGGTTACATTCCTTCATAGTATTCATGCAGGACCAGTGAGAGCACTGGTGCTGAAGTACCCTTTTGTTCCCATTATTACTATTTCCCCCTCCTTTTTTTTTTTTTTTTACTTTGATTTCAAACTGCTGCAAAAGTTTTCTCTAAACTTATCTTATATTGCCTGTCACAATATACATTAAAAAAGGTTATTCTTGTGTGTGTGATATTTGCAACCTAGGATTAAACTTTACACTTTCACTTACCACAATTATTTTCCATATAACAGATGCTGAGTCTGCCTGAAAATCTTTAGTAGAATGGATCCTAATAAAATCTTGTTCAAGTGCAACCTGTTTGGCCTTTCATGATGTTTCTTTGGAGTCACAAGCATGCACACCAAAATCATGATATAAAAAAGAGAATAAAGCTCTGCTATTACTACCCAAATGTACTTTACTACTTAATGTAAAGGTAAGCAAGGCCGGGGGGGACGAAGGAGGGGGGCACAGAACCAAACCAAAAACCTTTCCTGATATGCATCATTTCCTCTCCTTGATTCCCTAAAGAAACGAGTTCATAATGAGAGAGAATGAATGCCATTTTAATCAATATATGTTTTTACCACTTTCAAAAATGGGATTATCATCTTCATCCTTAGATATACGTATTTATAATCTCGTTTTCCATGCTCTCAGTTACTCTGGTACATCTCCAGGGCAACTCACTTGACAGTAATAAATTTATCTTACTCTAGAAGAGATGGAAATCTGGAAACTTAGATTAAGCTTCAGTACTTTTCAAAAGTATTTCAGTTGAATCCAGCACGTTTTTTTCCCCTGGTAGCTGGCAAATTAGATTCTGATTTCAATAATATTCTTTTGTGACTCATAGAAAATATTTTCTGTGCAGATTCAAGGAGAGACAATAATTTTAGGATCACAATCTAGCAATTAACCGATTTTATTAGGTTATAATATTGTTATCAAAGAGAAAGAGTGAAACAGTAAGTAAGGCAATAATCATTTTACGTTGCTGTTAACTTTAGTGTCAATAAATAGAATTTGTTTCTGAAGTTCCACATTCGCTCTTTTATAAACTGTTTTATTCCATTTTAGAACAGATGTTACACTATTTATTCTCTTACTATTTTTGGTTTGTTGTTGTTTCATTTTTTAAATTCCTTCTCCCTGCAAAACAATGGTGCCAAACAACATTCAGCTGTCAATCTGAAAATATATGACAAGCTTAAAACATGCGTTCATAGGTTTGTCATCTGTGTCTGTTTAGAGAAGAAAGTACAACAGCATCAAACCAACAAACTGCTTGGTAAATTAATACACTTTGAACATTTATGAACTCTAAAAGAAAAGCAACATCAGTGGCATCTCTAAAAGTGCATTAATAGACTGTTCAAAAGATTTTTCATTGAAAAGACATTTCAAACAGATAAAAGACTTTTGCAACTGTTGCAATTTCATTTATAATACAATTTTTCCAATCACTAAGATGTCAAACATTAAATAAAGTTTAGATTGGAGTGTTTGAGTCTTTTGAGATCTTCCCTGCAATTGCGTGCTGAATATCAACTCTCTTCATTCAATTTCTTAAAAATTCCATTTTTTTTCTCTCCAACAACTGTAACTAAATCAACATTTTCCCTGGCACCAGACCAGAAGTTAATTCAACTTCTTCACTCTCACGGATGTCAAACCTCTGCAATATTGCATCTATCTGTAAATCACTAACAGCAGAAAAAATAAAAAAATAAAAAAAATAAAGCAAGGCCATATCCTTCATTACTACTAATGCAACCTTTTTACAAGAAAAGAGGTAGCAGAACTTTTGATGGGTTTTGTTAAGTGACCCGTGTCTGGATGAAACTGTGCTCTCTGAGCTGACTGTGCTCCAGCATACAAGGTCTGTTGGATGAGACTGGTTGTTTAATATTCAGTCCACAGGCCTGATTATTAAAGATTATTTTGCAATTTTAGCAGCTGCTCTTTCACAGGAAGTTAAGTAAAATAGAATTGAAGTAAACAGAAAATTCAAAACTAATCAAAACACAGAAAAAATTATAGTAGATTTGTGCTTGAGAATCAGTGCTTAGACTGAATTACATCAAAATGGGTTTCAGTGTTCCCAAATAAATCATTGGATTCCTCTGGATTATTATATTGGCGGTGGGGGGAGTGGGGGTGCCATTTGGATTTTTTTTTGCTTTGGGGGTTGGGATTTTTTTGTTCCACATGGGATAGACTGATTCTTCTTTCCCTCTTATGTTTATTTTACTTTTCTGCCTTCTAGTATCTCCCCTTTGTTCCTCACTTCCTCCCTACTTTTTCTCATTTATTTTTTGTGATTACTTTCTCCAGCTCCATACTGCTAACTCAAGCCATCTTCCATTCCCACTTTGCCTCCCAGTCAGAAGATTACTGAACAAGGATGCAAAGGCACTGCCTGCAACTGAGCTGAAAACCAGAAGATAAAGACTGAAGTTAGTGTTTGTGGACTATATTTGAACTTGGAAATGAATTGTTTGTGACCTACTCCTGCAGTCAGTTATATTGTGAACTACAACAGTTTCAGAGAGCAAAGGGTAGATAACCTTCCTGACAGCCAACTGTTTTATCCACTAATAAAACAACAGTTCTGTGCTACCCGTACAGGACATGAGGCAGCTTTCCTTACCAATATTTACCCACTCCTCTGCCGTACAAGTAGATTGTCATCTTGAAGAGATTCATCAAGCTGAACAAAGTTAATAGCTTGCTTTAAGCTGCAGGAAATGAGACATTGTGCTCAACCTCAAAATTAAAAAGAATAAGTAGAATACCTTTAAATGAAGTTGGGTCAAACAGAAAATATGTTCTTACGTTTCTTCAAGCATATAGACAGAAATAAGTGCTAATTAAGCAGTCATTATGTCACTTGCAATAACTACTTACCAATTATTTAAAAATATTTGCCAAGTCAGCTAACAAAAACTTGTAGGAATGCAACAATTATCTGCATTAAAATGAGTGATATAAGCAGAGATATCATTAAACTGGCTAAGTCTGATACGGCAGCCCATTTCTGAATGATCAGACTGCCTGTTATGTATGAAGAGAGGTAGCAGATAGGCAGGACATCCCTACTCTAAAACTGACATCTATTTGTTCTGGATTTAATTCTATGAATGAAGGAAATTAGAGTTGTTCGGCCAATTAAGTATGCATTTATTACATATCCTACCTTGTCAGTTCCTATTTAAAAGCAATGCTTATGAAGGGGATGCATTTATAACTATTAAGTGTGGTTTGAAAGCAGTCTCTAGATACAGTGTATAATTCAAGTTTATTACACCATAGAAGCATAAATCTGAGTTGCAACATGAGGCATACGTAAAAAGAGTCACAGCAGCAATTGTCAATTATAACTCCAACAGTGAGCTTGAGACAAGATTTAGACTGGAAACTCACAGCCAAACCCTGTAACTCCATGGGATGGAGCACCCTGAGAACAGAGAGCCAATTTTGTAAGAAATGCTGGAGTCTGGAAATACAGATTTTGTTCCACATGAGAAGCCTCCCCCTCCCGGCCCCCCAAAGCAGGCAGGAAGACTTGCATATGTCTTTGCCCTGATTGTCTTCCTCCTTTTTCCTGATAATCAGAAGCTGAGAAGATAGGACACTCATCTGGCATGCAGGATTTGATCCCAAACAGGTTGTATCTGTAAGTACCTGAATTATCGGAATATGTATTCAATTTCTGTCTCTCAGTCTTGTCTGTTCCACATGAAAGATAATATTCACTGAGTCAGAGAGAGACTGAGATGATCACAGCCATCAATATCCCAGGCTGTTGTGCATTCTGGGTCTGAGTCACCCCTAACTCTTCTGATTTCTCCAGAAATTTTATGTAGAGGCTAATGGACTGACTAAATTGTCTCTGGGAGTTTTCAAAGCCCACTGTTCTTTAAGTTGTTCCATACAAACCTCCCTCTTTCAACTGGATTTTATCGTGAGTATTGTCCCAATAGTAACACAGTAATTCAGGATGGTAGACATGGGCATTTTTCTTTGCTGAGGTCTCAAAACAGAAATTATTCCCCCCCCAGCTTCAACCTCTTCCTGATATTCAGACTTGCTGTAAAATGCTAGCTACATTTAAAAGTAAAACACCCCATACTCTTACATTTGTAGCCTAACATCACTCACCTTTTCCTCATTATTTTTGGCTGAATACTTTAACTGGAATGAAACAGGTATCATTTATGCCACTGTTAATATATTTTTTTCAAAGACTACACAAGAAGAAGCTGCCTTGTGCATATAATATTATTATTTTTAATAACAATGACACCACCATAGTTTCAAGTGTTCTAATAATAGGAAAAAAAGGACAATTTTGGCCATCTGCCTTGTAAATGATGTCTTTCTGTGGCATGGCTGTCACAGTAGGCTCCTCTTTGTCCTGCACAAGTCTGACTCTCCAGACTTCTGGAACACTTCTGGAATATTTATTAGTAGATTCCAAAATCAATTAGCTTGTATTTATACAGTGTTTTAAAAGAGAAAAGCATATCACACATATTGATGTTACAAGTAATTATGAATAAAAACCATCTTTGTTAAGATCTGATGTTAATTCCCTGATGCCTGGCATGCAGCATAATTATTACTACAAAGCGCGAGCTTTTTGTAGTGTGGAGAATAGAAAATGTTACCAAAACCAGACTTGTATAATACTGTATTGTTTACATCTTCTAGACCTATTCTTCTAGACAGAGTCACAGATGAGCATCTCCTCAGACTTAATAAACACAGAATTTTAGAAAAAATGAAGGCAATATTTAATTATAGACCAAGCTTTCTAGCTTGGCTTAACAATGAAGCAGATCTCAAAGGTTGCGTCTATTTTTTAAAAAAAAATGCAAATCAGGGACCATTCTCTGGCCCTGAGGTCAATGGCAGAGCACATTTCTTATTTGTATAGCTACCACCTATTCATTTAGCTTCCACCCAAAAAAAAGAGCAAATCCACAACCAAACCAAACAAAAACCCTAAGCAACAAACATCAGGGTAGCCTCATTCTTACCACCTATTGAGAACAAGCCTTTTCCCTGAATCTTTCTTTGGCACTACACATGAAAACAGAGGTTGGTTTGGGCAAAAAACATATCATAAAGCATATTAATTATCATACAGTATAGGATAAAAGTTTGCAACTTGGCCCTGTTTAAGGAACTTTGACTAAGTCTATACTGATAAATAAAGTGGGCCAATTAAAAGGTACCAATGCCAAGTACTAGGCAGTCAACAGTAGTCACAAAATCATCACCAGCACTATCAGTTGTTTGAATCAACAACCATTGATTGCAGCTAGCTAGATGTCTCTACTTGATATAAAGATTAGCTCTAAACAGACAATATTTATTCTATAGTATACATTCTATAAACACTTAATGAGTAAGGTGAATCTTTTACCACACTGCCTTGACCTTGCCTCATTCTGTCACAAAGTTCTAGAAGTCCTGAATAATGCTAGAGCCACACTGCAAGATTTTAACAGGGTGAGTAAGGAAAGATGGGAACCACAAAAACATTTTGTCTTTATTTTTTTAGTTATGCATTGGAAATTTTATTCTGATTTCCATCAAAAGTCAGGCTCTGGAAGAGCCTCAGTGTGTGTAAAGGGACAACACCCTCTCTGAAACAGAACACCACCTCCCTCACAAATCCAGTTTGGAGATTAAGCTGAAAAAAATTTAAAGAAATTACATGATGTGCTATCTGCAATAGTAAGATACTTCGTCCAGTGACTCAGGAAATCCCTTCTAATTCTAAATTCCTATTCTTTTTTGAAACTGCTAAATACAAGATGTTATGAGCTAAAATCCTGGTCCTACTGAACTAAATGTAATACAAGACAGAGGTGCCGGGAACATCGGCTCTGGGATTGGAAAATTGGGATATTTCTAGCTGTCTTACTGGGGTGAACATTGATGTCTTGTTCCCAGTTGCCATCAAAACTATCAAACTTCAAAATATTTTCTTGGTAGTATTTTACATTAGTATCTGCTAATATTTGTTCCATTAGCACCTGCTCTAACATCACTAATTTTAGGAGAAGAATGAAGGAGAACTACATCATGTATTAGAAGCTTTGGATATATATAATCTGTAAAAATACATACAGTAACAACTTTTATCTGTTTCACTGCTGAGTTATCAACAACCTTAGCTTTTAAGACCGTGAATATTTAATTTCCATCATGTCCACTGTTCCATTTTCATTAATTGCTAAATTCCCATATCTGTAAAGTTACAGCAAGTGTACATTTTCATTTACAATGGCATTTGGAGATGATCTATAGGGAGTGAAATAGTTTCGTGCTACTTTAAGTCACATGCTAAGTAAACCAATAATAGTCATCATTTCCATTCTTCTAGATGCAAAAATAATTTTGCCTCAAATACTTTAACACCTAAGGCCATTCATGAGACACACCATGTGTGTGAGAATTTCTAAAATTCACTCATTAATGAGGAGACTAAAAATACTGGTTAAATAATTTAAAACTAGCACATAGAATGTACAGTTTTTATGTTATTACTACCCAGTGTATGTTTTCAATATTTCTTATGAAATAGTCAAAATACCATGCAGTTTGAAACATTTCATAAGCTTCTTTTAAATTACCACCTTTACATTCCAAGTTCTGCTACCTAACCCTGGATCTCACATTGCAGTCTCCAACGTACTAATAGTCCCTGGAGACTGACATGACCACTTTGATATGTATTTGCAATTCTCCTTAATATAGTCACAACAATATTTTCCAGTTGCTTCTCAGCTGCCTGTTTTCTCATTTACAGTAACAGAATTTATGGCCACAATTATGTCATGCACTGAAGTAACTTTATATCACTACAGCTTTGTAGAGATGTAGCTAATATGCTTAGGCAGCCATTAGAGGCACTCCCATGTCTCTAAAAGATGACTTAGAGGTAAAAGACAAAATAAACTCTCCTTCTTGTAGTTGGTGCAGGGACCACTTCAGAAAAAGAGAAAAAACATTGACAACTCCCTTCTGTCAGGCCTAACTCAGCTTCATAGGAACATGTGTACAATTTATTATCTGTTGATACAAACTGGAATAACTTAAAAACTATTTGGATCTATATAAGTGGAAAAACCAGCATCCTAAAAGTCATTGCGTGAGTATGAGAAATGTACCTTTTATTTTTCCAGTCCTTTAATGTTTCTGAATGGCAGTTGGATATCTAGAAATCTTTTAACCTTATAACTATACAATTAAGACAGAAATTAAACATCTATGTGCATATTTGGTATAACAACAACAATGTATTATTTTCACATCTATTCACAAATAATCTCTACTGATCAGTTTTGCCTTTTAGTCCCTTTCATTTTTCCTCCCCCTCCAAATGCTTACTAACTCCTTCCTGCCACCAAAAAAAACCCAAATAAAAACCAGAAGTCATGCTCAGAAACCCTATGCAATTAAAAAAACCTAGTAAGTGTGAGACTCATCTTCTCTAGCACAACCTGTCTACACCTACAAGCCAAAGAGGAGGGAGAGCTTCGGTGAATCACGCTGTGGAAACACCTAACTCAGGACAGTATGTACCATCCTCTGGAAGTACCTCTCACTTTTCACTAATGACTGAGCTTTATATCTTTTAGATATTTGGGTCAAATAAATTATATCCTCAAATCCTAATGATCAATAAAGCTTGCAGTTTGTCTAAAATACGGGCGTGTTGTTTTTTTTTTTTAATCTGGAATAAAAAATTAAAATAAATTGTGAATGAAAAACTGGAGAATTCATGATTCACACACAATTTCATGGAGATAATACTTCAAATCCATGAAATACACATCGGTAAATTTCAATGCCGTTCCAGTAGGCTATGCTACTATAGTGTAAGACTGCAATGAAAAAAAAAATCTCAAATCTTGCTTATTGTATGTTAGTCTTGTTTTAATGTCACCATGAGTCTAGATTTATAGGGAGGAAATTAATTCACTGCAAGTCCACACTAGCTGACAATTCTTGTTGTAATGTAAGAGTACAATAGCAATAATAATTTCAGTGGATGCCTATAAAGAAACCTCTATAATGAAATGGAATGCCAGTATGAGGTATATTACTGTTAAAAAATGCAAAGGAAATTAAAGCAAATAAAATCCATGTAAAACTTATTATTAGGATTCACAGGTAAATCTGCATATATAATCCATCCCTATTCTTCTGGTTATATATCACAAAGCACAGATTTACCATAATCTTAAGGAATACACATATACAAACTGAACAGGAACTTTCTACCTCACCCCTTTGATTGGGGGCTGCACCCTTGTATATCGTGTGTTTGATATAGCCTGTATATCGTTTAACTGTGAAATTTGTTAGATCAACACAATGGGAAAGACTTCAATGTTAACTGGAAATCATTGAGAAGACATTTTCTAGTTTATGATTAAATATAAATGCAAGCAGCTTTCAAAAATTAATTTCTCAACAAAAACATTTATAGAAGATCATCACCTGTTCCTGTTTGAATGAAATTCCCTTCCTATTTACTTAACATACAGCCTACAACTAGATGCCAGATTTTGGCTGCTGCTGCCCAGGTGAGTTTTCCCCTCTTGGCTCTCAAGTTCAGCAAATATTAACTGGGTCAATAATGACAGCCCACAGACTCCATCCCAGATGGAAAAGGTGCTTGAAGGGAGCATAAAGAAATGGAAGATTACAGCTATGTGTTGTTAATTTTCAGCAGGTGTTGAACAGCTAACATAAACATCCTTTAAACTGCTCCGATTTACATCAAGGCCACAACAACAGCACTTTAAGAATCAGAAGGTTACATATGGTTTTTAAATTGTGATCTCTCCATCTCCAGAACTAAATGACTCCCTATGAAACACAAGAATGTGATAATTTCTCTTCCTAATTCACTGCAAAAGGTTCTGTACCTGAATATGTCTGATACTTTTGACTGTTTCTGGTGTATGTTTACTTTGAATATGTACTTACACCAATGTAGTTATTTTATATGATTTCTGCTGACATGAAAGGCCAATGTATTACTTTTAGAAAAAAGCAAATCTGTACGACTCATTGCTATCTCTTTTTCCCACAAGCATATCACAAATAGGCATATTCTAGGAAACAGCCTGAAGTGTTCGATAAAATGTATTGTTCATTCTACAACCAAAAAAAGACCCAATCCAAGAATCTATAGGGTCTAATCTGCCCCTGATAGACTTGGTCAAGAGTCGCCCAATGGAAGTTGAAGTGGACCACAGCAGCAACAAAGGAAAATATAGCAAGCACACCAGCATCCTGATGTAACGTCCTGACTCATCAACAGATCATACCCCCCTTGAGCTCCTGCCCTCTCCACTTAGACGTTTTGGAACGTCTCTGCTAGCCTGTGTCGGAGTTTATGCTGTATTCCTTTAACGGTCTGTGATAGCTCTGCATATGCAGACTTGTATAATTTCCTTAGCATATACTGTTTGAAGTTAAGGTAAACCACTATAAATAATACACTTACATTTCTACAATTCATTTTCAGTGATCTTGGAAATACAGTAGCATTCTGTAAAATTTTCCAGTCTATGACAATTGTGACATGTATGTGGAGAACAAGCATTTCACATCAGAAAACAAATATCACCAGCAAAATACAGGAAAATTTAAAGTGAATGTTTTAATAACACTTGAATCCTTTTCAGTTCTTTGCCTGGTGCATAAACTCAAAGCGTATTTGAAATGATGGTATATTGAGAGGTGTCTAGTACAAGTTAGGCCATGAGCTTCACTGGGAACAATATCATGCACTATCCTTTTAAATTAGGACATATATAATGAGATTGATTAGGAGAAAAGTCTTCATGTAGCTTTCTTTAAACAGTTTTCTTGTTCTTACTAAACTGGTTATTTAGAACTCAGGTAGTAGTCACAAGACCTAAAGAAACAGTTCAGAAAGTGACAGCACCTATGAGGCACCACAAAGCAATCCATAATGGCATGGTAACTTGATCTTAAAGAGAAGAATGTCAAAAAAAGATAATGAAAGAGCAACATAGAAAAAAAACCACTAATGCATTCAAATGGATATGCTCAGACATATTACATCTTATCCTTTTATTTCAGTAAGTTTTAAAAAGTGAAAGGTTTCATTCAATATTATATTTTCCTATAATACACTGTGTGATAATCAGGAAAGCAGTAAGTGCACATAAGGAGAAAAATAAAAAATAAAATAATCCTATTTCCTTCAACTCAGTGGAATCATGGAATAATTCATGCAAAAGCAGATGTAAACAAGATCCTGTAAGCAAGCACCTACAGACCTGTGTTCCCATTCCTTAGCACAAAATGGTCTGAAAACCAAGAGCAGCTTTGTTAGAATCAGATGCTGAAAACTGAATGTGGAACTTGGCAGGTGTTGGGAACTCAGCAGCATCCTGCAGAATTTCCCATTCTACGGCAAATGAGGTATGAACCAGGAGGATAAATAAATATATAAAATTTCATATAAATAAAATTCAGGAGTCTTAACAGTGAATGTTATAATACTAACATGGAATACTGAATACATAATAAAGTTGAAGTGGACGTCTATCTATTTTTAAAAGGTTGTTTATTCTGTTCCAGAAGATAAACTTATTTTTTAGAGACAGTGTTGCTGAATGCAGCCAAACTGGCAAAGCAAGACAAGAAGGACACCCACTGTCCCATTCTGATTATTATGACCAATTAATTTTTGTGTTGCCACATGCAGGTAATTTCATCTTTTTATAATACTGTTTCTTTTCCTTCCAATTTTTTAAACTACAAGTTTCTCAGGGCCCTGCCAGTCCCTTAAGACACACTTGGATTATATTTACCATAGTGGGTCTTCTTTCCCATTTTATTGTGCGACACCACTGCAATATGTTGCTGGTATTTCTGTCCTGGAAACTCATTTGAAGACATAGCAGTGTCATAGCTTCTTAAGTCTCCTATTTCAGAATACCAATGTAGTCTTGTTTCCCTTGACAGTTGGGAAAAACACTCACAATAATTATCCTTTTGGAAATGCCTCTCTAGTCACAAATGATCTACTAATAAGCATAGTTATTTAAAACCACAAATAAATGAAACCATTCATTGAAACGTATTTTCATATTTATGTATTGTTCATGAATGACTTGCTGTGACTGCATAGCTGCCACTTATATTAACATATCTCAATTCTATGTAATGTTCTTCACCTACGACATATCCTAACTTGCTACTAATGACACACGAGCATGAAAATGCACTGCACTTATGATACTTGGAAAAAATTAAACAGTTTGAAAAGAAGTTTGAATTAGGGATGAAAGAAAATTCCAAACTCAAATGCTAAGTTTTCTGATTAAATAAATTATTTTTTTTTAAAAAGAAATGGACAAATTTTAACTATTTAGAAACAGTACAGAAAGTAATTTAACAATTGTATAAATCACAACAGATAGGCAGCAAGGGTGACAGGCAGTATTGTAACTTAGTGATGCCAACTCAATACTTTTTCAAAACTACTCTTTAGCTTACAGTAGGACACATTAATAACTTATATCTATAGACAGAAGTGATTTTGTGATCTATTTTAAACATAAAAGTTTACTTCTAATATTTGTATTCTTGAAATCTGACGTTGACCTTCATGCTCACAGTTTCATTTTCACTCTCTTGACATAAGGACAGACATATTCACATACTGGACTTGCAAAAAACCTACTCACTCCTCTTTCTTACAAAATGGAGTGTTTTTCTCTCTCCCTTTGGCTCCCAAATTGCTATTATTCAACATGACACAGAGGCTTGTCTTCTCAAGTGCATGCACGGTCAAGTAAATATGCAGCAGTTACACAGGAGTCCCTTACCTTTCACTTTGTTACCTGATCATTGCCATCAAGAGCCAAAGTGATAAGGTGATATGAGAAGCCTGGCTTAGAGAGATTTGTGGTATGAAATGAAGCAAGGAAAAACAATCAGAAGAGGGAAAAAAAAATATCCTTCTTCTGCTGTGTAGTTTATTAGTGTTATTTCATTTGCAAGTTATTTTCCTTAAAATAATCACAAAAGATGCCTTAAACTTAAGCTATTTCATCATGCACACTTCTACAAAGAAGCTGCTAGTAACATGTACAGAGGAAGAAATGTGGGAGTTTGATAGACACCAGAATGATCTCCAGTAGATTAAACTGAATGCTTTCATTAAAAGGGTCACATTTTATTGAATTTTTTATATGAGAGAGATGTGGATTCAGAAGAAATCTCTTTTTATACCTTTATAGGAAAGTACCTCAAAGACATTACTTGAAATTTCTGCCGCAAAGCTTATGCCTAAACCCAGATCAAATTCTATTGTATATGGCATGGAAAAATCCATTACTGGTAGGTGAAACACAGTGAGGGAGTTTGCCTTGAATTAATAAATTAACTAAAGATCTAATTATGCAGCAATTTCCTGCAGTGTTCTTCCCTCCTGAGCTGGGATGTTTTTTCTGACTGGGACAGGACTGCAACATTCAGTTAGCCTGGTCCAATCCTGTTCTCCGTGTTTGTTAAACAAATATATCAGGACTGTGCTCACACATTTATCTCCCACATATTTCCTCAAAGACACAGAGGAATAAAAATAAAATCCTCATAGCAAGCTGCATATGCAATTGGCTGAGCTGGTGGAGGATCGCTTTTGGTTCACAGCCCAACCCAGGCAGTGATGAAGGGGTATTTGCCACAAGCTGGACCAATCTGTTTCACCAGCCACAGGAGTTATTAGAAATGGTCTTGGACAAATCAAGCTAATCCCTTTTCTTTTAGAAAGTCAGCACCTATTTTCCAACAAGGTCTGTTATCTTAACAGAAAGACATTAGGGAAAGGCTTGACACTTACAATCTGATCTAGATCAGTTACTGTAGGGCTTTGAGTCCTTCTACTCAACCCTCTCTAAGATCACTTGCAATTGTTTAACCACAGTCATCCATAGCGTTTCATCCAGTTCCCATGCCTATGTGTTAAATGTATCCTCTTCCGATCAACAGCTAAAATTGATCAGGCTGTCAGTATTTAAAATTTCTTAAAGAATGTCTTTGGACCAAAGCCTCCACCTAAATATTTCATTATACAGCTGTTTCGCTAAACGTGGCATCAAATGTTTTACAGATAGGTAAGAGGCAGATACTCTTGTTTTCTAAACATTTCTTCTTACAATGAGGCAAATCATCTATCATCTGTAATCCATGCAATATTATTTCTTTATCCTGCATGACATAGTCCCTTAAAGACACTCCTGATCTTTTTTCAAAGAAAAACATACTCTCAAAGTAAAATTTTTATATAAAGTGAAAATTTTTGAAGGGAGTTTTCCTCCTTTTCACTATAATAAGTCTTTCAAGAGATCATTTAATAATAAATGTGGTAATTATGGAGTTTCTCAAAGAGTTCACTGTCCTTCAACTACAAAGTTGTTTAAAAAACCAAATACATGAAGATGGAACGTTAAGGATAGCACTTCATAAATACACCTTTTAAAGACTGGTAGCAAACCTTACCTCTGCAAGACCCTGTTTATATTATTTATAAAACTTAAGGCTATATAGTTATTTCTTTGTCTCCTGTTCATATAACATTTGTTACACTAACTAATCAGTGCCAAAAAATAAAAAAACTTCATACCAAAAAGGCATTGTATAAGAGCCGTAATGGAGTGATTATGAACATTTGCAGAATTGGAAAGGCAATGCTTGAGCCCACTGAACTTCTGAAAGGACCTGTATAAACAAAACCCAGCACAGCCTTGCCTGTTGCTCTGTTTGGAACACAAGAAGTCGTAGTGACACCATCACAAATATATATTATCTGATATTATGATGCAAGCTTCACCAAAAATAATGTTTAGCATGTCTATTCACTGTCTCTCATATCTCAGCTGCTAGGATGGAAGAATATCTCTTCTACCCTGGAGTTCAGCATTTCCTAAATTCCTGACTGCTCAGAGGAAATATTAATCTCTTTTACTTCCACCCCCTCCCCTGTTTCTTTCTACCTGGTTCTAATAGCATGGTAGAAGAAGGTGTAGAAACTCAAGTCTTTCTATTCAGTATTCCTTGTACCAGCACAACCCATTTTTCATATCAAACTGTATAAGCAATATTTTTGTGCCTCAGAAGCAGCTCCACAAGAATTGGCTGATGATGTTGTTGATTAAAGGATGAGGTTTACGGATTTATATTTATCTTCCTTATTTAATCTTGCATGCTTCAGGAAGATAACAGAAATATATGTATTTAGCAATTTCTACTAAATAAAATCCAAAAACCCCCCTAAATACTAATGCAGCTGCCTATAAAACCCTCTAAAATCTAGCTAGAAATGTAAACCTAGTAATTTTTACAAACCTCAAAATATGAGACCTTTTAAACATCTTTTAGGAAGTCAATGAACCCAGTGATTATGCCCTAATCTTAAACCTCAAGTATTGCTTTAGGCTCCGCATGGTGCTGTTCTCTGTATTTTACCAAGGCAGTTTCCAGCAGCTGTTTCCTCTCCATGCCAACCAGTGTAAGACCATTCCAGTTGCTGCTCATTTCCTCTGCTTATGCCAGGATGCAGGAGCGCAGAGCTTAACATTTGAAGAGAAGCAAAGACTGATTCCACTGCCAACAAGAAATTAAATGAAATCTGAACAGGCTAAATCCTGTTACTAGCAGCAGACATATTTCCCATTTTCTTCAATGGTACTGTGAATATCTGTGCTTTGTCTAGTACTTGCATTCATTATATTTGCAATCACAACTGTATATGCTGTAAATCTAAGAATATGTGGAGAGATGTTTATTGGGAACTCAGAGCCACAAAATCTTGTTTGTGTGAGTATACATGACTATCTTACATTTAAGTTTGCAGATTTAAGTTTTTTACTCAGTACTCACAGGGAATTTGAAAATAAATTTTATTCTAAACCTGTGTAAACAAGTTCCACTGAAAAATAATTAAGTTGCACCAACAGAAAACTGACATGAAAGATTAATCAAAAGCGAGTAATTTCTAATATATTTTTCCAGTGTTCCTACTTCATCTTTTGCACCTACATCATTGCTGACAGTTTGCTATTCAGTGTAATAGATATGTCAGTGTCCTTATTTCCACCTTTTTTAAACTAGTAATTTGAGAATAGGCAGGTCTAGAAGAATCTGTGCCTTAAATCTACATTGTGTACATCTCTGGAAAAAATCCATTTGGGATGAAATGGAGAAGCAATGAAAGGAGGTAATGAAGGCAATGGAAAAAATCATAGTTGCTTTCTGCATCAAAATGACTACTTTTAGAACATATGCAAAATACTTTTTTCTTTTAAAACAGATGTTTACTCAGCTGAAAATGACATAACTAGCTTTGTTTTGTCCAATAAAATAATTTCCACCAATATTATTTTAATTCTGAACATATCTTTAAGTCTAAAAGAAAAGTGTTAAGGTTTTCAAATACCAGGTAGAATCTAAGTAGGAAAAGTTCAGATGGATGTCGTTCATTTATGACTTTCTGCAGCCAGATTCTTCACTGTGACCACATGCCCAAACCACTGAAGTGAAAATTAGTTATTCCCTTACTTATCCATTTAAAATGAATGTGTTCTTTACTATGTCTTTCATTTCACATTTTCAGCTTCCTTTAAAAGATCTTACAACTTTAGCTCGGTATACTGGGACTATACTTTGCTCAGAAACTTGATTTCTTAACTACACTCTTCAGTTATTAGTGATCATAGTGATAGGTCGCAGATTTATAGCCTTTCTGCTCAAAACCAATGAAGCCAGAATGAAACTTTTTATGTACCTTCCTGTGACTTATAAGCATGATGTGAAAAAGTAATATCAAGTTCATAGATTAATATTTAGCCGTATATCACTCCTGGGACCATAACACTTCAGTTTTAGGCAACATATTATAGTAAGAAAAGGAATACTGCATTCCATCTATTTTATGATCACTTTACATATATCTTGACAGATAATCAGGATGATTATTTTAATTTACACTGAATATGCAAATAGATCTGGCAATAACTACATTTGAAGTATTCTGTGTTGTAATTAGAGCAGGGTGAAAACCACAACAAATTTGCTTTAATTATTTCCTCAAACTTAAAAATAAATGGGCCATATTCTGCATTCCTCCTTCACGCTGAATTGGATTTACATCTTGCAATTCGCAGTTCCCCTTGGGTAACAGGCAGCAATAACTACACCAAGCAGGTCAGAGCACTTAATACGTGTTCCCTCCAAGATATAAAATCTTGTTTCCACTGTCTTTGGGATCTAGGGAAGGAAACAGAGGATAAGAAAGAAAGATGTGCCAGCCCCTTTCCTTTTTTTTCCTTACAGTCGGTGATATATGATAGAGAATGGAGCTGTCAAGGCCTCAATTGCTCCTTACTATTTTCCTTCAACTACCTGCCTGCCTCTAAAGAAGAAAAGCAGCGCCACAGAAGCAGCTGCTTTTCTTCTTCCAGGATTCTACTGGGAGTAATGGAAAAGACCACGATGGGAAGAAACAGATCTCCACATAGATTATTTACTACTATCACCCATCCTCATCATTTCTGGCTTAGCATATGTCTGCTCTGCAAATGGCTCCACTTTAATGAACAGAATTATTAATGGTATAAGGTACTAAGCAGAGTCATTATAAGATGATCAGTACTAAGTTGTTGCCTTCCTCCCCAAATCTATCTTCACCCAGTGAAACCATGACCTCTTGTCTCAATCAGCAGAAAGAGCACCTGAGCACTCCTCACCACTTCACTACAAAGCTCACAGAAGGTAGATTAAGCTCTGCTGGCTGATTTTGCACAGAAACATATCAAGAACACTAATAAGATCCATCATGCTGGCTGCACTCTGAAAATACTAATCACCCCCGAGAGAGTACAAGCACTGTAAATCTCCATGGCTGTTTGTGCAGTAATTATTAGACCATGGCTTAAGGGAATGGTTGCAGACACTGGCCCTGTTGTTGTTATTTGTGAAATTGAAATTAATTTAAAAATCATTCTCCAGCAGAGTTAGCTTGCTGGAATTATACATGAAATACAGACTCTCTTGACCTGAAAAAAGATTCTGTCCCCTTCTACAGAAATGTCATGAATGTGTCAAGGAAACATAGCTTATCTCACCCTAGACAGCTGGAGCCACGAACATAATGACTGAGAGGTTGTGAGTTCCTTAATCACACTGATGAGCAGGTACTTGGGCTCTGCACTGGGACACAGATCAAAATTGCAGATAAATTAGGCCCGATCTTGCTAATTGCTATCCCTGTAAGACACTTTCCCAAAGTTGCAATCAACCTGAGGAAGTTAAAAAAATAGGCCCAAGTGTGGAATTTCTCAGATACTGAATGTATGTACAGTGTGATCTGATCACAGATGTTTCATGTGCAGTTAAAACCAAAAAGAAAATAAAAACTTGTATTTGCTGAACACTGTTTTTGTTGTGAATTGTTCATCCAGACAGTTGTCTATGTTGTTCTCACAGTAATCCAGAGAAATAGAATGTCCATTCACTAAACCGTAGTTGAACTGGCAACCAGCAATACCCTGAGATAGCTCCTGTCTCTGCATACTGCCTGGGAAGGTTTTATGAAGAAGCTTTCAAGAGCTATCTTGAATGCTGAGGTAATTAACTATTGCACCAGCTAGTGTGTGACTCAAAACCTCGACCATATGGAAAGAAAATGAAAAAAACCAAAACAAAATAATTGAAAACAAACTCCCATAAACTCTTTTTCAAAAACAAAAAAAAGCATCTTGCTCTGAAAAGGGAGAGAGAATTTCACTGAATTTTGAGTATTCGAAAATAGAGACTCACAGCAACATATAGACAGATTAGAAAAGAAAAGCATGTTAATCTCCATTAGCATTTAGAACCTACCCAAACCTATGGATTTATGATCACTATTAATAATTATATTCCTTAAAGTTTGTTTTCACAGACTTTTTACTTCCTTCTTCTAAAGATTATATACCAAAGCAGAATCCTTCTGTGATAAATTACTTATTAAATTTGTTTTTAAAGTATATTCATAAAAATATAATCTCATCCAAGTTACATATTCATAAGTACACATATTCACTTTCTAAACAAATCTTGGTATCCACATCTAAATGAAACAAAAATGAAACTATGTAATATGGACTAAAAAAAACACAATATTTTTTCTTATTTGGGGACTCTTTTGCTATTTAGGACTCTAGTTCTGAATCTATTTGATGACTCTGAAGCAGAAAGTGACCATTGTATTATCTATTTATCTTCACTTTGACACAGATTCTTAAACTTCATATAACTACTTGTATTTATTATGATCTATCTACTACCTGTGTAGCTCTCACAGAAATGCTAACACACCACAGAGGGCCACTCTGTTGATGGCAGGTTGTCTCCGATTTCCACCTGCTATACTGTATTAAAATAGATAAGAGAGCATTAAGTAAATCAGCAACACTACTTAGTGTAATTACCGTGGTGATGTTACTTCATTATCACTGAGAGACACCACAGTGCAGAAGATAATCCTAGAATACGGTGTATGCCAGGAAACTGTTTTTGACATATTCTGTAAGTGAAGCTAAACCTAGCAAAAAGCAAGCTACGAACAAGAAGCATGGTAAGTAACAAGTGTCCCTGAGCCACTTTGCATAAACTTGAGCTAATTGCATATACTGGTTGAATTCTGTGGTTGGTTTCATCCCAGAGACTGTGATTTTTTGATCTGTAAAAGTGAAATATTCTTCAAAAATAGTTTTCTTTTTGAAAGTGAAAGGATTTAAAAATAGACACAGTTTTTAAAAACTTTTTCATAAAAGCCCTAAACAATGTTTTTTAGATCTCCAAAATGTTTTTGTTTGTTTTGTTTTTTTTTAAAATTCTGTTAGGCTCCCCAAATTAAAGAATCCATTATTTACACAGCCTCATTTCAAATGTTTCATACAAATTCCTTTATAAAAAGTGAAATTATGAAATGCACATACATAATCATACATACATACACAATAAAGATCCAATCATGAAATTTTGATCTTGGTCAAAGCAATACAAACCCTGAGTAACTTGCAAACAGGAAAGATTATTGAGTTAAATAATATGGGAAAATAATAAAAGAAAAAAATCAGGCAGCTGTATTAGGAGGACCATCTTTTTTGTGGGATAAAAAAAATAGAGACTTAACTTCCACAGAAGTAATATCTACCATTTTCTCATTGAAATAACAGGAAGGAATACCTATATTACAACGGTTCACTCTTCAAAAAACAAAAGTAAATAAGTTCAGTAGACATAATCTAGTAAACCAAAATCTTGGGCCACAATCAGAAGAGGAAAAAAAAAAAATCTCATCCCTTAATGCAATGTCCTTCCTCTTCCACTGAAGTAATAATTAAAGGAAAAAAAAAAAAAAAAAACAAAACACACAGGATTTTGACATACTCTTCCTGTCAAGTTTGTGCTTAAGTCCTTTCCTAAATCTTGCTTAAGATGCTTAAATTGGTAAGCAATTTAAGATAATTCACACAAGAAATGTGATTTATCATCCCTAAGGTGTCCTCTTTCCCTTGGGATCTGAAATACATACAGAAATCCATTCTAAATCTCCCTACAGACAGATGAGTGGGAAGATGTTTGGTGTGACGATAAAGCAGAACAAAAAGAAAAACAACTTTGTGAGAGAAGTCAGTGCTGATAATAAGGCCACTTATCAAAGGAACCAAATCGCTGAACAGAACTTGAAAACCAGCAATTGGGACACAGAGTATAGGCAAAGGATGTGTGCTTTGACAAAATAATCAGAGCCCCTCTTTGTTTTCTAAAAATGCAGGATTTTACTATGCTTTTCAATGCAATCAATCCCAGATGACTTTTTTCCCCCCATTTACCATGCATAGCACTGTCTGATAGAGAAATATTGCTATATTCAAGAATTACATGTACATCTGGATTTTTTTTACTGCAATTTTTGGAAAGACTTAGAAGGGTAATTTCACTTTATTGTTGGTTCTTGTTACTCCTTTCAACATTGAAAAACTCTTAGTAAATAGAATATCTTTGTAATGATTTTTCTATACTATAATTAAGCAAAATGGATAATCTGACTGTACAGGAAAGTAGAAGGTGCATGGTGTTGCTTTAATTTCCAAAAGCATGTCTTACCTACCACATGTAAAGACACACATGACAATAAACAGGAATGATCGTGTAGTGATAAACAATTGGAGCATTTGGAGCCCTGCATACCATTAAAGTGAAAGGTATGTCAGGATCCTGGTTTTCTGCAGTAGTATACCATAAATTAGACATGGCATCAATTTAGTGGTAACTGCAGTTGATTGAATTAAAGCATAATACATGCCTCCTTAATGACATGCATGCTGCAAGATATTTAAACATTTTTTGTTCTCTACTAAAATAAATTTTCTCCATGTCATTTAACAGGGCTGAAAGACTCCAAGGCATAATCATATGTGATATTTAGGAAAATTTGACTCACAGCTTTGTACGAGACTTTCAGCTATATTTTCTGGGATCTTTTTTTGACTATAGCATAATACACCTTTCCAACTCCATTATTCCTATTTAAAAACTAAAAAATGAAATTAAGGCATGAAATGGCTGGTCAGCAAGGGGAAAATGGCTTTATAAATATGTGACAGTACACATAGATTTAATCATAGTAAATGTTAGACACAAATAGCAATACACACTAAAAATAGGCATGTGGTCACGGCAGTTCACATAATTCATTATCTCTGCCTTTTCTTCTATCCATTATCTTTTTTCTGTAATTCTACTGTATCTATTCTAGACACCTTGCCTTATTTTCCCCTGCCTGTGTTCTTTATAATAATTTGTCACACACATTTTTGTCCCTGCCTCTAGTTTGCATTGTTTTAAATTATGTATTGTTTAAAACAAAAATGCAGACATGAAGATAAACTATTGAAACTATCAACATGTTTTCAAGGAGAACACGTTACAGTCTACAGAATTTCAGAAGTGAATGGAATATAATCTCACTTGAAGAGATAACAGGCAAAGGGATTTTCTTCATTAAGAAGTTCTCAATATAAAATATACTTAGGAAATCTAAATAGTGACAAAGAAATACTCAGGATTCATATTCACAAAACAAACTGAAAATGATCTTCTATGATAAATCAGTAACAGTAAGAAACAATTAAGTTGCATTTTTAATCAATATTTGAGCAGAATGATTATTTTTAAATGCTACTTTTTGCATTTTGATATGTGTATCATCTGGCAATAACACACTCAAAAGAGTTTGCATAGAATATTGTACAAAGCACTGCTAGTCAACAGTATGATCTTCAGAAGCAGGATATATATCAGTTTTTTCCTTAAGTTGATTTACTAATAGCGTAGTTATATTCTCACCTAGCACCCCAACAGATTGAAAGAAAAAATTATAGTTGTGGCCTGCATTTACAACTAACAATGCCTGAGAATACTCTTTTGTTTGTGTGTATTAAACTTCCATTTTGTCTCTTTACTACATCAGTGCGTAGGTGTTGCAAAGGTGGGAATAATTTTTAGAGATTTTTGTTGCATATATTTATCAATGTTTCAAAAGGTTACCTTGCAAGTTATGCATGCTCATTCATGTCACAGCCATGCATTATTTATGAAATGTCTGTATAATGATAGATTGTTTATACTCTGATATTTTGGCACATCCTGATCTGAAAATCTGTATGAAATTGTCCAAGAAACAGCAGAAATAGCAAAACTTAACATGAAAGCCTATTATTAAAAATGGATGGCAAACAAGGGTTATAGTATTAAGTGTTAAAAAAAAAATAAACAGGTATTTTGCCCTACTGCTTTGCAAATAGAAATCTGACTTTAAGGTTCACCATTCAGGGTTTAATACATATTCTTCTGGCTGCACATGAGCATAGGAGTTTTTGAAATATTTCTGTCTGAACAATAAGCTATTGCTGAGCTGTAGTGTCCTGTGGATACTTATGCTTCCTCAGAGGGTTTAAAGGTTAAGATTTAAATAAATGTGAACTTCTCAAATTTATCCCCATGAAATAATTATTTCCTTTACAATTCAAAAGATATTTTTCTTGGCAAGATTACATAAAAGCTTATTTTTATGTGTTTTAAAGACCTTTTTGGTGAAATCTTAAAGAACGTATTAAGACAAAGTCTTCCAGAGCCACCATTCACATGAGTTATACACAAACACTTAAAGAGTGGGCTTGGACAAACTCATATATCTCAAAAGGGAAGAGCCTAAGCCCCAGCCCACAATGGTTGGGAGTCAGCAGGGTTGAGTATGCTTCTTTATCAGCAGGTAACAAATTAAGTTCTTCCTAAGCAAGAATAATAGATGTGGTAACTGAACAACAGCTGGACTGACAGCCAGCTGTGTGGGTGGAAAGCATGTGGGTCACAGAAGAAGGCATTTGTAATCCTGCTCTTCAATGCCTATGTACACCCAGCCCCCATGCAAAAGTGAAAAACGCTTCATACATATGGAAAGATACATTGAATAGTATGAAATAGATATAAAAAAAGAGAATACTTTCAGAAGGCAAGGAAAGAAAGAAAACGGAAAATTACTATTCCAGGGACAGGCCTTCTAATAGGTCCATCATAGTAGGATTTCTCTACACTGAGTTTCTAGAGGAGTAGCATGTATGCATTTTGAGCTTAAGCCTTGACAGTCTTTAGCAAATAAAAGGCTCTGGTCTTCCACCTATTTATTTCACTGATCTATCCCATTTATCCATCACTCTGAATCCTACAAAGGGATTGTGGAGCATTCACACAAAGAAAGATTGTAGCTGGTTATATGAGGTAGAAAGAAAGAAAACATAAGTCCTGCAACTTCATAAGTTCAATGAGGTAGCTAGAAGAAAAAAAGAAGAAAAAAAAAAGAAGAATCCCTCACAGTGACAGGATAGTTTGTTTCTTTTTGTGATGTTTTAAAAAATTACTTTACATTCAGAAAGAATAGATAAATCCAATTAGGAAAAATGTACAAGCAGACAATAAAAGAGTATTTGAGGCACAAAATGGTAAGAAGTAACAGTAACAGCATGAATAAAATTTGAAAAGAACATGGAAATAAACCCTTTTCTACAACCTGGTTCTGTTTCAACTAATTTGGCAACGATAACTCGAGAATGTGTAGCTACAGTAGAAACCATAAAGCTTCTCAAAACACAACTGACATCATAACTGAGAAACCCAAAATTTCTGTTTAGCTGAAGTTGCATAAACAATATTATATCTTCTTTATTGCTCTGTGGATTACATATAACAACAGCTGTAATTGCACAGCTTCGCAAACAGTCAGTACTATTTCAGAAGTCACTGGAACATAGCACAACTTTACTGCTCTGCTAAACAGGGATGGGACTTGAGGCCTATCGACAATTTTCTAATATTGTGTTGGTGACATTGGCCACTCACTCCAAGAGAGAGCTTGGAAAGTTTAGGTTTAACCAGGGTAAAAAGAATTATTATTTTTTTTTTTAACATTTTGACAGTTTAATTGAAATCTCTGTTTGAAAAAAATATTCATTCACAGCAGTAACCAAAAGCAAAAAAATTTGTCTCACTTCTGTTTAAATAATAGCCATGCTAATGGATTTGGGAAAGAAAGAATTTCTTAGTAATAAGGAATAATAGCTAACATTTTGCAGGGCATTGTACATCTTCAAAATGTTTTACATGCATTAAATATTCTTCAGAGCCCCCTTGCAAGTTAGTTGTACATGATGCCTCACTTCAAGAATGGAAGAAAATTGAATTAGGGAATTTTGTTAATTACTCAGCCTTATAACAATAACTGCCCCAAGAGCCAGAATGAAGGTATAACTTAGATCGTCCAACCTGCTGGCCTTTTATGCAAACCTAGAACTACTAGATATCTGAATTTCCCCTCAGATTTGGTTTTTATCCTACCCAGGCTTCTTACCTGGGAAGAATTTCAGCATTTCCCACATATGTCTGGAATACATGTCCCATGGACTTACTTCTGAAGGAGCAGATGGCTAGCAGGACCATGGGACATCCAGAAATCATGGACAAAGCCTTTACTGATGGACAGTCAATCAATGCAACATGTGGATTACCATCTTCAGGAAACATGAAGTCTCCTGTGCATATTACTCTGATCTCCCTGGACTTAACTTGATACGCTGCTACAGGACACAGGCAGTCTTGCCGATGCTTCATGCCATTTGAGGCTTGGTGAGCACCTGCTGTACCAGTTATCTCCATACCCACTCTATCTACCTTGCAGATCATATGGACATGGCAGGTCACCTTGGTTAGTGCAATGAATCCAGGGCATGTGAAACACACCACAGATACCATACAGTGCTCACACATACAGGTTTTGTCTAAATTAAAAGATGTCTAGGAGACCTATTCAGACCACACCTCAGTCTTTAATGCAAACCCATTAACAAGAGACATGATATAAGTTAGCGAATTAAAGTAATAATAAAGTTACAAAGCATAGACATCAAATACTGGCCATGCATTTTTACAACATAAAATGAAACACCTGCGCAGCTGCAAGCAACATCAAGAGAGATGAGGACGACATTCCTATGGAAAATATTCTAGCTGGGAAAGATGTTATCTATGGAGCTACATTTTCAGCTCTCTTACCTTTTTGAAGGCTGGACTTGCAAGTTCCTGAGGAACAGTGATGGAGAGCGTGCAGTGACAAGCAGGTGGTATTTCAAACCTGACAGGGCTCACCCTGAAGAGGCATATGCTTTGGTGGGTGCTCAGTACTCCTTCTGTTTTTCAGGGAAAAAAGGTTCCTTTCCTGATTAATACTATGTGGAGCATTGTTACAGGACTGCTCTGTTCCACCGTAATCTCCCAACGGCCTGTGGGATTACGAACTAACATGACGTAAATGGTAAACAACAACCCAATCACTCCTGACCCACTTATGTTTCCTTGTAACCTCCAGTGTGCAGCTTCCTATGTTCATCTGTCTCTACATCTATTCTATTTAACTGTCTCTGCATTGAAAGACAAGGGTAATACTGGGGTTTTAATTTTCAATTTAGCTTCATTAAGAACTGAATCAAGTTCAGACATAGTGTAAAATCAGTGCAACCCTGTGAAATACTGTCCCCAGTTTTAATTCGGCCAACATTTTTCAATACATTGTTCTGCAGATGTAAATTTCTGGTGATAAGTATAACCAGTAGATTTAAGTTCAAATATCAATACTAACTTGGTTTCTCTGAAACAGCATGTTATCTTCGAACTGTTTTCAAATTGCATCACTGCAGTGGTTAGAACTTGCTGTAACATTTATATATATATATAGATGGATAGATTTTTTTTTATTTTAAATAGATCAATATTCTTCAATGACTTAACTTCACAACTACCCTCTTGTATGACTATTTAGTCACAGGGAGAAAGGACCACTTATGTTCCCTTTTGTCCATCAAACTTCAGGCATTTATTCCTTGCTTCCCTGCTCTAATCACTGGAGAGAAGGACACTTTTCAGATGGCAAAAACACCATCTGGAGCTGCCTGTCCCTTTCCCATGTCTAGAAATCCATTTAGGAAGTGCATTCATAATAAAGACACTGAAACATTTGGTCCTCCAGAAGTTTCAAATTTTAATTTAAAATTGACTTTACTCCTTAGACTTATCTGAAAATTACTGGTGAATATTCACAAGAATGAAGTCACTTATAAAAAAATAATGCACTACAAATTATAAATTGCATGCTGACTCAGAGATGGATGATTATGTATAAACTAATTTTGTATCTGTGTTTTGAGACCTGTCAGGAGGGCTTCTTCCTTATTACCCAATTTCCACACGTGGAAGTATAAATACAGGCCAAACCAACTAAACTTTCCTATTTTTACTCCCTATTAGTAAAGCTCTGACATTCTACAGTCATCAATTCTGAAGGAAAAACTGGAACCCACATCCTTTTAATGTTAGCAAGTATTTTTTTGATGCTGATTTTTATAAGTGCATGATATAACTTCATAGCTTTTCCTATCAGTGGATAAAACTATTTTAAAATACTTAATGGTATACAAGGTGGTTCAGTTTATGTGGAAACTACTTTGATAGCATTTTTAACATTGCATAGAACAACAGATACTGTAGTACAAGATGTTCTGACACTGCATGCCAGATAATGCTACTATTTTAGGAAGAAATGGTTTTCATGGCGATAACTCACCAAAGACTGCATGATTGATTAGAAGTATCTCACAATGTGCAATTCATTGGTCATTGGATTAGTTGTTATTTTAGTATTTAAAAAAAAAAAAAAATACAAGAAGGAACCAGACTATGATCCCCATCACTAAACCAGTTAAGTTCATACCCCTCAACTATATTTTTAGGTAAAAACACTATTCAGCAATAGTAAAGGCATTAAATAACTGAATATTGTTTAATTATCAGAAAATACATTATGTGCATATTAAGAGTGCTACCTATATCACACATACCTAAAAAAGCCCTCCCCATACCCAGATGGGTTAAATTTATGGATACAGATTTGTCGTCTTTCTCAAGCGTCACAGCTACCCCCAGCTGCTTCATTTTGTGTGCTAATATATGGTTTAGCTGAAACTGTGTAAAAACTGCTAGATAACTGCTTTAAGTGTCATTTATTTCTAAACAGTTTCAAACAAATAAATTATTCCAGTTAACTTAGGCAGTAATTTCTATTGATGAAATTAGCTTAAGTTCCATCTGCTTCAGGCAGATGCATGGAAAAAATGCAAGACAAAAAACAAAGTGGTCTTGTTTTTGACCACTCTATTTCGCTCTCTGCATCAGTCCTCTTAAGAGAAAGAGGTATAATTCTGATGGTGTTTTACGAGATCCTTCCATAAAACCAGAAAAAAGGTAGCTCTCAAACATAATTGGTTCCACTGTTTCCAGACGTGAGATATTTGAGAGGAGCTATTAAGAGATTCTTATCACAAGTTTTATGCAGTTATGAAGGGTAGTCATATGGTCTATTTTAGACCTCTAATTAAAGTGTATCCAAGTAGCACTAAAGATTAGGAATGCAACATTCCCTCTGTAGTCAAAAGAGAGAAAAGCACTTTCCCCTACTCCATTCTGTAAATAACTTAAACCAGTTAAGGAAAAAAAAATAGTGCCAAATTCGCTATAACTTTCAGAGCTTCTTTCATCAGGAAAGTGAATCAAGTGAATCACTCAAAGCCCACTCCCAAATATCCAACTGATGTAAAGCCCATCTTCAGTCCTTCTACTCACACTTGTGAGAGGGACATTGACTGATAAATTTGTTAGCTAAAAAGGGAGGAAGGCAGTTCTGAGAAAAGGCTCATATCTAAAATAGCAAGGACAACTAGCATATATGACTGTTATACATCCTCTCATCATTTCAATTGATTCATTTCTTCTCTCATAGCAATAGATTCAGAGTTACTGTAGCAAGCATTTATTTTAGGATACTGAAGCCAAATACATCTGAACTTGGAAAGCATCAATGCAGAGTCAGTTAAGCATCTATTTCTGAGTGTAATAAAGGGTGGTACTTAAACTGCTGCGGATTGCCCATGCTTGCTGAATCTCTCAAGAAAGTTTTAATCTGTTGCTGCTTTCTGTAATAAAGCAAACAGAACATAAGTGACTGTGTTACCCATGCACATCTGATTCCCCCCCCATCTTATCCCTTCTCGACACTAAATCCCCTGCCTGTTTTCAGCAATATTTAACAGGGGAGAAGAGGTCTGAAGGGTGATGAGATGCTATAAGCTTCACAAAACAATCAGGAGAGAAATTATTCATGGCCCATTTTCACAAAGCTTCAGTGTCAGCTTGACTTTATTGGATTTCAGAAAATTCATATAGGAACTCAACTGCAAGACGAAGCAAGGCTTCATTGGTTCTTTGGCACACAAAATCACTTTCACATATTTGCAAGAGCTGAAGAGAGATTTTTGTATCTGATACTTTAACAAATTTTAGATGTTAGAATTTCAGCACTTTGTGAAATCAAGCAACAACAAAAAAAATAATTTAAAAAAAAGGATTATACAAAGAAACTTTCTAGACGTCCCTTTGATTTAATCCCATGGTCACTGCTTATTAAAAGTGGCAAGTTCAGGACTAGGTATAAAGGTTCGCATTTCTCATCACTAAGTTTATATTCCAGTTATGGAGAAGAACTCGGGCTAGCATTGTAGTTCCCATGAGAAACCCATGAAACCTGTGTATTATTCATGGAATTAAAAAGTCTCAGTACTTAAACAGTTAGCCTGGTGAACAAGTAAGCAACTGAACATCCCTACACTTTGAGGACAGCTCTGTCATACTTAGTAAAAGGAATTTTCCAACTGACCTGAGCCGAGTCAAGAACTGTCTTGGGAGAAATGCGGGTTGGGCTGCTGATGCCTAGTCTGAGTGGAAGGAACTGCAAAAGATACTACCTTGGAGAAACAAATTAAGTAAGTGCATATGGGTAATGTGCTAGAAGGTTCTGGTCTTGATTTTGACAACAGGAAGACAGACCATGACACCTTAGAGTATTCACAGTAGTTATATTTTTGTTTTCAGTAGACTGAAAACAAATTCAGCTGTGCCTCAAAAAATGGAGTCAATACCAGTAAAAACCATTGTTGACTCCTTATGTGCTCCTGATGCTTCACAAAGTGTGCTAGAACACAACATAGCAATCCTGAAGTTATGAAATAACAAACACATCAATGTGATGAAATATAAAAATTAATTACTGCCACATTTTTGTTTATGTTAAGCTTGTTTGTTTAACAGTCACTTCCCTGGGTTCTCTTTTAGTTTTGGTTTTCCTTTTCTTTTTAAACATTTATGTAATTTTCTTTTTACTTTTGGTCTGAAAGCTGCATTATTAGAAGAACTTTTTGGAAAGTAGAAAGTACATTCTTATAGGAACATTTTTTTATCCTGGACATTTAAAACAACATTTATATGACGAGTTTTTGTCTTGCTGACTGAGCATTAATGTTGTGAAAGATATGCGCTGCAAGTAAAGATAGAATGCCTCTTTATAGACATGCTGTTTCATCCTAGCGTAGGTTGTTACAAATCCCTTGTCATGAAAAATCCTCTTCATTTCTTCAAAGTCTGTGATTGAGAACATTCCAAGATTAGAAGAGGAGAGATATTATCTGTTTCTAATGCAGGATGAGTTTCTGTGACCTAGACTACCTAGTTCTGTGCTTTGTTCCTTCAGGTTTGTCACCAGTGTAGTTTAAGTGAAGTTTAACATTTTCTGCTAGCCTGGTCTTGTTAGGATATCTTTTTATGAGTAATTTTGGAAATACAGGCTAAGGATAGAAACATGCTTCTCATGTACAATAAGCCATTCACATAAAGTAACTATTCTACAGAAAGAATTAAGGGTGTGAAATACATCCCTTTCATGGCAAGAATGGAATAGTTATGGTGCAAGGGTGACTTTTGGTTGTGAAAGTCTCATAACTATAACTCTGGTAGTAGTTTGCACTTGTGGAAATAAGATACGTCCCTCATTCTTCTAACTTCTCTATTTGTCTTCTGTTACAATTATCAAGTCCTTTATCACTACACTTGAGCAACTGAACTATTTAAATGGTACTAGAGATCCTGAAACTATTTTGATCATCATGACCTTTCTTGAGTAACAAAATACAAAAAGCTTCTGAAAATTACCTTTTAAGCTTAAAACCTGATAAAATTGCAGAATTGATCCAAAATTTCAGATAATTAAAAACTGAAGATAAATGTTTTGTTTCAGAACAACAGGAGGTTTTTTGGTTTTGTTTTTCATAATAATGCCATATGCTTGATTATAAGTGCAAGTACAAATTCATTCAGGAAGCACTGGGAATTTAATGACCATAATAAACATATCCCTTAGTGTGGAGTAGCAGTACTGGCAGAAATAAATAGAATTTCTATGGATACAATTTGTTTTATTTCTGGATATTATTTACCTTCTTGATAATACAGAGAACAGCTCTTGGCTCTTGTCTCATAATCCCTGAATATCACACAGTGCAGTACTTCAGACCCTTTCCTGTCAGGTGCCCATATTTTATATGTAGCTGCCAGCCCTGATATTTGATCTGCTAATCACATACTGATCTGGCACATGGGTTCCTGGAACAAGAGAGGCATTGGTGCTTCCCTGCAGCAGAACGGCATGCCATGGAGTTGGACTGAGTCTGGCTGGAGAGCATTTCCCACTTTGTATTCTCAGCCCGAGAGATATTCCATGTCATATGGCCCAAGATAGCATTGTCTTATGTACCAAAGATGATACTGGTGAGGTCCGTCAAAAAGCAAAGATTCATTTTTTTTTCCCCCACAGCCAAGCTATCAGAATGCTCACTGCAGAGGTTTACTGACACAAACTTTGCTTGCCAAGCCTGAAAAGCTGTCAGGAAGCACCTGCTTTCAAGAGCAAACTATTCTATTATTATATTTAGTTTATTGTGCCATTCACAAACTCTCCCTGGAAGACACGAATTAACCATGATAAATGAACACCAAAACATTCAAGCGTTATGCAAACTGCTACAATACTCTGAGCATTAAAACAGATGAAATAAAATCACTGTGCTCTGCACAGCAATATGTTAAAGTTTAATAGCTGGAAAAACAGCAACTATCAAACTAAAACACTATTACAAAGATTCTTTTTCATTAACTTCACTTTAGAAAAATATTTTCATTAGAATAATTACTATGTACATTTTAATTAAACATGAGCAATCAATTTGATGTACTTCTGACCATCAAAAAGGTTAGGAGACAATACCTTCATGCTATAAATATAAAAACCTGTTTCTCTCCATTCTCGCTCATCTTAGAAAGTCAGTCCAACATAGAACAGAATGTGTAAAGGTGGCAGAAAATGTCTCATAACATTTAATTGTACCCTTGGAAGTATTTTTTTCGATGACAGTTCATATAAAATATCAACCACATCAGGCTGGGGAAAAAAACCTAGTGTAATTCCCCCAATTAATTCTAACCTCTTAGCTTTACTTGTAATTATTTCACTCATCTCCCAGTACTAGGCTTATTAAGATCTATCCATCACGGTGTGGGTCGTACAGTATTTCTGTTGTTGGGCTTTCTGGCCTTTGTCTGCCTTCCTTTCAGTGGGAAGACACTGCCTACAGAGAATTCATAAAAGGGAAATGTGTTTTTAAAAGCAGAACAAAGGTAAAAGGTGAATGAATTACTATAGTTCCAGATTATTTATTTATTTAGGTGGCTAATAATTCCCTGAATTTGGTCTCCTGCTTCCCTGGAAGAGACACTCCTGGTACTATTCACTTGTGAAACTGTCAGCTGGACAATTTACCTATACTTTACACCTTACTTAATGATGCATATAGTGGCTGTTTTTCTTTTCCCCCCTCTGACTGTTGTTTGCATTGGAAGAAATCTTTTCCTTGTTTCATGATTTCTGTGAGTGATCATACCTATTCATATGAAGTTCTTACTTCAGCAATTTGTTATATTTCAGGGGAGACTGATGCCACATCAGGTTATGATTATTTATGTTTAAAAAACAAACCCACAAAAAAGACAGCAGAAATTAGTAATGTTAAAATTATTCACCACAAAAGACACAAACAGAAGGCCTGCAGCTGCCCTGGCAGTTCAAGCAATCATTCCCAGAAGACTCTCTTCAGCAGAAAGATGAATACATGAACTTCTCCAACTGAAGCATGCTTTCTTCTGTAATTAAAGCATGTTATCACCTGTATATATGTTTCTGTATTTAAAAACATACCCGAAATACAAAGTGTTGGAAGGTCCAGATAGAAAATTACTTTTCTGAAGATACTGTTGGGGTCAAAAGGAAGTGCATCTCTAATACATAATTGTTTTGTTTATCTAGGACAAAAGCGGGGGAAAAAGAGCAATTCAGATAGCTCCAACTGGAGGGAGGTAACAAAGTCTGTGCATTTTTCCAAGAGTTACTGCTTCCACTATCTGCTTCGGTTATTAGCACTGAGTTGCAATTGGAACCAAAACCCCAGGTCCCCATCTGGATCCTGCTCATAGCAGTATGAAAACAGCTCAACAGCTGCCTGCTTTATTTGTGTAAGAATTATGACTAATGAGATTAAATGTCTGCAGTAATTTCCACCTGTCCATCCTGACTCTTGCTGATCGCTGTCTCTGCTGCAGGGATCAATCAGCTGCCTGGGGAAGCAGCACTGAATTGCTGTAATTCACAGCCCCACGCATGGAGTTAAGCTGGGACTGTTCACTGCCAGGATGCAATCTGTAGCTGCTCAGCAGCTGTTCGGTCAGATCCGATCCACCCCAACAGTAGGAGTGGAAACTTCTGGGAGAGGGGCAGGACAGACGGCAAACATGAGAACGACAGCAGACTTTCAAACATACTATATGCAAGTTTATGAAGAAATAAGGTCATGTGCTATCCAGTCATCCACACAAAAAAACTAAAATCAGTTAAAACAAACAAAAAAACTGGTTCCTCAAAAGTAATCATTTATAAAGGTGGTCCTTTATAAAAAAAATAAAAAAAACCCAAAACAAAACACAAAACAAGCTGTCATAGTCAATCCTTACCGTGCTTTTTCACCAAGCCAACTACCTAACTTACTTTTAATTGCTTCCTTCCCCCATATCAACCAGCTAGAAGTTACAATATGATGAAATGAAGACTTTAATTCATTAGTTTTAGTGGCTAAACATTCACCAAGAAGATAATGAAGACACATTGGCCTGTGACACCTAAGACTGCCAGATGGCTTTCCACCAAGCACTAGGTAGGACCACAGGTAATTTGTTCTCTGAGAAGAGAGAAGACAGTGCTTTTAATCCTCTTGCGACTACACTCATTCATAGTAACGTTTCCCTGACTGTATTCTGCACCAAAGTAAACTTCCCACAGTGCTACTGCCATTTAGTTCATTCCAAAGCACTACCTGCTGCTAACTCAGCAATCCCATCAGTCAATCACTGCTTCTTTGCAGCTGCTCCCTCCTTTTCTTTTTCTTGGCTAAAGATGACTTGTACACTTTACCACATAAGACTACCTCTTCCCTCTGAAAACCATTCACCACTCCAGTTCATACTGTAAATAAGACTTTAAAAAATCAATTTTGTATTTAAGGTCATTTATAATCTCTTTTTTCTTAAGGCTTTTAATACATCTTAAAGGAGAATATCCTGCTTTTTCAAAATGCACATATCACTTATGGCTACTGGCTACAGATACGAAAATGAGTTAACAAATAATTATCTGTAATTGCTAATGAATTTGAAGACAAAAATCACAGATTCAAAGAGGGGAAAAATGACAAGCTTTTATAGGGTTGTCAAAGCTATTGGAAATAGTTGGGTGCAAACCTGCACCCTACTAGAAGATGATCTGGGAGTAGGCTTTAACCAGCACAACCCTTAGCACACCTGTAAGTATGGAAAGGATGAATCCTCCATCTTCTGTCTCATACTGCACGGCAGTGAGTTCACATAACTGATGTGAAGTAGCCAAGCCTACCACCCTTTTCCTTAGAGAAGGACTCAATGTAGTATGATGCAAGAGCCAGCTTCTGCCTAGTTCCAGGCAAGAATTTGTTGGTAACCGATACATGGAGCATGTTGTGCTTTAACCACTCTCAGATGCATACTCTGCAAAGCAGTATCAGCAGAGCCACTCTCCTGATGAATTCTAAAAATCTCATATAAGTCTACTTGAAAAAAAAAATTAGGTAAATATTTCTGTAAAAATATAAAAAGATAAAGAGATTCAGGATGTCTAATGCATCCTGCTTTCTGTTTCCAATGCAGAAGCAGTACTTCTAAATAGTAACTTGGCCATATCATATTGTATGACAGCTCTGTTTAAAACAGGGCCATTAAAGCCACAATATATTTTAAAATCACAAACGCTAATTTACAGTAAGATTTTGAATAGCCCCCAAAATATAGTGTGTAACTATTCTCTCACCTTTTTCCTTCCGTGCTGCCATATTACTACATCACTGAAACAGTCACAACCTATAGCTACATATTTTCCTCTGAAAATCAGTGATTCTGTTAACTTCCCTTATTCTTGGCAAATGTGTAGCTCAACCTCTTCCATTAGTATTTATTAACTATACTTTTCTACATTGACATTTTAATTATTGAAATGCCTATTGGTTCTATAATGGCAGGTTTCACTAGGTGCATGCTTCTTCCCACTGTTCTTGAAGTGGAAAAGTCCAAACTCCTAGCCTCAAGATCTTTCAACTAAATAAAGCGTCCAGTTTTGTAAATACAATGACTATCTTATCTTACAAACTTAATCCACGTATTCAAAAGAAAGACATAGATTAAAACATTGTGTATTTTCATTTAGATCATTAAAAAAAATCAACTTATTGCTGATATACTGTGATTATTATTAATTTATTGAAATTCTTTTACCCACCAAAGGTGTTTGATCTACCACAAAGAATTTGTTTTTCCTACAAAAATATTTTCCTCTAAAACAATATAATATTCATATTATGTTTCTTATCGTCGATAATTCCAAAATGTAAGAAAAGGCACAATTTATGCAAAAACATACTCTTCTCATCACAGGAGATATCTGACATTTAGGAAAAAAAAACCATCATGCTATTTGTCTTAGGACAATTTTGTCGTCGTAAAAATCAAATAAATGACAAAATGACCAGCTTAGAGTTCTCCTTCATACATTTGGAATAAGATGTCTAGTCACGTATCATAACAAGCTGTTGAGGGAGATGGAAGGCAAAAAGAAAAGGGCACCAAAAAAAGCTGTAGTAATGAGTTTCAGGTCCATGCTGTCCAGATGAATCTTTCTTTATTTCTATAGGTTCAAATTGAAGGAAAATCAAAATAACCCTGGCAACTTTCAACCCTTAAAAGTCTTAAAAGCTGGAACCTGGACTCCTAGCTGTCATAAGTAATGCCTAGAGAAAAAGTGGATTCAATGCTGGCACACTGGAAGCTGTTTTCTCTTCAAAAGGGAACAATTACAGCTTTGTATAATAATACCTCAAAACTCCCTACATCCCCCTAGAGGTAAAACATTTAAATACTGACATTTAATTCCTTTATTGTAAACAAGACCTCTTGCATTAAATTATTAAAAAGTAATGATAGATTAAGTGTCTTTATTAAAGAAAACTCAAGTTGGATTGTGTCACAGTTGTTTTTCTTCTATTTCTTCTTTTGACACAAGAAAGGTTTAACCCAGACTCAATGCATGGATGTATTTACATTTTTATTACTGATCTATTAAAAAAAAAAAATTTGTGACAACAAATTTGCTTTTTTTTTCCCTCCCCTATTTGTTGGATCTATGAATAATTTTCTCCATTATAACTTGTGTTAACTTCTTTTAACTATTTGTCAAATACTGTGAATTCTAAAGGAGATAATTTCCTGATATTTCATGTTTCGTTCTTAAGAGTGCATAAATTCATATTTCCTGAAACACAGACATAAGATTTTTGCATTTCTATTTTGTGTTTGGTACTAAGGAAGATTTTTTTGTACTTAGTGCATGAATATTTTTTTAATACTTTTACTAGAAAGAATAAGAAAAGCTAAGGTACTATATGGAAAAGTCATTTAAGGTCTTGGGCCAGACTCCTCACTCATTTACCTAAATAAGATACTGATACAGTTTCAGTGAGCTCAGCAAGATACATCTACAGTCACTCCAAGAAAGAGACAGACTTTAGTTGCAAAACTGCTAAAACCTATCTCAGGGATTTGCAAAATTCTAACACACCATGGTAAAAGTTGTACCTGAACACTTCTGCGCTCACTGAAGTAAAAAATTTTATTATAACAGGAATAAATTTTGTATCGGCTTCACTGATAGTAGAGTTAGGCCAGAAATTTTTAAAACTGGGCTTTATTTTCTTTCATTTTTACCAAAAAATTGACTTTGCATGTTACCAGTTTGCCATTACAAAATTCTGTGAAAAACCTAGATGGTAACGGCAGTTGTTTTACTTGTATTTTCAATACTTTTCCTAATATCTCAAGGATGGACAAACTCAGCTATAGAACCAGTTACCTTCTTCATTCCACTTGAGAGGGAACACTTTGGAAGTCTTTAGGACAGTTGCCTTGGCTATCCTTGTTACTGCTTATTTACTTTCTTCCTTACGCAAAATAAGTGTGTCCCTATTGGAGTTCACTAATCTTCATAAAGAAGCATTGCTGCTTTAAGGATAAAATACAACAGAATTCTGAATGCTTTTTATGTAATCTGATGACAAACATTAATGGAAAATAATTAAATTGGCCATGAATTCTCAAAAATATGTTCTGAAAAGTGTCTCTTGAAGACCCAGGGACAACTGACTCAACCTAGGTTTCTCTCAGGGGATGAGAAAGCTCTACACCTAGTCTTAAGCAACCACTGAAAATAGAAGAGATGACTTGTGAGGAGGGAAAAAAAACCCTACCCAAACAAACAAACAACCCCCCCCCAACAACAACAAACAAATCACCCTTCCTTGAAAAGGGGCAAATCATTGCAGCATCATAAGATAGTGGACCACTTTTCTTAAGTCCTGCATCTAAGATCAACAGGGAACAGGGAAGACAAGATGTTTCTCCATAACATAAGACAGCTGTCTTCAGCTGTCCTTGAAATGATAGACAGCCCAGCATTAAGCTTTAGGGATGCTCAGAAGGTATGTAATGTCAAGCTCAATGTTGAATATGTTAGTATTTTAAGAACAACACCTGTTCAAAAGCCTTTGAATACTATTATCGGTCCCAGAAAACAGAAGGAGCCAGAAGCGTTTGGCAAGAGAAACTCCAAAAGACGACTTTTCTTACTGTTGAGGAAGTCTCTCTCCTGTCTGCAGTTTGAGAATGCTTCATTTGTTTCTTTCTCTCTCCCCCACTTGCTTTTTTCTCTCTTTCATGTTTGTTTATTTTTAGATTGAGTGGGCAGGAAACAGCATTACTTTAGGAGCAGGTTGTTCCTTAATTGCTCTTTACTTCTAGTCACTTTAACAGGAGGTAAGGTAGGCTAGCTTGCGAAAATGCAGAACTACTGTAGCAATTGCCTGTGTTCACCTTTTCCAGGCTACAGCTGATGTAATACATGCAACTTCTCTTTCAAAAATACATTACATCAGAATAGTACTAACAGTAGTTAATGCTCTGTAAACCCATACCTTTCCTGATTTATTGTAATATATTAATGCATATATTTGCTTACACTTTTACATGTGCTCGAGGCAGTGTTTTTGTTGTAATTCTATTGTTCTGTTGCTCTGAACAATACTCTGAGCACGTTTTCTTTGCACCCAAAAAGACTGCGAATGTATATAAAATTGCTTCCTGCATAAACAAAATAAAAACAGAATAAAACAGAAGTTGAATGTATAAATGCAATGATAACAATAAGATAAATCTATTTTCAGAGCAAACATTTACTCATTGAAATTTATCAGAGAAGAAAATAGTATCATACATTTGGAGAAGAAAGAGAGTAGATTTACAGAACATCTCTAGTGGGAATTCTGATAATCATCTAAGATTTAGAAACCCTCTAAAGAGTTTCTTCTGTAATCCATTGACAAAGTATAAATTCATTCAAATATATGTAAATTCAAATATACACATTTGTTTTGATCACTGCACTGAGTATCAGGTTTCTTAGGCTCACATATAAAATTCTACCCAGAAACAATAGTGAGATAATATTTTTGTATTATTCAGAAAAAAAAAAAAAAATCCCTTACTTAATGACTCTTTTCCACTCTTAAATTTCAAATGCTCATCTTGAATTCAAATAGAGAGTTTACTTCTGAAATAACAGTGTGGGCAACTAGTCTAACTTTACATTTACAAGCATTAACCTGGAACCATAGACTTAAAAGTGGTGTGCTTAATGAGTTACATAGCCCTCTGAATGGGTGCGCTGCAGGATTGTGATTCTAAGTTCTTTCTGTCTAGTGAAAAACAAGAGAACACCATCTGACAATTCGAATACATCAGTATTTTCTCTAGCAATAATATGTTCTCTGAATAAAACATACAGTAATAACAAATTTTCATGATTTTAAAGAATAATCCAGTGACTAGGTATTAAAAATGGCACCTGCACACTTTTTTTTCCTTGAACCAGATCCTTAGGACCAGAACTCAAGAATTAGTTAAGAAGTGTCACCCTAAGATGCCTCTGAACCCCTCCAATTGTGTCTTTCAGGTCCAACTTCAGCTCAAGTTAGAATCAGAAATTACTATAGCTGCTGAAAGCAAAGATCATCCAAATAAAACCACCTTAAATTATGAGGTTCTACACCCCCAACACTTGTGCCGAAAGAAGAGGAAAGGATTTTTCAAGTGGCTGCTTAATCTAGCCTCTTGGTTACTTCCAGCGAAGAGCAACAGCACAACACAGATTCCAACATCTGACCCCTGATTTATATTCAAAATCACATTTGCCTTTTTTTTAGTAACAGAGCTACATCGAGCTGCAACACAGGCCATGTCTTACAGAGACAAGTACAGAAAGGAAAGCATTTGCTTTCTTTGTGCTCTGAGCAAGCAAGATTTTTTCTTGTGTTGACAGTACACTCTTGCAGTGACAAATACAGGATTCACTCAAAACAACACATTATTTACTTATCCAAGGATATAAGCAAAAGGGCAAAATTACTCTGCATAACAGAAGACCAACTATATATGTATCTTTGGAAGTTTTCCTCTAGCTGACTAACTTGATCTGTAGCAGAAAGAACTAGACCACCTTCATTGCACTTCCACTTCTTCAGAGGGAGGGTTTGACAGGCCACCAGCTTTTCCACTGTCACTGCTTGGAAGCCTCTTTAATGTTGATCAGTGCTTATCATAGGTTGAGCCTTTCACCCTTCTTTGGTCACAAGCTTTTGTCTTTGGGAGGTTGACCATTCCGATCCTGGAGTCTAATCAATACCATCCTCCACCTGGAAAGCTCAGCCGTTGTTTTCCTACACCCGACACTGTTGAAATTCCTTGAGCCCATTTGGGGGTGAACTGCTGAGTAGCATCAGTAGCCAAGAAGTGCTTTGCTGCCTTTGAAGTTTTTGTGACAACCACGTTATGATTAAGCAGCACATTGACTAGTCTAGAGAGGGTAGGATTCAATCTGAATGAGACACAGAATTTGATGACAAAGCTGCACAAAGTGTTAGTGCATTGGCTCAACCTGGCAGACCTTACCAGAGGTAAGCATAAAAAGCAAATCATGGGGGTGGCCGGGGAGGAGCAGGGGAGGAACGCAAGCTATCTGCCCCTGCAATGTGGGAAGGTCAATGTATACAAAGGCTTTCAGTTCTGTACCAACTGCTGATTATTTGAAAGAGACAACCTGGTGCTACCCACGACGCCAGTGGAAGCACGCTGCCACTAAATTTGATATGCTTAAACCTGTATGTTCTCATCAGGTACCTTTTGATCACCCCTCAGGGGTAACTAAAGCAACTGGAAAACTGAACCCATGTGATTGGTAAGGACAAAAAAAAAAAAAAAAAAAAGCTATGAAAATTGCTGCTTAGGTACAAAGTTCTGTTTGTTAATACTTGAGCAAGTTTTTAATTGGAAAACAAATCTGAATGTAGAAGTTGTTCTACAAATATGGAATTATCAAATTATCACCATTGACAGTGAGCAAGAAGGAATTAACTCAGCTTGATCTTCAGATTAGACTGATCATACAAGATTGTTAATAAGGATGTGGAAGTACACACTTAATTTGGAAACTGATCATATTTGATAGACACAAGAGATAATTATAGAACTTCAGCTGCCATTTTATAGTATAACTGTACACAAAATTTTGTACTTTTTAAAATATGAATTAATGAGGCCATTTGTTGAATCTCTTTTAGCTTTCCTGTCTGAGAAAGTATCACAAATTTCTAGAAACAACCACCTCTGGTGTGGATTTATCTATTTGAATAAATAAATAGTACATACAGAGTATGTATTTTTATATATACGTATGTGAGAAAGCAATAGAACATAATTTTCTACCATGCAACCGTTTCTGAATGCTTCTCCTAATCTAAATAGGGATAAGAAGCAAAAATGTACAAATTTTCCATTCAAAAACCTGAAGTGAAGTAAATAACTTCAGACATTTAGTTTCATAATATTTGGGGGGGTTAATTATAGGCTTATATTTGAAATATTTTCACACTTGAAAGTAATATTGTCTTGAAAATCTGAAAAAAAAAAAAAAGAAAAAAAAACACCGAAAACCCAAACCACAACTTACTACTTTGAAAATGTGTATGTTTGTTTTCTGAGTGAGCAATAGCCACATAAACACATCGCTAACAGAGGGGAGGGAAAGTATTTGTATAACCTGGTGCTTAGTTATCGGCAGGGGCAGGGGGGAAGCCCTTTGAGAAAGCATTGACTTAAACTACAATGTCAGGAACACAAAAGCCAGTTCAGAGTTGTAAGAAGGCGAAGATATAATTGCACATAGGCAGATCCAAGAGCTCTGTCATGGAAATCCAGATAGGCAAACCCTTAATGCTGTCTTCCACATATGCAACACAGGTAATGGCAACTTTGCAGAAGGAGATCTTTGGGATCTCCTGCACAGCTAAGAGTCACCCCAACATTAATCTAGACTATCTACTGTGAGAATTCTGAGCAGCTGACGTATCTGTCAAGCGGTTGTTATCTATGCTTTTTTGAGATGTGTAATTTTTTCATAATGTGATTTATAATTGCTAATTAGACATAAATTGTTGCAGTAGTAAAATTAAAAGACTTATGTAAATGAATTTTTGAAGAGTTCTGTGCAAAGCAAAGCATATTTTCTAATATTATCTGGAATCCTTTCTTGCACTGCTGCCCAGAATTAGAATTATCCCTCTTCTGGATTAAAGATGCATTGGTGGATTAGTCTATCACTGATGACAACATAATATATCCTTCCCAGAGGCTTAAAATGAAAGGAGGTCTGTTAACTACAGACTACGTTAAAACAACAAACTAAAAAAAAAGCCCTATGACACAAAACCATATTTTAACATTTGAATATCATCATGTATGAGGTCAAAGTTAGGAAACACAGCCTCAGGTGCAGTGCCATGCATCAGTTCTATTCCTTTCACAGACTGCATCGCCTATAAAACTAGTAAGACACGGGACCGACTCCTCCAAGGATTAGCCATCAGTATTACTTCTAGCTTCAGCCACTTGAACAACCTCAGTAATACCACCTGGACAATTTAAATGAAAACAAAATTTGCTTTAATGTTTGTACTTGATGCTCAGATATGTATACACATTTTGCAAAATTGCATTTCTTTATTTGAAAAAAAATTGTCAGTTAAAGAATCAATATTTTTATATTTAAATCTATCATTTTAAAGGAAAAAAATACGTTGTATCAAAGCAACAAAGGAGATGAGCTATTTGTGAAGATTTTAAATTGAGCTATGATATTGATTGGTATACATAACTGTTTCAGAAAAACATTAAGTTGATTCATCACTTTACTCTAGCACTCTAAAAGAGATGTTATGTTATTCTTTAAATTAAGAGACATGCTACCAGTTTTCCATAGAAAAGTACCATCCTCCAAAGTTTTATTAGATGTAAGACTACATAGTTCATAAAAAGTCTTCCCTTGTGAACTTCTGGGAATATTTTACATGCTGATAATCATACAATGATGACTTCTAGATTAGGCCTGTTTAATATTTAAGCCAAATTCTGAAATGCTAACCAAAAAGAAAAAATTCACTGCCTGTAATAAAATATAATGCGCTGCATTTTCTTGAGGTACTTAAATACTTAATTACATTCTTTTTCAATTACATCCCAGGAAAAAATAGATGAGTTGTTAGCATTAGGGATTTCAAAGTAAGACACTGGGGCCTGTTTTGTCTTGTTTAAGAACATATTGGCCCAATTGACTTCACGAAGGTTAGTAGAATTATTGCTTTAAAAAAGTACCTACATTTGGCTATAGAATTCAGATAAGCAATAAACTTACTACCGCACTTGTCTGTCAGTGTCACTGAGAACACAGGGATTAGACATTTTTCTAGTGTTTGTTTAATAAAAGACCTGCATTTCATCACTAATGTTGCTTGCTAAATTGGATCTTTGAAGAACAATATAGAATTGATGAAATGTTTGTGTGTACAGCTCACAGGCTGTGTGCTTCATCCTTTGAAAGGAAGCCATTGTAAAGGGGGAGGGTCCTGAGCACAAGGCAGGGAAGAACTGCTTTTCTGGCAAACGACAGTATCGGCAACAAAACTGCTATTAGAGCTGCATGCTTCAATATGCAGTAAATAGTACCCATATGCTTTATAGAAAATAAAAGGGTGGAGGATGGGGGAAAAGGACTTTGAGTTCCGTAGTCAAAGGAATATCTAAGTAGCCTTAAGAGGGATTGCTTTATAACGAAGTATCAATTAAATACAGCACTGAATCATAATTAGCTATGTATCCTCAGACTAGCAGAGCAGTTATAGTGCAGCTCTGTGCTTCTCTGCAATTGATCTCAGCGACTGTATAATTTTCTTGACATTTTACAACTTATTGATACAGTAATCACAGTTCAGTTGTCTTAATCACACACTAACTGAACCATTGAGAAAATGCTGATAGATACATAATCAAGAAGATATCAAACCCATTAGATTGCAACATTTTCAGTCAAGAAACAGCTGACAGTAACTCAAATCAGAGTTTGTTTTTCCTCTGCTTTGGATGTCTGGATGGTTTTTAAAGGAAAGGGAGTTCATTTTGGCCCAAATCTGCGCTCTCCCCCCCCCCCCCCCCCCAAAGAAGAAACAAAACTCGAGATACGGGCAACTCCTAACCCACAGTCGCAGGGGAGCAAGCCAACTTCCCGCACGGGAGCCAGCCTCGCACGTTAAGGCAGCGCCTGGCCAGGGGAGCTGCCGAGCGGGGCCGAGGCGGGCGCCGCGGGAGGAGCCGTGGGCGGCGGGGAGCGGAGCGGAGCCCCGCGCCGCCCCGCCGGGACCCGCGTGGGGCCGGGCCCCGTCCATGGTGCTGCAGCCGGACGCCGCTGCCAGCGCCGAGCTGCCGCTGAAGGGCCCTTCCTTCCTCCCTCCCTCCCTCCCTCCGCTAACACCCTGCAACAGCTGCTGCCACTGCTGAGCCCGACTTACAGGAATTCAGCTTTTAGGGAGATTTAATAGCCGGGCTGGGGGTAATAAAGGAAAAAAAAAATCCCCAAACCTCCTGCCAAAGCCCTGCCCAGGCTCTGAAGCCTGCCTTTCCCTCGCAGTCTCTCGGCTGCCAGGGGCACGGGGCGAAGCCCCAGCCCAGCGCACAACTTTCCTGCAGAGATCCTGGCTCCAGCGGCAGACCGGCTCGCCCTGGCCCCGGCCCTCCCGGAGCCCCCGCGCAGGGGGTCGGGAGGAGGGGGGACCCAGCACCCTCCTCACCTGCAAAGCTGTGGAGCAGCCAGGCAGGAGAGCGGGAGAGGCTGGGAGCTCCCTCGCTTCCCCCACCTCGTTGCCGGCTTCTGATACCAGGGGAACCCCCGGAGGGCGGAGGGGAGGGAAGAGGAGGCTCCCATCGTATGCACAGTGCCCCCCGTGCATCCCCTTCTCTGGGCGCCCGGAGCCGACGCCCGCTGCCCCAGCCCGGACTCACGTGTGCCGTCAAACCGGGTGGCGATGGTGTCGAGGAAGGTGTTCTGGGGTGCCAGTAATCCCTTCATAACCGGCATTTTTCCAGCGCGGTGCGAGGTTCCCCATCAAAGTTTGCCTACGAGGGTGGTTCGAGAAGAAAGTGCGGAGGGCGCCCAGGGGAAGGGAGGGAGGAGGCGGAGGGAGAGAGGGAAGGATGGGGAGGAGGACGGGGATGCCGCCGCGCCGCCTCCGGGAGCCCCCCGCTCGTCAGCCCCGGCACCGCAGAGCGCTCCCGCCCCCGCCGCTGGCTGCCGGGCGGGGCGGCCGCGGAGCGCCGCGCACAGGTGCGGAGCCACCGCCCAGGTGCGGAGCCACCGCCCAGGAGCGCCGCGCCCCCCGGCCAGCAGCGCCCGCGCCCCCTCCCCTCGCCTCCCGCAAAGGGGGAGGGGGGCGCCGGCAGAGAGCGGCCGTGAGGGAGGACGGGCTGCGGAGAGGGCAGGGAGAGGGGGAAGAGCAACCTTTATCTACCTGCGGCCGGAGCGGGGCGGGAGCAGCACGGGCACCAGCGGCCGCCCTGGGGCTGCCGGGCCCTCCTCCGCCCCCCATCCCGGCCTGAGCCGTCCAGCTCTCAGCTCTGGCACATAAAAAGTTTCCTAGGCTTGAGGCATATTAGCTCACATGCACCCTGTTTCGTGAGTAACGATATTGCAGGGTAAAGCACGGGATCTTACTCTGTTGAAAGGAGAAACGCTGTATTGACGTGTACAGCAAGTCCCCCTCTAGATGTTAATCGGGAGAGCGAGACTAGAACATGGAGACTGCTCCATCAGGTGCGTGCTCTCATGTGTTATTTGCATGTTGAGGCTATTTTGTTTATTTATTTAAGGGATAGGCATTTTCAACTTCATTGTGAATATTTCATAGATCATTTCTTGGAAATTCCTCCCTGAAAAATTCCTGGAAGAAATAAATTATTCTTTTGCCAACCAAAGAGAGAATCGAGACTTAGATCCTAGCCCAGGAGGTCTAATGTGTAAATTAAAAAAAAAAAAAAAAAAGCAGCAGGCACACCAGCTGCTCCCACATTGGGATAAGTAACTTGCTCAGGCTGGTACCATGGCTCTTTAAATGCTGCCAGATAATGCCCCATGGTATAGTCATTTCACTTACTGTGGCAAAACTTCTCCGTGCTCTTTCAGGACTAAAAGACACTGGAGAAAAGAAGTGTGAGTACACACCCTAATCTACAAAGCCACTGTGCATTATGGAGGAGAAGCCTGTCGGTCTTTTGCTATTTTACAGTATTGCTATTTTTATTTCTTGCTATTTGCATTTATTTGCGCTTCTCCCTTTCTCCAGATGGATAAAGGACTTTGATTCCCACTTTTTAGGATAAGCAGCACAGAGAGAGGCTCCAGGAGGGACAAAAAGGGTCTTTCGTTATGATGGATAATTAAAAGGGAAAAAAACCAAACCCCAAACCTCAGAAAATGCTGATGCATAGGTTCTGTAGCATAATATAAAGTCTACCCACGGTAACCCCACCTTGGCTCTGAAGAACACAGCAGTATTTTACTGAGATCATGAATCTGTCCAATTCTCCTTGTACTGGAAGCCTGTACAAAATAGCTGATATAGAGCTGCCAGCTCAGTTTTCAGAAGTGGCATGTGAAAAGGGAGACTCTTTACAGTCACTATTACTTTGGAAATCTCCAAGACCTCACAGCGCTATCAGTTTCACAGTTAGCTGATAAACTTCCAATTCATGGCAGGCTTTTACCTTCATTAGGAATCACTAATCTTGTCCTTAAAATGTACAATTTTTAATACTGGATGCCAGCAATTGTTAATTTTCTTTTTCAAAATTATTCTCACATCTTCCAGTTCAATATAAGCAGAGCCTCAAAATTAACTTCTCTTGATAGCTTTCCATTTAGTCTCACTGGCAGGTATTACACTTGTAGTTAGGTTTGATGCTACGGCATGTCCCTACTGATGAAATAAAGAAAATCCTGTTCCAATACTTGCAAAATCCAGAAGAGCACAATCAGATTTTCACTTCTGTCAAAGTGCTCAGCAACAGAGGCTCTTAAGGTAAATCTGAACCTTTGAAATCTGCCAAGGGAATCGCATATGTTGTAGCCTGTGCACTGTGGTCGTGTTTCAGCTTCCATTCTTCTCCATGACCTGCCCCAAACGCCATCTAAGTAGGGATACAGTGAAGGAGAAAGGAATATATTCTCAATCCTACTACAGGCGGTCAGGAGACAGTAACCTCTGTATACGTTTAAAGATAGAAATGTATTTCTCAATTTTGACTCACCCAAAATCACCACAAAAGAGGAAAAAAAAGGATACAATTTTCCAGAGAAGTCAAATCACCATCTAATAATTCTGCCAGCCCATAAGTGGCTAATACTGTACTTCCTCACACACAACACAAAGTCTGAGCTCTAAACATCATGCTGTTTTGAGGGCTCTATGACGTAACAGCTTCGGTAAGTTTAGAGCTTTATTAAGAGTCCATGGAAATTTCTTAACAACCATGAGACAGGAAATGTTTAAATAAAGCCTTAGGGCTTAACTTGAGGAAAAAACCCAAACAAACCCCAAACAATTACACAAATACACATGCCAAAAAGGATGGATAGCTGCCAGATGATGATGTTCCATGTTGATAATGGTGAGCACAAATTAGTTATTGAAATGTATGCACCACTGGCGAGGGGAAGGTGATAGCAATGGCAGTGAAAGCTCTACCGACAATGAAAACCTGGTGATGCACAAGACGGAGGGACAATACCAAATTCTCTATAAGGAGAACGTGCTGGAGGCCTCTTCAACTGTGAGAACTTCAGGAAAGAGGAAGTTTGTTGTGTTTTACAAATACTCGCTATCATGGCATACTGTTACAGATTGGTTATGACAATAGGTATGTACTATGAAGAATTGGTAACAATTAAGCTTTTGAAAAATTATGTTTGTGTTGTACACACCACAAAATAATTTACTTCAGAAAAGTTTGGGTAGTTAATGAAACATTTTACAAAAATGAGATACACAACAAAAAGCCTCAAACTACATAAGAAGAGAAACTGAAGTGTAGCATCCTATTTTGCACTTGAATTTGGCATATTCTACAATCTTTTACTCACAAAGGTAATCCTCCTTAATACAGACTGGTACTTAACTTCAGAGACTTAGTTGCAAAACATGGAAATATTAAGTCTGGAGTAGTTCAAAGCAGACAAGTTTAGCAGGTTGAAATTTCAGTGAGCTGAGAACAAAAAGTTCAGGAAAGCAGAGACAGAACAGCTGAGAGTATTTAAGAGGGAGGTGAAGGAGCAGCTGAAACTTTGTAGTCAAGTTCTGGAAAATTATTTCTTAACATTTTAGCAAAATGTAAACTAGGGACTCTGAATAGTCTGAAATAGTTTTGTCTTTTCTTTTTCCTTTTTTTTTTTTTAAACTTTTAAGAAAAGGTAAAATACAAAACCAGATTATTTTTATCTTCTTTCAGGAAATCAGCTTTTAATTCTGCTATATTAATTTTGAATTTGAGTATCTAGGATACCTAGGCACTGTCTTTAAAAGATTACATATTTTTACTGGCAAGGAGAGATAAACAAGAGTTGAAATCTAACTTTGATTTTTGTGTATAAATCTATATCCACTCCAGGTAAATAGCCCACTCTCTGTATTCCTCTGTTTACTGGAGAGCATTTTGCTGAATTCAAAATATAAAAAATTTATAGCAAGATAGTACCAGAGCTGAGAGACGAGGGACTAATAGCACTGCTGCTACACTTCAGGTTGCCATTAGCATCTATGTTGCAAATGAAATTTAGTCAGGGGCTTACAATTTAGACCAGAAGTATGATCTAAGAAAGTTTGTTGCTTCAAATTACTCAACAGTGTGTAAAATATGATCTCAGCCATACATTTCCTCCCACTTACCCACAGCTACTTGGGCATTTAACATAGCACATTACATTTTGAGGCACTGTATAATCTTTTTAGATGTTGCTAGTTACCCAGAAATGAGCGCATGGGCAGAGTTTTGCACAGAACATATGCAAGGAGCAACATGTTGTAGCATTTTTGGTCATAATTGCACACCTCTTTTTCTTCATCTATAATTTAACCTAAAGCACATTTTCCAAGTCGCTTGATTAATACACCGCAGTACCACAAATTACCTCATAATACAAGTTAGGAGCTGCTTATTGCTTCCCTGGCATAAGCACTTGACCTCAACTTACCTGCTACAATTATGTAAATGAAAACAGTTAGTGAAAATCAAATTAACAATCTGTAAGGACTGCCTGCAGCTTACTTTTGTGCTTGAAATTGCCACCCACTTATTTGTTTGTTAACCTGGGCACCCAATGGAAAAAAGGGAATCATAAAAGAGTCTGAACGTACTAGGAAAGGGCAAAGAATGGCATCCTGCTGTTCATCTGCCATGAACAGGCTAATTTAGTCTCAAGTAGTGGGTGTTAAGAGTATTATCCTAATAAATGACCATTGTGCTGAAAGAAATGCTGGCCTCTTTCTTTCATTGTCCATAGGCCAACAATAGAACTTTTCAACAATAAAGCTGCATAATTGAAGCTCTGCCAAGCGAGGGACAGTCTGGGTCGAAGTTTAAATACAAAGATAGCACCTCTGTCCCAGGAGGCGACTAAGCTGCTATAAACTGGGAAAGCTTGCAAGAAAAAGGGTTACAATACTCGTCTCGTCAGCACGCTCTTCCCCCACTATCTGCTGCTAGTCACAGTGGAGAAATGATATTGGGCAAGGCAGACCCTTGGTCTGACCCAGTAAGTGCTGCTCATACATTATGTGGGTTATGGAGACCTACATGTAATTACACATCTGCCAGCAATTCCTACTATAAGACCATGTTTTCTATTGTGTAAGGTTTTGTGAAATGTGACAATCTACTTCAGACAGAACATATCTCTGGAATATTTCATCTAAAAATAAATTTCATCCATTTTCAAGATTGAAGGGAGGAGGAAAAGTACACGTTGAGAAATCTCAGCAAATGAAAAAGAAACTCCCTGGAACATAATGTGAAGGAGGAGCCATACTAGGGAATGGGCCTGGGACATGATAAGTAGTTGGGATGAAATGCATGAGGGCAAACGGGAAGTAGATGTCAGAGTAAGGAAAAGCCGGAGCTCTGCGGGGAACCTGGAAACCCTTGAGGCCTTAGACAAAAAGTAGAAGTCAGGAGAAGCAAAAACCAAAAAGGTCATTAGGAAATATATCCCAGCTGAATTAGAGTCAACGGGAATGAGATAGAAGATGAGCAGCAGGAGATGAAGCAGAGCAGCTCTGAAACAATGGGGCAAAACACCAGGAACAGGGTGAAAAGTGAGAGAGGAAACTGGAGCTAGCTAGCTAAACAAAATGACATGGGGAAAATACAGGATTGGATCATGGACAATTTGGGGAGGAAATGGTCAAACAAGTGAAGTACAGGGGAAGAAAGCAGAAGAATCCATACATGATGGTATCTGGAATGAAGTTAAAGATTCAGACCTCACTTTTCCTCTGCTGCTGGCAAATACCTATGAAACGTTTTGGCAAAAGCCTCATTTCCTTTTTGTGCTGGTGTAAATAAAGGCTGCAAACTTACCAACGTTCACAGACATGCCATTCACTAATGTACTGAAAAATCAGCGTGGTAGATTCAAAAGGTTCTAGTTGTACTGATATCACCTGTATATTAGGCTGCAATTTATGGTTTTGTATTTCCTTTTAAAATATAGAGGAAATTACACACACCAGGTTTAATTTCATTATTCATATTGTTCAACTACATAGAATGATAACGGTCTATACAATATTGATTTAGTCCTTGTATAGTTAGAAAGCTCATCATACATTCACAGACCCAGGTTTCAAGTGTGCATCAGATTTGTATAAAGAGGAGATGCTGCCTCATGTCTTCTGGAAAGTAGAAGGTGAATTAAGACCTGAAGATAATCTTCTTGTCAAACTGAAAAGGAGTCAATGGTAAATAGACTATATCAGATCTCAAAATTAATAAGGTTATAAAATTTCTATTTCTGTTCCCACTTTCCTGTCAATAAAGATCATAGTTCTCATCTCTAAGGATTGTGTGGATATTGTTAATATTTGTGTAACAACCAAATTTTACAAAAACATCTGATAAAGCTAGAAACAAATTAACTGCTGTCATTCAAGAGATGTTTGGATAGTGTTCAGAAAGTTATGGAACCACATTTCAAGCAATGAGGAATTAACAAGACACTGAATTATTCTATCATTAATTGAGCACCATCATGTGAGAAAAAATAATCGTTGTTTATAGGAAAAATATTGCTTAAAAGGAGAAACATACCTCTATGCACAGAATTAGCATCCAAAGCTGAATAAGCATTATCTAGTTTGAATCAAGTTTGGTTTCCATCAGAAAACAAAACAAAAAAACCCCCCAAACTAAGCCTAAACCCTCAAAAAAAAAAAAAAAAAATCACACCACACTTCTGGAGATGAAGCTGAAGCTTATGGTTAACTAAATGGGAACAGAAGTTTTCTTCTCAAAATCTATGCAAGAAAATAAAGATAGAAAGTTGGATTTAGAAGAGACTGGAGCACTGTAATGTCTTATTTGTGTATTTCCTGGATATGAAAGATATCACATGCCTGTTTACCTCACTGTGGCATTGAAGGTAATGTTGTTGTTAAAGGATCTTGTAGATTATTCTACAGCTCAAAACAATGTTGCTGTTTCAGTTGACCTGTTAATGATGAGTGTTATTTTTGTTCCCAATTCTTTCCTTTGAATACTCAGTGAATACAAATGTAGCTGTTGAGAATATTCTTTATAGTAATATCGCAACTTCACTTATTTATGATTTGGAGTTTAAAACTATTTCATTATAAAAAATAATCTTATGTGCTTCAGTTCAGAGTACAAAACCAGAATTATTTGCAAGGTAACATCGTGCTCAGTGAAAGCAAAGGAGAATTCAGCCTAAAAGTTTAAGAAGTGATACTGTTTGTATAGGAGCCATAGTAGGATGCTTTGAATAAAGACAGTAATCACAAGCATAGCTCTAGATATGGGATTCGCTTTTAAGCCTTGAGCATGATCTTCCTACATGCAGAAGTAAAAAGTGGCTCCTCCCACAGATCCACAGAAGTTAATTAGAAATTATGCTACCATGTTTCCACACAGATATCCCCTGAATGCTAGGAAATAAGCATCTAAATTTTCTGCCAGTGGAATTTCAGTTTAGCATGATCACTTTCCAAACACCGTTATTAAAATACAACTCAGAAGACAGCACAAATTCCTTCACAAGTACACCTGTTTTTTAAATGATTAAACTGGCTAAGTGGAAAATAGTTTCCTCTGTTACCTACCTGATATTTTTGGAACACAATTTATATAGGGCTTAAGCTTCCTCAATATCATTAATGGAACCCAAATGATTCAGTGGTATTCTTCATGACTTACACCAGTGCAATAAAGAGCAGGATGAGACCCACCAGCTGTTTTTACTTTAATAGTATTTCTGACTTGCAAAACAACACAGGTAATGCTGAAAGTAATAAACAGTACAGCTATGCTGGTCCCTAGCAGTGTTGTGATGCTAATTCGAATTAAGATTTTGGTGGCCATTCATGAAGTGACAAGAGAGCAGTAAATGACAGCAACATTGTTTTTTGATAAATCACTGCAAGTCACAAAAGACTACCAAGACACAGAAAACTCAAAAGGCAAAAAGGCAACAGAGACTAGTATTTCATTAGATGTCATCTTCAATTCTGTTTTCAGTGCAATTGCTTTGACAGAGGATTCATTAATAAAAAGCCTGGGTGGCATTACTGTTTTTTATTCCTTCTTCTCTCTTGGATTTTACTGCATTTTAAAAAGTGAAAAATCTCATATTAAAATGTAAGATTAATAGCTAAAACATGTTAGCATTCAGGAGTTCCATATTTGTAACGTACAAGTATTTCTATCACTTCATATCATAAAGACATAGAAATTAGTGCTATGATGATGAATGTATTTTTAAGAGACATTTAAAATGAATACATAAATTAGACCTGACATGCAGTTTTTCCACAAAAATATCCTACTAGAGAGACATGGGTCCAAGTTCTTAGACATTTAGGTTTTTTATGGCAAATATGGATACCACTCAATTATATAGCTTGTTTTGGGTGTGAAGTGAACAGTAAAAAGTTGTTTTCTCAAAGCTGCAGCTAGCAAGCTTCACAGAAGTCAACAAGCGATATTTTAAGCCAGGTAGTAAGTTTTACTTTAGGAAGCTCCCAATAAGGAAAATTGAGGGTTTCCCCATTATATAGTTATAATCAATGTATTTTGTAGTATCTTTCATAAAGCATAAGCAATAACTGGACTATGTTTGTGAACTTCAGTTCTTTTAGCATTGTTTTACACAGTAAGAATTCAGGTTTAATAGTCATGGCAGGTCAAATGTACCTTCTCCCTCAATACACATTGTATGTGACCTTAATGGACATATACTTTAAAAGTATCCTGAGGTCTTTAATCTTTGCCATAGAAGAATGTAAATGCAATAATCAGAGAGATCAAAAAGTGTTTGATGTATCATTAAAATGTCATAAGCAGTGGCTTAAAAACTTCCATAAAGTGTTATAGAAAGATGTGTTTATCTTTTTAAAATATATGACCATAATTCCAAAATACCTGTCCATAAAGTGTAAACGCACTTAAAAAAAAAAGAGACTATTACTAAAAATACAGTCTCACCAAGACCAAATATTTTACCAAGAGTTAGTTGTGAGTTATTTGCCATCCCTACTGAAAACAGAGGGGGGGTGGTTGTTCCCCCTCCCCCCTCTTTTCAGTTTTCAAACACAGTCTGGAGTTTATTTTCCATCTTTTTATCAGATATTATTGTTGTCATTCTTTATTCAGAAGCCTGAGTATGGGTACAGTGGTATGGTTACCAAAAAGAGAAATCCATAAAAAACTAGTGATCTATCTCAATGGCTAGATACCTAAAATTGAGTAACACAAGTATTTCAAGACACAGCACAAAGGATTAACTACAGTGTGTTAGAGCTATACAAACCAGAGCCAACTATGTCCCATACATACAAAAGTGTTCTTTAGTCTTCCAAATTTACAAGCAATGCTATGCATTTTTGTTTTACGTCTCAGCTCCTTTCTTACTCCCAAAACACAAGTATTTACATACATACAACTCTCCACACACCACAGGTATATGTGTGGTATTAAAAAAAAAAAAATTAATATATAGAGTTTACAAATATATAGGGGGGTGGAGAGAGAGAGAGAGAGTGTGTGTATAGTCATGTATAAACCGACTTGCAACCAGAATAGTGCAGATAACTTATTATTGGTTAACTGGTCAAGCTGAAAAGTTTGAAGGCAAAGTAGGGAGGGTATCCCATGATAATCTTTCATGTATTTCATTTAACTTATTGAGGCAATAGTAAATTTGTCAGCACACTGAGTGTAATAATACCTTGTTTCCTAATTGGAGAAGGAAGAGAGTGAAGCGAAGAGGATGAGGAAAAGAAAAGTGCTGATTTTAAAATAACTGAAGTGGGTTAGACTTATTTTAAGAATCCTTGCATCAGCTAGAATATGTAAAATTGGTAAAGATACTGCAATATATATGTCCTTTCTGAAAGATGGGAAAAGCAATAGGAACCATTTTCCACAGCTTTTAGGTAAAACTTTTGTTAACTACAGTTCAGGTTATATGACTTTTCTGTTATACCAATGATCACCATATTTTTCTTCCCATTTAAGTCAATTACATGATAGTTTAAAAATAAAAAAAAAAACAAAAACAAAACCAAAAGGATTTACTGCACATCAAAAATTTTATTTCTACATTAGAAGTTCTTCAGAAGACAACAAATAAACTGTAAGCAATTAAGGAACAAGAGGGTAACTTGATCCACCAAGAGTATAACAGATCAGCCTTAATACTGATTGATCTGCTTTTTAATCTTCTCCAACTCATCAACTTCTTTCCTGTCTTAATAAGAGTTTCATTAGTTTTTCTTCTCATGAGGCCATTTAAACATGAGAACTAGTAAAGATACTTCAGTAGTCATATGTCATGTTTTTCTACCTAGAAGATACTCTACATCTTTACAAATAAATAAATAAACTACCTCTGTTTTCATCCTTATTAGAAAAACATACACCTTACACTCTTATTTTGGAAAGATTTTCTTAAACATGTGTCTTCACATGTTTAAGAAAATGTACACTTTGACTTACACATTTGTGAAGAGACACACTGCAAAGGGATAGAGATAGAAAAGGAACACTGCAGAAAAAAGCACCATTGTTAGTTTGGAGGAAAAAAAAACACCATACAGTCAAAGAATAAGGCATTATTGGCAAAGAAATCCTAAGCAGGAAGATAGAAAAGGAAAATTAGAAGGAAACATCTAATATGTGAATGTTACCGTGTTTAGCATAGGAATAAGCCTTAGACTAAATCTGTGGTGCAACATATGCGACATCAGGCTAAAGGGGTCTAAGTAGGAGGAGATGATAACTAGGGAGAGAAGAGTGGGCAGCACACCAGGTCTAAGAGAGTGAACAGCAGGAGATGCAGGCAGTGCTTAGTTGTGCAGAGGCCCAAAAAAAAAAAAAGTACAGTATTTTTGTCTGTAACTGAAACAATTGCGAGAATATGGAATTCAGGAGTAAGATGAGTTTTATACTGGAATCACGTCCCTCTTGTTTTTGTGTGCTCTTCTCCCAGGTAACCCCCAACAGGACTGAAGCAAAAGGTTATTTTTGGACTTTGGCTGAAGAAGTCAATCTTGAACTCCTGTCAGCTCCAAAATAGGTTGCACTAGTACACGTGACACTTTGAACTTAGAGAACCCTTGTTTTTATTCAGATTTTGACCTCTCAATTATTTTCAATATTTCCAAGAATTTGGGATTTCAGGTGTGTCAATCCTCTGTTAGCTTACCTTCTGTACAAAATCCTTTATATACTTCTATATGTTCCATCTATAAGCAGTGCCTTTGCTCTGATCCTGCAATGGATCCAAGCAAGTAAAGCTTTATGTATGCGCAGCTCTCTGTGCATAGCAAAATTTGTATAGTATAATAGCTAGGTGTAAGGATTAGACTGGGGATCACATTACAGGATTAGGGCAAATATACATGCAATGGATTTTGTAGGAAATGCCTTGCAGTAGATGCAGTCTGAGAGTCCTATTTATAGTATAATCTACTCCCTAGTCAGGTTAAATTAATATCCTGATCCTTTTTGCATATATTAAGTACAATTTTCGAGACTAATCCTTTACCTAGGATGGCATTTGTTGTTACAGTGCAGTTTAAAACTCTGTACAGAATATGTCACCACTTTTTGTCCCATGAAGAACTGAAATTAAAGTATTAAAACATAGATAATGCAGACATTGTCCTAAGAAGACTCACAGCTTCTTCCAGCCTCATAATAAATGAGCGCACTAAAACCTATGGGCACTTTATAAGCATTTTTTTGGAGGTTTTCTAGCCATGGAAAAGATTTTCTATGTTCTTCTGCAACACATTTATTTTCCAGGAACTAACATGTTATTATTCTGCTTGGACTAAAAACTTGTTCAGATTATTTCAGCCCAAACCTTAATTTGTTTCACATTAATTGACAGAAATCTATGATCACCTTCACATATTTGATCATGTCAAACAGCAGACGTGAGAATCATTCTATCTTTAGCAATACAGTGGGATCAAATAATGTGGAATCAAATCCAGGGCAAGCCGAAATATGCAGCTTGAAATTCAAAATCTGAACAGAATTCATTTTCCCACCTTTCAGTACCATTTTTCTAGTGAAGCTGGTCTACCACGTTACCCATAGGAAACAACAATCAAAAGCCTTACAAAAATAAGGATCACGACTTTACTCAAGTGAACTAACAAATATATTAATATTATGAGCAGGTCTTTATATATATATCCTCAATATCTGATCATCTGTCAGAAGAGGAGGAACATTCACAATTAAGGGCTAGGTATTGTGAATTTCTATCACCTGCTTTGTTTGAAGCCGAATATACATGTAAACATGTAGGTGCAGTTTATGGTGTGTATTTTATCTAAATGGTGTTAGCTTACAATTTCTCTAAGTAAATTCAATATTACTAAAATGTATTTTCCAAATAAACTTTTAGGTTCCTGTAATCCAAACAGCTGTTTTCTCATTAGAAATTGTGGTCAGATATTTACTAGACAGGTTAACAAACAGGTATTATCTATGCTCTGTAGATGGTTGGAAAGAGATTTTTATAGCTAGAACATTATGGAACTTACTGCACTGGGCAGAGAAGAATCACTCTCAGTAGTTTTGTTCTGACATTAAAAAAGTTTTAATTTGTTATATTCTTTTAGCAGTTGAAAGAAGCGCTTTGCTATTTTCTCTCATATTCAAACTGTATAGTTTGTAGTTTACATTTTATGATAAACTGTATGGAGGATGAACACTTGGACAATTTGTAAAGAACTGACATGTGATCATAACCGTTGCAGAAACTAGGGTCTTGGAGGTTTATTTCAGTTACAAGAAAAAGAATTATTATAACAAACAGTGAGTGATTAGTCCATGAAAATGCCTGCTGAAAAAGTCCAAGGATTGTATCAATATAACATCTGGTAAACAACAAAAGCAAGCATTTGGGAGTCAACACGCCAAAGTAGGTTATTAGATAAGTAAAATGAGAGTCTAAATGGCTTATTCTGTCGTCTTCTTTTAAGCCTTATTGTGACAGCTGAGGCTCATTTCCTCAGTGTTGGGATAAAAGAAAAGAGCTCACCTATCTCTGGCATGGCCTAAGAGTGGAAGACACTTTCTTTACCCAATAAGGTCTCCAAGATAGAGGCAGAGCCACAGTTGTTGGAGCCAACATCACCCCAGAGTACCTGCTTGTGACCAACTAGTTACTTGTCTGAAGAAATTCAGCAAGAAGTCATGTTTCCTCCTCCCCTCATTCCAGCTACACTTTTCCTTTCCTTCTCTATGCCTCCATATTTTCCTCAAAGTCTAGATTGTCATTCACAACTTCCTGTCTACAGAACCAATTCTGTCATCTCTGGCAAGACAACTTGGCAAAGTTAATGAATTGATACGGTGGTTCTTAGAGAGATTTATTTTGATAAATTTTAACTAATCCTGTTGTTCTTCACAAACATTTAATTTAGAAACACTGAATGCATCTTCCAGGTATGGGATATTTGCATATTTGAGTACATTTCCAGACTCTGGTATGAATATTCTACATTTCTCATAGCTGCTAAATATTGATGTCCTTACCTTGAAAGTCCAACTGCATTCAACTTCACATAGTAACAAGGTTATTCTAACATGCCTGATTTCTGGGCCTCTTATCCCACCTAAAATAGCATGAAACATTAGATTGCACTTGAACTTTAACATCCTTTAAACCAGAACAGAGACAACCATGACATTTCAGATTAAGTATTACGTTCTTATTTTCTTACTATGAAGAAGAAATGGAATAATTTTTGCAATTTCTTTTTGCTAACCTTTGGACTATTTGTACCTTTATTAAAGCATTTTGTGACTAATAGGAGAGAATTATTAGATGGATTTTGATTCCTCCCTCTCCCTTTATCACTGTTTATTGACTGAAATAAAGTAAAGTGCAAGGATCAGCTTCAGCCTGTTCAAACTTCAATTAAGTTCAGGTAAAACATTGAGTTTGAGAGAACAGCTTGAACAGCTAAAGATCAAATTCACAAAGGTTTTCAGGTGCTTAAAGAGGAAGGTAGGAAACATACAGGATTTTCAGAAACGTTTAATTACCTTGTGCAATTTTGCCTCCTGGGGATCACCTCATTTTTTTCTGTAATTCCCATGGGATGCGTGAGAAGGTGTTCTCACTTTCTCCTCCCCTGTGCACGAGGGAATTTATTTACAGCCATCAGGCCCCTCATTCTCCTTCTCCTGGATTTTAATATCTCCTCCATTCCCCCACATAATCACTCCCTAATCTTTACTTATCCAGCCCATTTTGACAAAGGTGAGTGAGGCGGGCTGCTCCCCGGAGCGCCTTTCAGGGCAAGCCTGAAGAAGTCGGCAGACAGCAGGGATGGGTGGTTAGGGGCAGTAACCTCTTCACCCAGCCAGCAGCAACAGCTGAAGGAGGATGCAGTCAGACCCTAAACACTTTGGAAGTCTGGCCCCTGAGTCATATGTGATCCAGGCCCTTATTCTCCAATATAATAATGTCACTAAAAGAGCAGCCTTACCATAAGTAGCACATGAAGCATTTTCAATGAGAATAAAAGCAGCATGTGAAAGATTCTGGAAAGAATTAACTTAAAAAAATAACATTCTGAAATATTAATTGGGTCAAAGTGTTTCCTCAAGTGAAAATACAAGCTAATGACCTGCTGATTGATATCAATTGCATCTTTCATATACTTTTAGATTACAGAATTGTGGTACAAAAGGTTGGAAATTAATTTCACAGCTAGCTGTGCCTCCATTTCCATAGCTTAATTGGGCAATATGGTACTATGAATCTTATAACGAGCAGAAATGTATTCAATTTTTCGCGGACTACAGTTTGAACTGCAGGAAAACAGCTTGTGTCTGCATATTTTGGCCCAAACACTTCAATACAGTGATATATACATGGCTGTTGCATGTATTCTGAGTACAACTTGTGCTAAGGTAAGTACATGGGTTTCTTTTTTAACTTACTTTTTTAAAAATTAACTTGGAATCAGTGCTCTAGTCCTATAAGCACAAGCTTATGTTCTCCAGCGTTGATCTAACAAAACACTTAAAACATATACTAATATAGGACTGGTAATATGCTTAACATTAAGCTCTGATTTAGTGAAATGCTTTTAGCACTTGCTCAAGTGTATTTTGTAAGATAAGCACACTGAAGTATTAAACTCAACACACATTTTTCCAGGACTGCGGTCAATGTTTGCCTCCAGCCATAGCATGACCTGGTTACTTACGTGTTTGAAAGCTCCTGAATAGACAAAAAGTCCAGCTCTCCGCTGGTGTAATTGCAATGATGGCACTGGAGTTACAACATAGCTTCCAGCCCACGGCTTCAAACATTGCACAACGTACACATTTTGTAAGTTCACACTGGATCTATATACTATTGCTGTCACTGCAGGTGTCGTGGGCTCAGATCAGACGAACATGTAAAAGTTTAGGGTATGGATTTAGGTGGGCTTTCAGAGCCAGAACCAAAACCTAAAAAACCCAAACAAACAAAAAAAAGGACAATAAAAAAAGAAAAATAAAAAAAAAAGAGAACATAGCTGCCCAGACTCCCTTGGTGTATTCAGTTTCTACCTAGAATAATTATCTATCTATCAACTTATCTGTAGTTTATCTGGCTTTGAAAACTAATAACTTTTAGATGTACATGGAATTACTTTTTTAGAGAAGAAGGATACCTTTTTCTTAGTAGTTTTATTTCTATGCTGTTAACCCAACAATCCATTCTTTTTCCTTAAAACCTTAAGGAAGTTGTTGCAGCAACTGTTACGTAGCTGTTGAATTTGGTAAAAGATAAAGGCAATACTTCCAACTATAGTCTGAACATAAAATTGACACTAATATTGGTTTTTTTCTCCCTTATATGCTTTGTAATTTGTCCCATGACAATTCATTCCGTATTTCCTTCATTATTCTTCTCACCTTTTATACAGCCTAGGTATATTGAAATTCCCATGTCCCATTTCTAACTATATTTTCTCTTATTTCTTAATTATATTATGTATGGTAAATTAGTAAGGACTAAACATAAACAGGAAGGTATTATTTCATTTGAGGAGTGCTGTTCTGATTCACCAAACACTGTTTATAACATTAGCAAGGCTTCATCTGCAATACAGAACAGTATGTAACTCAGTGTTTTTGTTTATTATTGAGTGTGTAAGTGTTATATTTCAGAATGGTAACAGTAATGAAGCAGACTGGAGAAACAATACCCAAGGTGCTTTGGCCCAAGACCTATCATCTTACAGTAGCACTTTCCTTTTAGAAATATAAATACTGCGATAAAACCATGTGCCATACAAATTCTTTCATAAAGCTGTCTCTCCATAGCCTGAATTCAGGTGGTTACATAAGTATGTGAATCACGTTAAGCACGTGAGTTATTATAATGAAGTTAAACACACATTTTATATCAAACTAGTGTTTAAACACTCTTTATGTCTTTGTGTGTTTTCATGTAACATTTAACAAGGCCTGAATCTTTAACCACCTATTAAAACAGAGCTGCTCTCATGTGCAGAATCTAAGCAATCAACTTAAAGAGAAAAGATTAGACAATAAACGAAATACTTTTGTGTTGAACACCCATGTGATTTTGAATATTACAAAAGCTGCTTATTTGCATCACAAGGGCCAGATACACAAAAACATTCAAGCACTGAGTATTCTTCCTTTTCAGCATGATACAATTATCATATTAGAAAGAGAATGAGAGGTTGTTAGGTAAATCTGTCCTGGCACAAATCCATACACATAAATAGATACTAAAATAAATAAAAGAAGTACCTCACCCAGTTCATGTCACTGAGTTTCAAATGTCACCTACTCCTCATAGTCCCCATTCAAACCTGAGCGAGCACTGGTATTTCCAAGAATACTCTTCGGGGTCCCTGTGCAATCTATACTTAAATTCTACTGAAAGTGTATTTCTACACACACACACACACACACACACACAATTTAAAAAAAAATAATAAAAAGAAAGTTTAGCAACCTCTTTGGGGGCTGCTAAAGGAGCCCTGAGGACCTTTGTTGAGTCTGAAATAAGGACCTCTAATCAAAGTCAGAGGGATACTGGTGAAGTATATTAAGATCTTGCAACACCAGCTTCAGTTACTGACCTGATTCCTCTGTCATCCACTCCCCAAGACTTGTACCATTCACAATTTCCTTCTGCATTATCACTTAGGTCCATCAGTAACTCTTCGCCTTCCAGCAGTTTATTTTAGATTCTTTCCATTAAACACGTCTGAGTGTTTTTTGACTTGTTTCTACCTAAACACGTAATCTTACACTTTGTGATATTGAATCAGATGACTTAAGGATAGTGTATCAATATTGATAATGAATTTCCTTCCTTTTACTGCTTTGAATCATAACTTGAGCAGTTTTTCAATCTAATTTTCAGGATTAATTTTTTTTGCTTCCCACTGGCACTGTAGACAGAACACAATGAGTATCTGAGAGATCTGGAACCAATCCAGCTCCTAAGAAAAGTTTTTAATAATTTGATTTTGCTCATCTCTCCTGGTTTATAAAGGTCTGCTTCTAGTCTTGCAAGACAAGTTCCAAACTCAAATTTCAACTAGGACTTTCAGTATATAGTACTCACAGGCTTTCAGTACATAGTACTCACATCAGAACTTGCACACATTCTTGTTTACTTTAAGCAAAAAATGTCTTTCCTTGATAATACTGCACAAGTACAAGTAGAAAAGAAATTCTAAGAACTTTCTGGGCCAAGTGATAACACATGCTAGCAAGCCTACAGTTCACTATAATGTTAAAGTAGGATGCCACCTACTGCTTAATACCCTGAATTAAAAATAAGAGAAACCAATTTCCTAATGGCATAAAACAACCTGAGAGCATTCATGACTAATGTTTTGTAATGTTGTTGCACTAGTCCAGTTCCCAGTAAAGATCCTCACATCTAGCTTATAAGGTAAAAATTAGTACTCTATGACTTCTACTGCTGGAGAAGTGGTGTTCTTCATAGTTAATTGAAAAAAACACACGCACACAAAAGGTAAGGTTTTCCTTATGGAAAGCAGCATTACTTTGTGACATAAAATTACTTTTTAACTGCAAGTTTGCTCCCCAGTTCACTGAAGTTAGCAGAGGCAGTCGCTGGCTTTGGATCAAATCCCTATAAACCGTGGGCAACTCGGTGGTGTTTGCTTTGATAGCTAAAAGTTTGATACAGTTTAAAAAAAAAAAAAAAGAAAGAAAGAAAAAGATAGATGCAGTCTATCAGTTCAGCCTAGGGAGTTTACTTTAAGCTTCAAAAGCCAGCTAGCAATATATCTGGAGATGTACATAAATGTTTGCAGTGTTCCTAACTGCACAGTATTCTGTAAGTCTTTACTTTGACTTCACTCATATAACCTAAGAAAAAAAAAATTCCATTACTACTACAGCTAACGAACAAAAAGAAAACTAGCCTAAAGCAAACAAAACCACCTTACGAAGTTCCTGGCTTGGTGCTCCTTCCCACCTCCCTGGAAGTGTTTCAGCCTCCTCAGTTTTCCCAGTAGAATTTTTTGAGTAGATGCTTGGTAAATCAGGTCAGCAAGCTCATCTAGATTCAGAGCAATCTTCCAAAACCAAGTTTCTTTTCCCACATGTATAGCTCCTCTGATCCATGTTGTATTGTAACCCTGCCAACATCTGTGCCAGCACAACGTGGGGGGCAAGGATCCCTAGCACAGGATCTGGTGGTGCAGGCATTTCTGAAGCCACATGTGCTGCCAGAGGCAGTGCACAGTGTAATTTCTCAAAGTTCTCCTCTGCTTACAAATTGAAATAAAACGGACATTTCTATCATATTTTAATTACATACTACCTCTTCTACTCAGGAAAGAGACACAGTAATTGGACAAATGCTTTATATCCTTTACATGAGAAGGAAGAGTTGAGCAGAGCGCATGAATAGTGCAGACCCCCTGCTTCCATTTGTGATTCTGAGTGCAATTCCTCAGCACAGCATTTGCATATTTGCCAGAGATGATCATTTATAAAGGAAAATAATTACAAATTTAGAGGATGGAGAATTAAATTAAGGATTTTCCTAGGGTGTTCAGACCATTCTGAAGCTTTCCTCTTGCTGGCCTTAAAGTATGTGTGTGTGTGCAGGGAAGTACTTTGCCGCTGTCTTCAACTGGTTTTAAACCAGGTTCATGCTACCTCTGTAACAGGGTCAGCTAACTTCTCTTATTTGAATCAAAAATTTTTAAAAAAACCAAACAAACCAACAATAAATAATGCATACTGAATAAAAGTTCTGTCACTCACTGCATGAACTGACTTAAGAGATACAACAGGCTGAAATTTTATTAAACTTCACAATGCGAAAACATAGCCAGTTTAGTTTGGGTTATTAATCAAGACCTTAAGAAAAGGGTGCAAAGCCTCATTTGGGGGAAGACAGACATTAAATTACAACCGTGCTGTAATGCCAAGTACATCCTAGCCATTCAGCAGCTTGGTCCAAAGAATCCAAGCAATGGCTGTTCTTGCTACATAATACATAATCAGTTTCTTAAGCATATTGTGATGACCTTCCATCTATCATATGCTTTAATTACCAAGCATGCACATAAGTTCCAAACGTGCAACCAAATGCGTGAGGATCAAGCTGTACTGCAATATCTAAACATACCGCAGCTTGTAAATTCTCCAACAATGAACACCATGTCTTTCACTTTGAATTTATTAGCTCTCTAATGAACCCAGATATCATCACCATTAGTCTAGCATCTAATCACCTACCACACTGAATCCTCAATCTCCCAGGTCATTCAGAGACCTTTTTGTTTCAGTTGCATAATTGCAATAATTAAACTTTGCATTTCTGGTCCTTTATAGCATTGCTTTAGCCTGCAGTGGTTTCCTTCAGGGATAAAGTGAGAACACTTGCATAGTTGCATTGCTTACTCAGGACCAGCCTGCTCACTGTTGTGTTGGATGGGGTTGTCCATACATGTTTCCTCAAAAACTTCCCAAAATGGGACTTCTGATGATTATTATCAAGAGAATCCTAGAATCATAGAATAGTTTGGGTTGGAAGGGACCTTTAAAGGCCATCTAGTCCAACCCCCCTGCCATGGGCAGGGGCATCTTCAACTAGATCAGGTTGCTCAGAGCCCCATCCAACCTGAACTTGAATGTTTCCAGGGATGGGGCATCCACCACCTCTCTGGGCAACCTGTGCCAGTGTTTCATCATCCTCAGCGTAAAAAAATTTCTTCCTTCTATCTAGTCTAAATCTACCCCCCTTTAGTTTAAAGCCATTCCCCCTTGTCCTGTCGCAACAGGCCCTGCTAAAAAGTTTGTCCCCATCTTTCTTGTAAGCCCTCTTTAAGTACTGATAGGCTGCAATAGGGTCTCCCCGAAGCCGCCTCCTCTCCAGGCTGAACAACCCCAACTCTCTCAGCCTTTCTTCATAGGAGGGGTGTTCCATTCCCCTGATCATTTTTGTGACCCTCCTCTGGACCCGCTCCAACAGGTCCGTGTCTTTCTTATGCTGAGGGCTCCAGAGCTGGACGCAGTACTCCAGGTGGAGTCTCACCAGGGCAGAGTAGAGGGGCAGAATCACCTCCCTCGACCTGCTGGCCACGCTGCTTTTGATGCAGCTCAGGATACGATTGGCCTTCTGGGCTGCGAGCACACATTGCTGGCTCATGTCCAGCTTTTCATCCACCGGTACCCCCAAGTCCTTCTCCACAGGGCTGCTCTCAATCCCTTCATCCCCCAGCCTGTATCGATACCGGGGGTTGCCCCGACCCGGGTGCAGGACCTTGCACTTGGCCTTGTTAAACTTCATGAGGTTCACACGGGCCCACTTCTCGAGCTTGTCCAGGTCCCTCTGGATGGTATCCCGTCACTCTGGCGTGTCGACCGCACCACTCAGCTTGGTGTCATCTGCAAACTTGCTGAGGGTGCCCTCGATCCCACTGTCTATGTCATTGATGAAGATACTAAACAGTACCGGTCCCAATACGGACCCCTGCAGGACGCCACTCGTCACCAATCTCCATCTGGAGATTGAGCCGTTGACCACTACCCTCTGGATGTGACCATCTAACCAATTCCTCACCCACCGGACAGTCCACCCATCAAATCCATACCTCTCCAGTTTAGAGAGAAGGATGTTGTGGGGGACCATGTCAAAGGCCTCACAGAGGTCCAGATAGACGACATCTGTAACCCTTCCCGTGTCCACTGATGTAGTCACCCCATCATAGAAGGCCACGAGGTTTGTCAGGCAGGACTTGCCCTTGGTGAAACCATGCTGGCTGTCTCGAATCACCTCCCTGTCCTCCATGTGCCTTAGCAGAGCTTACAGGAGGATCTGTTCCATGATCTTCCCAGGCACAGAGGTGAGACTGACTGGCCTGTAGTTCCCTGGGTCTTCCTTTTTTCCCTTTTTAAAAATGGGGGTTATGTTTCCCCTTTTCCAGTCAGTGGGAACTTCACTGGACTGCCACGACTTCTCAAATACGATGGATAGTGGCTTAGCAACTTCATCCGCCAGTTCCTTCAGGACCCGTGGATGGATCTCGTCGGGTCCCATGGACTTGTGCACCTTCAGGTTCCTTAAGTGGTCTCAAACCTGATGTTCTCCCACAGTGGGTGGCTCTTCATTCTCCCAGTCCCTGCCTTTGCCTTCTGCGGCTTGGGTGGTGAGGCTCGAGCACTTGCCAGTGAAGACCGAGGCAAAAAAGTCATGGAGTACCTCTGCCCTCTCTATGTCCCGGGTAACCAGGTCTCCTGTTGCCTTCCAGAGAGGGCCCACATTTTCCCTAGTCTTCCTTTTATCCCCAACGTACCTACAGAAGCTTTTCTTGTTGCCCTTGACATCCCTGGCCAGATTTAATTCTATCAAGGCTTTAGCTTTCCTAACCTGATGCCTGGCTGCTCGGACAATTTCTCTCTATTCCTCCCAGGCTACCTGCCCTTGCTTCCACTCTCTGCAGGCTTGCTTTTTGTGTTTGAGTTTGTCCAGGAGCTCCTTGTTCATCCATGCAGGCCTCATGGTGTTTTTGCCTGACTTCCTCTTTGTTGGGATGCATCACTCCTGAGCTTGGACGAGGTGATCCTTGAATATTACCCAGCTTTCTTGGGCCCCTCTTCCCTCCAGGGCTTTGTCCCATGGCACTTTACCAAGCAGATCCCTGAAGAGGCCAAAGAATACCGTTATAAGCACGTGCATAGAGGGACCAGAAGTGATATACAGGAAAACACTGTGTGAAACTGTTCAGTGAAACAACCTTACCACTCAGCTCTGTGACAGCAAGAGTTGGCTGAAAAGACAGAATTCTGTGAATATGGGAGTTCAAAAACTCAGGGTAGGCCTCCTGTACTTCACCCAATTTTATGGGTAGTTATGTTAACCCAAGGAGTGAGCTTTATGAGATTACTAGTGGAGGAATTCCAAATATTGACTGTCAGATTGAAAAGTATGAGGAAGAAATCTAGTAAGCAGCTTAATCACCCAATCCTAATTACTGAAATTAATAGAAATTATGCACAATGAACTGATGTATTTACTTCCAGTGGGCATGAATTACAAAAACATTTCCAGCAAAGCCTTTTTTTCCTCTGGTCTGGAATCTGATTTTCCGGGGAAAAACCCCAAACATTTGATATTTTGCCTCATTACCTCAAAAATAATTTTGTTTGCTCCCTAACACCCATTATGTTTCAGAAGTGAGCAGTTTAGCTATATCTATTGCTGGATGGTTTCCCTTGTCAAAATTAGGACTTTTGAACACTGAAAATATTCAATTAAAACTTGTCTAAGGCTTAAAAGGAGATTTTCAACATTATTGCTTTTTAGAGACAGGATATTTCACTGGCATTTGTACTTTGAAGGCTTCATTCATAATCTCTTTTGAGGGAGAGCTCAAAAGAATGTTTTTTTCAGATGGCTATTTATTAATTCACTCATTGTTTTATTCTCTCCCACATCCACCTTAGCCTTTATTTAGCATGGCCTTTCATGTGTCCTACAAACAGAAAGGATGACCCCAAAACAGAAATCCACATCTGAACTTAACTTACAGAAACAGCATCCAAACAGTCTAAAACATGCGTTGACCCACTCCAGGCGTAAGGTAGCGCTGAGTTAACCCTCCCCAAAGGTACAGCAGTGTTTGATTTTAGATCAAAGGGACAGACATTTTAATTGGTTTTGTCGCATCATATTCTTTGTATGAGTCATTTGGTGAAGTGCAAGCCTTATTTATTAATCAAGGATTAATAAGTTTTATTTTGCACTGTAAGTGCAAAAACAAGCCAGTAACAGAAACAGGCTGTTCAACAGAGAATCAGCAAGTCTAACACATACTCAAGCGTTACACTTGGAAAACTTGGGTTATATATTGCAACTCCAAAGTATTAACTTGTATCGCACATGCCTAAAAGCTTTTCTTCGATAACCACAAAGATAAGGAAGAATAAATTGTTGCAGTGCTTATGGTTTTAGTAGGAGTAACGAGGTTTAGGAAAAAACAACTACCCACATATTTTTATTATAACACTGCTATGCGCGTTCTTCAGCCAGAATGAAGACTTCCAGCATCTTTTTCCTGCTGCTCATGCCTCCTTCGTGAAGAACATTAAAGACGGATCAAACCAAGACTTCGCCTAACACGTCAGGGAAAGCATTTTTCCACGTCCCGGTGGCCGATGTGGCACGACCCCCACCTAGCGCACCCCGCGCCGCACTGCAGCCGCCGGCAGCGCCTCTCCCCACCCGGACGCGGCCCGGGCGGCAAAACGTGTTCGCCTCCATCAGGCCGGGTTTCTTACCTCCATAGACGTACAGATGTATATATACACTAGATGCATACACACACACACGTGGTATATTCGCTGCAGCTGCTCTGTGACAACGCAAAAGAAGCAGTTGAAAATTCAGTCTAATTTGGCCTTTTAAACACCATTTCTAGTAACTTTGTCTAGCACCTGACGTGTAAGCATCAGATTATCTTTCTCCTTCTCTTTACTATGAGAGGGATGAGGGAGTTGTACAAAAGGAAAAGGATTGATGTTAAGGTAGGAGTAATGGGAAGAGTGACAAGAGAACAACAACAAAAACTCACTCTATGTGTTGCTGTTACACAGATCAACAGTTAGACATGACAGAGGAAGAACAATACAAATGTATTAAATTCGTGAAGTCTGATAGTTCACAACAGCAAGGCTATAATCTACCCGTGCAATGCAACAGCAGCCCAAGGGTTTGCATGAAGCAGTATTGAGCAGGGCTTGCTTTTAATCTCTACAGGATACCGTGTAAAATTGGTGGTTCGTGTTTCAGATGAGAATGAGAAGATGCTGAAATAGGCAGACAAGTGAAGTTCTTACCTTTTTAGAGGTGGCTTAGAAACTTAAAGGGAAAAAAAGCTTAAACTGTGAATGCTGACGTCTGTCAGATAATTGTGTGCAGTTTCTGATACTTACACAGATGTAAAGTTTTGAACTCTGAGGATCAAGCCTACCCCTTAGGGTTGCAATCAACAGCAAAGTCCAGCTGGAGATCAGTCACTAGTAGCGTACCCCAGGGTACTGTGGCCAATACTCCTTAACCGCTTCATTAATAACATGGATGATGGGATAGAGTGCACCATCAGAAAGTTTGCAAATGATACAAAATTGGGAAGAGCGGCTGATACACCAGATAGTTGTGCTACAATTCAGAGGGACCTCAACACGCTGGAGAAAAGGGCTGACAGGAACATCACGAAGTTCAACAAGAGGAGACGCCAAGTCCTGCATGCAGGGAGGAATAACCCCATGCACCATTACACGCTTGGAGGTGGCGGGTGATGCGCACCAGCACCAATCAGCTGGAAAGCAGCTATGCAGAGAACAACCTTAGGGTACTGGTGGACAACAAGTTGACCATGAGCCAGCAATGTGCCTTGGTATCCTGGGCCAACAGTATCCTGGGCTGCATTAGAAAGACCGTTGCCAGCAGGTTGAGGGAGGCAATTCTTTCCTTCTGCTCAGTACTGGTGAGGCCACACCTGCACTGCTGGGTCCAGATATGGACTCCCCAGTACAATAAAGATGAACTTACTGGAGCAAGTCCAGCAAAGGACTACAAACACAATAGATCTTGGAGCATATGACATGTGAGTAGAGGCCGAGAGAGATGATACTGTTCATCCTGGATAAAAGAAGGCTTGGGAGGTAGGGAATGGAGGAATGGGGAGAGGAAATCTTGTCAGTGTGTATAAAAACCCGATGGGAGGGAATGAAGAAGAGGGAGCCAGGCTTTTCTCATCAGTACTCAATGACAAGTCAAGAGGCAATGGGCACAAATTAAAACACATGGGATTCTAACTGAATACAAGAAAAAACTTTTTTTTATTTTAAGGGTGGCCAAACGCTGGAACAGGTTTCCCAAAGAGGTTGTGGAGTCTCCATCCTTGGAGATATTAAAAATCCAACTTCACACAGTCCTAGGGTAATCTGGGGTTTTTTGACCTTGCTTGAGCAGGGAAGTTGAACTAGATGGTCTCAGGAGATCACTTCTAATCTAAATGATTCTGGGATACTTCCTATCTGCAAGCGGTACTGCTGCTTCTAAATTTTGATAACACCTGAACTAACAAAAAAAAAAGGCACTTCCCAATCCTCCAATTAATAAAAAAAGATAAGGGACAGAACCACCCATTAGGAGGCTGACCATGCCTTGTATTTCTGCACATAGATTATTTAGATTGGGAAAACAGGTGCACTTGGGACCTGACTGGAGGAAAGATCCTGGAAGCGGGGGAAGATCCTGGAGATCAAGGAATGGATGGAGACAAGTGCCAAGGGAATGGCCTCTGGGACCTTGGCTGGTAACGTCCAAGACTGGTAGTTGTAAACTGCTGCACAGCACAAACCAACAAACCTTTCTACCTGACCTACCTGGACCTGCAGCCAACCCCCTGATGGGAAGTGGAAGTCAAGACCTAGTGAACGTAACCTGGGGGGCAGGCAGGTGGGCAGTGAGTGAGTGTCTGAGATATTGAGTAGGGTAAAAGCGCTAATCTCATTGGTTCTTAAATAAACCCCAGATCCATTATGGGTTGTCATTTATCCTGTGTAACCTGCAACAGAGACCTAGTAAAATGAACATTGTGAAAGCATTTAACTTACACAATTGAAAAATTATTCTCTTTCATGATATACATATAAAGTTATAATAAAGGGAACAAAGACCACATGGGACATCTAAACTGTTATCCTCTCTCTGCTCCACTTAAGCAAGTTGAAGACTTATAAGAAGGCAGTATTATTCTGAAACAGTGATAACACATCTCCTAATAAAAAAGGCAGTATAAAGATTTTAATATGTCCCCTCCTGATTTGTCTGGATGGCAGAGAGTTCCGCATTTCAGCCCTTCTCTGACATCTCCTGATAATTCTGATTTGGTGTGACCAAAGTAGAAAAATACAACCCATTCTCTCCATCCCATGTGAGCTGAAGTAAAGCGTGACAAATTGTTTGGCATATCAGCTGTCTTGGTACTGGACCTGACCAATCTCTTTGCATCCACAGCATGGGGTATAGTGTTCTGCATGGGTGAAGAGTAGCTCACGACTACATATCTCAGTCACTACCATATGGCAAGAAATATCTGCCTGTGACCTAGGAAGGTCTCCAGTACCTTGTGGTCATCTTTCCAATTTGATGCCTTTACTAAAGTAGCAAACGGAGGCCTAGCACCTCCACACTACAGGTAAAAGCATTTGAGGGGAACTCCCTGTGGAAGCAGAGTACCTAAACTTTCACCCTCAGAATAACATGCAATTAACACAGAGTTGGCCTCAGCCAGTCTCCCGCAGGCAGACTGTATCTGTTTAGCTGTGAGTCTACCTTAGAGTTATTGTGCACAGAACGGGAAACAAAGCATCTGCCATAATTTTCTCTCATTTCCTACTGCCAAAGGAGGCCCAATAAACTATGCAAACCTTAAGTTACTGCTTCTACTTCCATTTTGTCCTTACCTAAAATGCTCCTTTACAAGTCCCTCTCTCCTCTGCAACCCACTTTTTTCTGTCACGTAATACCTCTTGTATTATGCAGACACGCTTGCACATATTTGCTGTTCCACTAATGATGTCTGTCTTGAATGCTCCATTGCCAGCTCCTCCAACATTTCCAAAATTTTCTTCTGTATTTTGTCATGATTTTAAAATACTTTCTAAATTGGCCACAAAACTATTCCCTTGGAAATTGACCCCTTTAAAGCATCATGACAAAGGTAGGTCCAGAAGCCAAGCCCAGTCAACTACAATTGTCATGTTTGTGCAGCAGTCAGAAATAACAGATTTTATTTAGCAATTAGTATCTGACAACTTCAGAATGAAGCAAAAATATCATAGGAACACAGATAGCAGCAGGATCACATTTCTGTTGTCTACAGTTTCCTTTGTTCTCTTTTTATTCCTCTTAATTACTTGTGCTTTGTTCCAAATTAGACTATGTTTTCCTTGGAGCAAGAGCCTTATTTATCTAAGTACTTATGAAACACTTGGACGTTCAGATTAGAATCTTTATGTGTGCACATAAAACAAACAGCAGATGATAATGAAAACAAGAGTTAACAGGTTCCTGACCTGTTGGGAACTGAAATTTGTGGCCCGTATTTTCAATTTAAGATTAATGAATGCTGTAAGGAATTATATAAGCTTCATAATTCAGGGGCTTTTTTGGCACACTGGTATATTTTAATTTAAAAAAAAAAGTGCTGATTCTTATTATTTCACTCATTGTGGACTTTTGCCTCCTGTAAAATGCATTAGTCTTTTGATGTAAAGACCATTCTCAGAAAAAGCTACCTCAGGACATGTACGTACCAGTCTCACCGACTAAGAAAAGGTACTATAAATGGTGCTTACATTTTAGGGGCACAAAGTAGTTCTTGCAAACTTAGCCCTGCTAGTTGAGTGGTTACTATGGCTACTTCAGGATTCATTATAAGCATGAGTCCAACCTTATGCTTGAGCTCACACTCATCTCATACAAGTTATTTGGACATAAGCCCAGACTGTGGTGAGGAACAAATCCCGTTTCCATGGTACCCTTTAGCACAGGTCCAAGCATGCATTTGTCTACAGTGAAGAGCAGTAGCACAGGAACAGTAGTATTTTCTCAGTCCACGTCTCCCGTGCCATCTCCAAATGTGCCCCATGCATGATTGAGGTAGTGGAAACAAGCCCAAAACCAGTACATGATTGAGGTAGTAGAAACAAGCTTGCCTTCTCTTCTCACTAGAAGCACGTGCCATCAGGTCCTTCCAAAATGGCACTCCACAATACATATACCACCAAGATCTGGACATCTGTGGGTGCAGGTCCCAGAGCAAGCCATACTTTCCCTCATTCTTGTGCCTGTGCCTTAGAAAATGGGCATACTGCTTTACCAAAATGGAGTTGCTCAACAGCTGCCTGAAAAGACTTTGTGGAGAAATTACCAAAGAAGGATTTCTGGAAGGTGTACAAGATAAAGGCAAGAGGGAGTGAAGTATTAAAATATATTTAAATCCAAGGAAAGTTTATGGAATATATATGGTACTAGTACTTATCCTGACACTATCCTGGCAATTAGGCACAATAGGAATTAGTGGGGGGAGGAGCAAGGAGAAAACCACACTTGTGCTGGAGCACATTGGAAACTGTAAAATGAGACTTCGCAGGTCTAAAGAACAATGAAAAGCTTTGCTGTTGTTTCTTTCTATTAAAGGCTTACCAGCCTTCAACCTTCCCTTTGCTGTTAAAGACATGCAGGGTAGTTTTGGTACACTTAAAAATACATACATGTATGTGGAAAAAGTCTATGTGTAATTTTATTCTAGGGAGGAAAAAAAAAACCCCACCATTACTGACATGTGGTCTGATAGGAATCATATTGTTCATGACTGGAAGGCACTCAGAAACAGGTGCAGTATGAAAATAAATATCTTGTTTCCTCATTTCATAGCTAAGATGAATAGGTAAATTTCAATGTTATTTTGAAAATATTGGATTTTTTTTTTTAAACTTCAGCAACCATGAAAAGTTGTTTTTTTCCCCTCCTGTCTCTGCCAAGCTTAGAGTTTGATTCACGTGAGAGAAATCCAAAACAAAAAATAACATTCTACCTGAAATATCTCTTTGAATGGCACCCTGTAAAGCTACAAGAAGAAATTAATTTCTTTAGCTACTTCAGTAAAACACGTATCTTCCTAAATGCTAATCCTTCTGTACCTTGATGGTAGAGTGTTTTTTTCAGTGACCGTTTTCATCCCAACGAACTCTTAATACATGGCATATACATGCCTAAATATTTAGTTCCTACTATGATCACGTCTACACAGGTGTTTTTAAAAGAAATCTTACAGCATTATTAAACTGAAGTGTTAGTTTCCAGGACAAGTATACCAAATATTCATCCTATAATAAGAGTCCCTGTGAAAGTTGTGTACGAATTAGAGAGTTAAGCCATGCCATTTTGCTATATCACTGGTTTTCCCCAGTATCTAGCTGAAGGAATTTGGAAGAACTGGTTTGACAACACTGGCACAAAGCAGGAGTAAGAGCACCAGAGGAATCAATATGAATTGCACTAACAACGATTAGTTTACTATCTGAATCCAATAGTTTCTGCAAAATGTTTCAAGCCAGCTTCTATTAGCACAAAAAAAAAAAAAAAGAGTCATCCTTTGGCTTCACTGTAACAATCAAATCAACCGTTTATCACAACAGCCTGCTAACCTGACAAAAAGTTATTCTCACCTTTATTCGCCTTCATGATATTAAAATATTTAAGGCTGCTGTCTGGCTGGCTCAGTAATGCTCTCTCTGCACATGCCCAGCCAGATCACAGCTGGTGGAAATCAATCCAGCTGCACTGAGGCAAATGGAGCCTTATTGATCTGCAGCAGGTGAGGACCATTATCGCCAGTGGAGCCACACTGACAAACTCTGCTGAGAAGCCATCTCTGCTGTCACACTGTGACCACAAGCAAGAAACTTGTGCAAGCACACTCTCAGTCCTATGTCTGACTCAAAAGACTTCAGTTACTAAAGGATAATCAGATACTAAGAATGATGCTTTTGCTTTGTCTGAAATGAAGTCTTCCGAAAAATAGATTTTTGGTACTTCATACTCTCTCAAAATTGAGTTTTGCTTCATTCTTAAGACCTTTCTAAAGACTGACATAACAACGGTACGTAGAGGGAAGAAGCATAAAACACACCAAAAAAAAAGGTCATTAACAAGCATAATTCCTGAGTAAACTTCCATCTAGGAGTACATTGAGGTTTTAATATTACTTAACACATGTTTAAACATCTCAACACAAACTGTAATGCAGTCTAAAAATCTTAAAAAACCCACAACTGAATGTTTTCCATACAGAAGAGACTTGCTATTGCATGACAGTCAATTTAAATGTCTGTCTGTATTTTTTTCTTTCATTAAGTGGTAATTCAGATCTTCATCTTTTCCGATTTTCTTTACTCACTCTCAGGCAATTACTGTTGGGGGCTCTGATGTTAATGAGTTATACACAGCATATTTAGAAATGTAATATGCTTTTAGAATATGAAGTTAAGTTAATGGAAGCATCAACCTGAATAGATGCAAAAGCCAGACATCTTTGATATCAGTGCTTGATTGATTTTATAAGTCAGGTGTTCATATGAATAAGTAACCCTTATTTAGCTCAAGAAGCATTTTGACAAAAAATTTGCACTGATGAGCTATAAAGGTAGCCTTTTTATAAGGCTCTGCTTTGCATTGTCCCTCATGTTTTTGATCTTGTTTGCTTTCGCTCTTAAGTAATCTAAATCCTTAATATCATAGCAGATCTATATATTACCATAAAAGCTTTTGCATAGCTACTTATAAAATCCTTACAAATTAAGAAACATGTGAAACTATTGATGTGAAAAGCATGACCCTACTTCTGAAAAACTTATACTTTATGTATAAAGGGTTCTTTACTGTCTTCTTTTAATTGTTACAATGAAACACAGCTAATAAGTGTTGACCAAGTATTTTCCAGTAAGTTCAAGAGTTTACATTTCAAGTCATCTCATTTTTAAATACTCTTCTTTCCATTCTTTATTTAAATTGACTAAAGACATTAGAAAATACTATTTCAATAATAAAGTACAAGAGCTATTGTAAGTAACATAATACATAAAAGCTTTATCTGTCTTACTAAACACATAAGCTGTCAGACTTTTAACCACATCAAAAAGGAGTTAACTAGATTTTGCAAATTACTCCCTTGTTTTTTAGCTTCATTTTCTTCTTCTGATTAAGCTAAATCCCTAATCTGAGATGAAATTAGTATATTAGACTAAAGACGCAAAGTCAACTGAAAATTGTTACTCTGTCCCAAATGAAAATCTACCTATTTATCACATGGAAGAGACACATAAGGGTGTGCTTTGGGTGTACAGCCACAGAGACTGAATGTGAACAGGGAAAAAAGCCAAAATTGCATTTTGTTATAAAATCTTTGCTCCTACTGTGAGCAGGAGGAATTCTAGTCTTCACTGAAAATGCCTAGCAAGTTTTCCTTCTTCCTCCCCCCCTCCCTCCGCAGGGTCCTTTTCAGGAAGCAATATTATTCAGAAAACTCACACAATCATGTCTATGTTCAGAATTATTAGCCAAAATTAGAAAATTGTGGAAGGAGAAAATAAACAGATGAGATACATATATTTGTTAACCACAAGGGTATATAAATACCAGAACAACTTACCCATGGAAGTTGTAGACTTTCTACCCCTTGAGGTCTTTAATCCAAAATTATCTGTAAAAAATAAGGCCACATTAATTCAGTTTATATCCTTTTACAGAAACACTTTAACCTGTTGAAGACTCCACTGTCTTCCCAGGCAATCAGTGGCGCTGTTTCACTAAGGGTGTGTTAGACAAAAATCACCTGATGAAATGATAAGGTCTGTGCTAATGAGCAGGTGGCTCACATTAATAGAAGAATCCCTCTGGTTTGCAAATCTGTTAATCTATTACAATGTGTATTATCAAGACAATCTTCTATGCAGCCATCAGGTGTCACTCTATGTAATCAAACACAAGAAATGAAAATTAAATCTGTCTCCCAGCTTTCAGCTCAAAATTGTTGTCTTCTAAAAAAATATTTTAAGGAATTTCCCTGAGCCCAGCTTTTGTGAAGTGAAAATGAAGGTTTTTATATAACACCAAGAATGCTTGAATTCAGCCTGACTTCTGGCAATGCCGGGTTACACAGCCAAGACTGGTTCATTGCCAGAAGCAGGGAAGGGAGGCTGACTTTCTAGATTATGGCTTTGCCTTTGAGCGTATTTATTTTATTTTAGCTTATGTGATACAGTAAATCAGGTTTCAGAGCATGTCAAAGTAGAGTAGAAACACCACAGCCACAACATAAAGTCCTAAACTAGAATATGCTTTTTCTGATTATTCATGTTTGTTCAAAAAACTGTGGAAGTAAGTCTGCCATGCAGACTTCATCCCTAGACTAGGTATCACCAATCTACAGTGCTCCAATGTTATGCTAAATGTGATTTTATCTGTTCCTTCACAACCAATATTAACATTGATTTATGTACTCTAAGCAATTTAACCCTAACTTCGGTTAAGTGTATACTGTGAAGTAATCCCACACTTCACAGACCCAAACCTGTGACCATGCAACTACAGCTGTAAAGCATGTATAGAAACTGGGTAAGGCAAAGTGAAAAACAATGTTTGATCTAATTCAATGGCAGATCATCCAAGATTTTGCAGATAATCACCTAGGATTTCAGCTCAGTCTGCAGCTGTATCATAAAGAGCAGAAAATGGCTTTAAGTGCTCATGCCATTTCAATCCATCCAAGCTCCATCTCATGGAACAAAGAGAGGTTCATCTGCGTGATGCAAGTTGAAAGTACTTTGAATATTACTTTGGTAATAATACTAACTAGTTCATTAAGTTCTAATGCTCAATTCCAAGGTGTTTCTTTCTCTGTTTATGCATCAACCAACAAATCCTACCCCAAAGTTTCAGATAAGCAGTGTTCATGGAGTGGTCCTGGTATGGAAACTAGCACACTCAGCAGCCTAGCTGTTACGCATTTGTAACAGTTCAGGACCAAAAAGCACGGTTAGTGGCAGCCACTACCAACTCTTTACCTGGTAACAGCCTCATTACACCTCTGTCTTTTTTCTAGTGCAACTTCAGATGATTAATAATCTGGAAGACTTTTCTTGGCAGAAAAGAAATCTCCAGAAAGGGGCAAATTTTCAGAGTCCAGGCATAGGGAAGCCTGAATTCATATATATCCTCTGATACAGGAAAGTCTATGCAATATCTGTTCTGCAACCCCAACATGGGAGAACAAAAGGGTAGCTGAGCATTACAAAGAGAGATTGCTTTTCCATCTGCACTGCCTAGCAGCAGCACCTGATGTAGTCTCCGGAGAAGCAACATTGCCACAATTCACCACTACAAACCAGGGTGAGATGCTGGCACATCTGAGTCTAGTGGAGCTCTGACTTCAGCAAGGCCAGAATTCAGCCCAGGTTCTTGTTGCCTCAAGAGACATGAAAGTGTGCTCACAGTTATGAAGTAGAGACATTTATACTACCACAAGCTGTAGTCTGTATTTTTATTTTGAAGGCAGAGTCTTATGGAAACCTATTGGATGCTCATGCATTATTAATTTTCTTCAGCTATAAAAATATAAAATGGAATGTACAATAACATGTTGTTTATTGCTTATGCCTGTGTGATGCTCAGAAACTCGGATCTCCTGCCAGACACTTACAAGCAGAACTGTTCCACTTCATGCTGATGACACTGCTCCATCAAACAGCACTAATCAAATTGCCCAGGGCCTTCCAAACAAACTGTTAAACTGCATCATCAAAAAATAGTCAAATGGTACTGCCCATCTTAGTCTTATACTGACAGTGTGAATTGGAAAGTCTCCAAATATATTATAAAAATATAATAGGTTCTGCAGATTTGCTTCTGAAATTCCAGCCATGTTACATCACTGTCCTTAAATGAACGGCAGCTGATAGCTATCACAATATTTAGAGGTTTACGAAGAAAAATGTTCCACTTCAAAGGTAGCAATGTGTTAGCATCAGATTTTAACATGCTTAATGACAAAGATTCCTGCTTATCTAGAAAAGTTGCTAATACCGGTTGCTGGTTACTCTAAACATTTCACAGTAATTAAAAAAATGACTTCATTCCAAAGAACAAATGCATTCTGGTTTTCTCAGTTCTGTACCACAGAAATATTAGGTTTTGTGCTAACAGAAGATCACCTTTGTACTGTTAAGTTCTGGGTTTGTTTAGTTTTCTTTTAACCAAGCATTTCAGTCAATACCACTGATGTAGAGGAGTAAAGCTGCCCTTATGCACCTGTTTCTTTCACTGATGAAAAAAGGCAGGCGGGTTTTTTTAGTTAGTTGATCATCTCCCTCTTGGTAGTTGTCAGTCTTACCTGTGTCTTCTGTTTTGCCTCACAGCTTTAGCAGTGTTTTCAAGAAGATGAAGAAGGAGCAGCTGGTAGGACGATGCCGTCAGAGGCAGGCAGCTTTCAGACTGGAGAAAGGCTCCGGCATCACAAGCTGTACTCCAGGAAACTGGGAAGTGTTCAAACACAGGGGAGATATCGTACATGTCATCTTCTCAAGGATCACTAATCGCCTTGAATAACAGGAGAAGATTAAGAGCCTTTCTGTAATATAGATATTGCATTTGGAGCGAGTAGCAAGGTTTTGTGGGGATGGTATTCTTATTTCATGCAATGTGTGTATCCAGTTGTTAGCAGATCCTCTGAGTTATACTGTTGGCCAAGTCTATATTAGCAAATAGTGTTGTACATTAGGAACAGATCTGTGGAACAAAACAGTTGATGCTAAACATCTGACATCAACACCATATGTGTGTCCTGTGCCTGAACACCTGTTGAGAGTGCATGAGATGTGCATTAGGGAGCACATCTTCCACTTTAGTTCCATCTGAAAGGATAAACCACTCCAAAATGCAAACAAAAGCATGGTAAGTGGGGAATATTGGGCGATTCACTGCAAAAGCATGCTCCTGATCTAAACAAAAATGCTAGCGTAGTTGTACCCTTTGAAAGCCTCTTCATGCTTCAGCCTCGCAAACTCTATAAGCACTCAAGAGCCAAACTGATGTCAAAAAATGAAACAAACTTATTCTATCTTTCAGATTCACCAGCTGAAAGTTGTCGCCATATTCATTGCCAGAGAGGACTTCCCAAGCCTGAACTTACTTGGCCCTATCTAACACTCAATTCAGAGTTTTGTTTGAATGTGGTTAGTAAAACAAACATACATACCAATATTTAGATGGTAGATATTTATATGCTGTAAAAAAGTTGCAGGTGCCTCTATATTTTTTGCCATTTTCTTTTTCACCTATTTTCCCAGGTGAAGTTGATGAATGCAATATAAGAAGCAGCAACAGAGAGGTCTAGATAGGTCCTGACATACTGTGGGCAGGTGTTGCGTATGCTTTTGCAGGTAGCTTTGCCAATGCACCTTGATCCCTGTTTGCAGAACTTCAGTTATTCTAGGGTTGGACATCTCTGAGCAGAGGCTGCCATCTAATCTACTGTGTTATCATGGTGTGGATACATGAGGAGTGCTGGGAATCATGTCCTGGTAACAGACAGTGATATATGGATCATCAGTTTTAACACATGCAAATTAGTCTTTTTTAAATTTTTTTTTAATTATTATTTAGGCATGCAGGAAATAGATGCAATTATTAAAAAGCCATGGGTAGCAGAATGATAGCCCATCGATAGTATTTGCCTTCTGAGTCATGAAATATTACACTTGGGCTAAACTCTAATCTGGAAACTCCCCTAACATGTCTTTAGTACCTCAGACGTTTTTAATGAAGCACACATAGTAATTATCTTTGCTATGCTTACTGACAGTTTTTTAAAAATAAACTATGCCTTTAGACAGCCTTTTATTTGAAAATAAGAACATCAAGCTCGGTATACTAAGAGGTTAAATAGAAAACTTGACTTTTCCTTCAGTGCCAATATATCTACAGTTCAGCAGAATCATTGGGAAGTGGGGAACAAAAAAAAAATTAATTAATTGCAATGTATTTTAAAACACAGCTCACTTTGAATTGACTCACCAGGTCCCTCCCGGATTTGTTTTGAGTATATCTACAAATGTCACATGTTTTCCATGTACAGGCTGGTATGACCAAAATCCCACAGGATGCAATGAGGTTCCACAAGTTTTAGGTATCCAGCAAGACAGGGGCTAGTATTAGTGTCTGCAGATGTTCTTTCTCTATCTCTGTCCTTAGATATGAAATATGAAAACAAATAAGAAATACAATCTGCTTTCCCATTGTGGCAAAGATAATAATTTCCTGTTTGAAGGAAATTATGCCAAAAGCTTTGAAAAATGAAACTGTTTCCTCTTCTCGCTTGATAGACATGGGCAAAGGCTAAGTAAGAATGTCCCACAGTACTATTACGTGAAGCTTCTCTGTTTCCCGCATATATATGTTGTCTTATAGACTAGGTGCAAAGATCTGTCACTGGACTTACACATTTCTCTGGACAGCCACAATTCAGCAATACTGTAGAATTACAATATTGTTCCAAAGGTAAAGATATATTGTGCAATTTTATTTTCCTAATGATTATTATTTTTCCTCATTCCTCAATCTTGATTTAAGAGAAATCACAGCCATTCTCTTCAACAACTGTACCACTATACAATGTGATTTAGCTGATATTGAAAAAGCCAAATAATCAGAAATAAATGCACCAAGAAAATCCAAAACACTCTCAAATTTGTTTGCTATCTGTACATGCTATTTAGTAAATACTTATACACAGATACGTATGTATATCAGGACATATTTGTAAACAATTAGGAAGCAGAAGAAAAGTTGAATTTGCAATTGATATCATTTTCAGTAAATAATTAAACACCCAGTTTAATAGCATAAGTAACAATATGTAACAGGCATTATTTCAGAACAGTCAAACAAAAATAATCCAAAAAAGCCCCCTGTATTCATAGTGACAATTCTCTTATGACAACATCACAGGAAAAGGTTGTAATTAATGCAAAAATAAAGCGGACAATCTATTAACATAATCTGAATAAAATCCTTCCACAGTTAAATGCAGACACTAAGTGCTAGTATAATACTTTATTAATTAACAAAGTATTTATCCACTGGGAAATGAGGATAAAAGACTGTACACTTTGTCAGACTGCAGAAAAATGTGTTAGCTCTTCATAAGAAATGCATAAAACTCAAACAAAAGAATGATTATCTCTTTAAACCAATTACATTTAATCTCAGAAGAAAGAATGAATAAATCTGTTCCTTCATGTTACTGTAATACACCACCAAAGTTATGGAGATCACAGTCCTTTATAGATTTCAAGGCTAGTATCAAGCTATTCTCTTGAACTGCTAAAAGTGTTAGTATAACACATGGAATTTTAAGTTACAGGATTTTTTTTAAGAGGAGGAATAGTTTTGTAAATGCATTACACTGAATGGAGCTGTTTTCTAGGCAAATGATAGACATGGTGCTTTCGAAACAGTCTTTGTCACATGGCATAGCCATCCTGGCCAGACACCTTTATACAGTATATCCTTATCCTAATTATACTGTCAGAATGGCTTACACTTGCCATGCGCTCTGGAAATCTTGTTTTTCCTTCACTTAAACTTTGCAAAATGTTACCTGTTTAGATAATCATATTTTAACTAATTGTAAATAATTTCTTACCCATTTTCTGTAAAAAAACCCCAGACCTTCCAAACTACAAAGGATTTACAAATTAAAACAAACACAAGTGAACAATCCACTCAAAAAGTCTTAAGAGAAAATATTTTACAGAAAACAAGAGAAATTAGAATAGTAAGGATAGAAAAGTATTGCTCAGTGGGAGACTACAGTCATTAAAACCTGGTGAGTATGTGGACTAAGCTATTCTAAAATTACTAGTAAATGATTAACGAGTTTCTGACATGGCTACTTTCCAATGCAACTGATTTTCAAAAATGAAATGTTTTGAGTCCCATAAGAGATCACTCAACCATTAGATCTTCTGCTATTGATTCTGAACCTGATCATCAACACTCTGCCTAGCGACTTTAAGAAGTCCCATATCAATTTCCATCCCCTAATCCAAGTGAGAACATTGGAGCCTTGCAAATAAAGAATCCTCTGCAACGCTGAAAGTCACTTCCTATACACCCTCGCTCAAGGTCCTGCATTGTCCCAGGAATAAGGAAAGGAACAGACTGAAATTTATTCCTGTGCAGGTAGTCGCTGCATCATTTCAATCTTCCTAAAGCCTTTCATTCATATTATGTTATCTTGCATTTACATACATCACATTCTTTTAATAAGAAATGTATGACAATTACCACTCAATCATCCTTTGGAAAAGGAAAAAAAAAAGGGTTTTTTGTAAAACTAATCCAAAAGTTTCCAGTCTTGTCTAAAAACTGACAAATATTTATTTGGTAAAGACATTAATATTTTCTGTTAGGAGTTCTAGTTTTGATCCTTCACTCTTCCAGACTATTTGCGGACTCATGTCTCAGCTAGACTGCATCTCCATTAATGTAATGTGCATCTCCATTAATGTAATGAAATATCACAGGATTGCATTGTAAAATGCAAAATCTGCTCACAGCATAAATACTTCAAGGCATAACTTCATAACCAATTTATGAACTTTAAAGTGTAAAAATAGTCTTTGTGCGGAGATCATTCCATCGTAAATGTATACTATGAGAAGCCTTATTCCTTCCTCCAAGGCAGTTCTTTCCACCCAGTGGTGTTCTTTGAATACCACCTACTGTGACAAGATGCAAAGCGTTCACAATCACTAAGAGATTAATCATTTGTTTACTATTTATAAGTGCGTATTGACTTCATATTATCATTTCCCCTTTATGGGATAAAAATCTAGAAACGAAAGGATGAAAACAAAAGACTTTCAGACAGGAAAGATAAAACTTTCATTACAATGCATCAATGCTGATTTTCCCATTAACATTCCAGTAAACTAATCAAAACTTGTTTTTACAAGGGCTCATTGAAAAATTAACGTATAATGCAGTGAATAACTCAAGTAACCTCAAGTTTCTCAAACTGAATGAATTTCTATGAAACTCTAGGTTGTTTGAATTTTTTTCTCGCTTGTATTCATAAAAAATGCATATATTTGAAATGACCAATCTAGTACATTATTTGAATTTTTCTGCTTTTTGTTCATCTCATTATTACTATTGTTCCATTTCACAGAATAAGAAATAGAAACTTTCCCAAAGTTGCAGAATATCTCTTGCTCAGAACCAGAGCTAGAAATCAGAGGGTCTTAACTGGTCTCAGTACTTCACATGTAAATCTTTCTGTAGCAGCATCAATAAATTACAAAAGAGATTCTTGGAAGTTTAGCTTCTTATGGAAGGGATGAGAAGGGATGACTTCCTTTGCCTGAAGCCTTAATACAGAATGAAAAGCTCTACCTATCAATACCTGTTTTGTGTAGTGCCCAGTTACAGGCATGTACTACTCTCTTTCCTCTAATGTCTTTGCATTTTCAGTCTCCTTCTGATGCACTTTTGTTACATACTTAATGTTGTTACAGGTGCAAAACTGTAATTTCAATCTTGAATGCTGTTGCACATGTGCCTCAAAAACACTGAAGGCCAAAACTCTATGCTGCTAACACAGATTGTGGGTCAAGAACATTTTTCTTTGCTTGCTAATGCTTTATTGTCTCTTAGTATACATTGAAATAATAATGGTAATTTATGCAGATATTTTGTATGCATAGCAAATAATGAGAAACACCTGCAGAAATTTCCCTCCTTCTCTGAGTTCAGCAACTAATTATATTTTTAAATAATGGCTACCATTGAACACAATTATCCTAATCACTTTAAGTAATGGAATCTTTTAAAGGTGTTTTTGAAAATTTTCACACAGTTTTTAAACAGTCTTTTTATATACCGGATAGGAGACAAAGAACGTGGTAAGCAGCTTAGTAACCCAAAAATGTTTTGGCAGATATAAATCAGACTGTGATTTTTTTTCAGTCTTCTGCAGCTAATATTTTGTTGATTTAAAAAAAAGGATAGGATTTCCCCAATACCTTCCCTTCCTGATTAACATTCATGGGTGCTAAATATTAAAAATAAACTACAGGAGAAAGTAAAATACTACGCCACTCCAGTGAAAGTGACTGACTCAGCAAATCTCACCTTTCCAAAGGAGGGATTTGAAAGCAGAAGCGGGGATGGAAAATAGCAATGTTATGAATAAGGAATGAGGGGCTAATTTAAGGAGAAGAGTAGACCAAAGGTCTCTGAAGACTAAAGTAACATCCATTTATCTGAGAGATGCCTATATCTTTGTACCTCGCACGTTGAACATTCTCTCCAACTCTCTAACTAAACGGGACAGAAGTGTTGTTTCTTGCTATACTGTCCATTGCAAGTAAATAAGTGAAAAAGAGTAAAAGAAAATCACATGACAAATTCTGCAATTGGCTCACCTCCTGGATTTGATTCTTCATATCTGCTTGTAAACTAAAGCAATGGGTCAGTTTTAATTCAGCACCCCTTTCTCCTGTTTTTACTTCCAAGCTTTCCAGAATGATATAACAAAGAACAAAACTGTTTTAAATACATCTGAAAACAACCTCCTCCAACAATAAATGAAACCAAAGGATTACCCAAAATCTCTATAGCATTTTCTGCCTCATATTCAGATGTCTAACCAGAAGTTTCCTATATTTCCCAGCACGTGGATAAGCATGTAACTGTAATTGCCTTGTTATTCACACCAGACCCACCACCAGGCTTCTCAGCAGTGAGTTAATACTGAGTTTTGCAACCCCAAAGGTGACTGATCAAGATTAACTCAAAGCCAGGATGCCCTGCTCTGGAAAAATAAACATAAGGGTAAAGACAGAGGTGGTCCAAACAGTATGGGGAGACCCTTGTGTAGTCAAAGCTGTAGATTTGCTGTTGCTATGGGGTAGAGGTGATTACTACAGAAAAGTCTACCCTACAGACACCATCTCACAGGTCCTAATCTAATTCAAAGTAGCTTCAGAAAGCCAGCTGTTTTCTAGGGTGCTGACATTGATGATAGGATCATGCTACTGCTGCTGCTGGGGGTCTGTGCCCTAGGTCTACTTTGCTTCAAGGAGTAGCAGCCAGTCCCTGATTGTATAGCTCACACTTTACTGTTCTAGTTTTGTGACTCCAGAGTAGATGGATTTATGTTTTGTGTTGTAAATACAGCTTATCCTTTAACAACGTTGTAATGCACATGACAGATCTCACAAAACACCCAAATTTCTGGCATCTAACATCAAAAAGTTGAGAAAAACACAGCAACACCCTAAAATTGAAACATATCAGACAAGTTCTGAATTTTAGAACCCGTTAGGGTCACTCCAGCTTGGTCACTTGGGCAAGATCATGCCTACGTAAGGCATGGCTGCCCCAGGTTTGTGATTAATCTTTTTCATCTCCTGTTTCTAGGGGGAACAGACATGATGCTCCTGGAGGTGGACAGGGATGACAAAAATTACCATTACAGCCTCAAAGAGGCCTATTTATCTCTAGTATTACAGGTGCATAGCACGGTGAAATGGGACAATTAGAGTTAAAAAGCAGGGAAATTAGGATTCAGTTATATCTATGATACTCCTGTGTGAAATGAGTTGTTATTCTAACTCATTTCGCTGAAGCTAGACATCCACATCATATAAACATGGGAACTGATACTTATAGTTCACCTTCTGAAAAGAAGCCAAGAATTAACTACTAATTTTGAGTTAATCAGAACAAGGATAAAGCAGTTTGGAGAAGCATTGACACACCTTCTTTCACACTTTATAGACAAATGGTAGAAATTATTTGTTAAACCTTTGAATCAGTATCTCATACCTGCAAACAGCTGCACAGAGTGACTTGCAGAATCATGGCTTTTGCACTATTATTTTCTTATTTTATATACGCAATAATTTTTTACAAACATTACATGAATTTGATAATGACATTATATTAAAAATGTCAAAAACATTAGTGACTGATTTTAAAATTATATCCATTACCTGAATTTTGAAATTTACATTAAAAATCACACCTTAATTTTTTTGTGCAAATTTATTACAGTTTTGAAAATTAACAAAATAGTCCATGATATGTCAGAGTGGAATCCCCCCTCACAAACACTGTTGAATTCATTTTAATAACTGCATTGGATCTTTAGTAGTTTAAACCTTTTTTGATAAATGCGGAGGATTTAATTTCTTGAATTTTACTCATTTTTCTAAAAAAATCTGATCATTGTGCTCCAGACTGAAAGAACATTTAGCACAGGATCTTGTCTCTAACAGCAGTCAGTAACAGAAGCCCAGGAAACCTGTAAGGATAGGGCGAGCATGCAATAGCACTTCACAGGATGCTCCCTCAACTTCAGGAATCTTTGTTTTCTATTTCTTAACCCTGAAACAGGTTTTTTTTAGGTAGCAGCCTAAACATTTCATTAACATTTCCAAAGCCTTCCATCTGCAGAATCTTCACAAGACATTTAAAGATACTAAAATATACTATAAATATTTTAGATTTCAAACCTAATTCTAAAATTTCATTATGATCTTTGCAATCCTGAAACCAAGACTGATTTTTGTTGACATATGTACAAGAATGTCTTGTACCATGATAAATTTGAGTGTAAGGAATAGCATATCCTAGTTGTCTTCATGTAAGGTCAAATACTGAAAATTATATCCAGGAAAAATGCCATTTGTCATCTGTCCTCAGTCTTTTGCATATGCATTTGCTAACTGGTCAACTTGATCTATGCTTTCTAAAAGAGAGATAATGCAGGTCTTTTGAAACACTTCTTTCCAAGAGTGCTGTTCCAACCTAGTCTTGATTTCCAAAACAAAGCCAGAGAATGTTAACACTCAGATCTCAAACAGATTTGTAGAAGATTAAAAGGAATTTATTTAAGGCAAGCAGGTACAGAAAATATACTGATAAGTTCACTTCTACTTTATGTAGAGTCCTGTATGGTACTGTACTGACTGGAGAGGGAGGAATCAACATGATTTTACAGAGGTAGTCAGCATAAGAACTAAATAACACCACTTTAAGGAAGATAAAAGTAGCTAAGCTTTTCCCAAAATACAGCAGTGGGCATTTGAGGCAGAAGGAAGGTGCTGTGGGAATAGAATTCCCACACCCAGTGCAGAGAATAGGAATTACTTTCCATTTCCAAATCCCAAAAGGGAAGCCAGGCTTTTCAGCTTTGCAGGGTCAAACACAACCTCAAAATGCCAAAGGCCGATTGTAAGTATAACTACAAAAGACGTGATCCATCATAATCTCATTGACCAAGTTACTTATGTTAACTTGTACTTTACCAAAATGAAATGTTAGGTTTTTCAGTTAGGATCAGGACTGAATAAAATATTTCAAACAATACATAATATTATTATAAACTTCCTGGTAAGTATCTATTCTCACAGTTTAAATACCTTAAAGAAAAACAGAAAAGAAAAAGTGCATCTCCTTGCAAAGTGGTGTCGAAAAGACCTTGCATTCCCAGCTGCATTTGCAACAGATTTTGATAACAGTGAGTTTTATAGGGACCATTGCTTCTCCCCTCTGTAAGCAAATATTTCGTGGCTGGTACATGGAAGAAGTAACGTATTTTTTTTTAAAATGCTGTGACTCTCCAGACGCATTTCACAAACTGCGGTAGCCCACATCGTCCATGAGAGGGAACTATTGTTTAACAGTTGAAGATTCATAGCCCCACTTCAGTTCATTCAGTGCAATTTCCCTCTGCTTACCTGAACCCTGCCAATGGGATGTTCAGAAAGTAAAAGGACAATCTCGATCCTTATTAGAATGCTATTTTTGAAAGCTAAACTGTTTTGACTTTTAACAAGAAGGGTACTAAAGATGGTGCTACTAATGGGATTTGGTGTGCTGTGCAGATGGAACCAAGTGACAGGCGCCTGATACCAAACCGGAGACACGATAGCAACAGACATCATAACAAGAACACATTTGCTGCATTCGGTGCTTTCTAAGGAAAAAGAAAACTTTTCCCAGGGATATATTAATTTTAAAATATGTCACTGTAAAATAAAGAAAGAAATAAAAAGAATAGCTTGGTATTCATCAGATCAGGTTCCTGCCTGACAAGTAAAAATAATGATCTGTAACTGGTACAATGTAAACATACACTGTGAAGTCTTCTTTTTTACATTCTCCCAGAGCATTGCAACTGGCAAAATCCAGACTACTGCGGCAGAAGATACATAGAGTGGACTCTTGGAGATTACACGGTCTCCTGCTAGATTCTGCCCAGCCCCTACAGTGGCAGAACTACAAAACAAGTTGGAAAAATACATGCTTCTTCAGGGTTTTTTTCTTTGGAGCAAAGGAGAAGATGAATATGTTCATTCATCTTGACAGTCTCCTGATTTATTAGAGCATTGACGTCCATTCCTTTTGCACAGTTTGGCAAATGATCAATAGAATTATCCTTCGTGCAGGCAGACTCAGATGGACCGTGGCAGCAGGTACAAAAGGCATAATACCAGGTTAGGGTCTGGGATGAATTGACAGCATAAAGGGACTTCAGTTTTACAGACCAGATTGAAAAGCAGTAAGTAGGTTGATAATGTGGCTGAAATTCATGGAAACAAAGTCTTTTTGTGAAATTTGTACTGTTAATTTTTTTCATTAAATAAGCTATACGGACACATATAAAATACAAATATAAATTTTTTTACTAACATCGACAGGAAACTTGGTAGGCAAAAAAGAGGAAAGAAGGTTATAGACTATGTTCTTTCCTGCCTGCCTAACTTTATATATGTGAGTAGTCCAGCTGTATATAATGGGGGTAACTCGTATTATCTTGCCTCTAGAGTTAAGAAAAGCTTTGCAGGTTCAAGTTACAGTTTTTGTGCATTTTGATTATGCAGCTATTTTTCTGGTATATAAAATGACTCTGAAATAAACACAATACCTCCAGAATTATTTAAATATATGTTGATTTAAAATTCCACACATTTCCTGGCCTTAATTTTGCCCTTTGTCTGAAACTAATAGTCATCAAAATTGCAGTTGCTTAACCGCTGCCTTTAAACAAGAAAACATTCCGCATTTGATTAACAGAGAAACCTCCTCATCAAGAATTTTTTCTTTTAATATTCTATTTTTTATTCCTTCATTAAAAAAATGCAACGAAATAAGATGTCTTATAAGTAAAAAAACTATCACAATTAAGCCCATTCTTAAATTAATTAAATAGCACTGTCCTCCAAACATTTTGTTCAAAAATGTAAAATCCCTCAACTTAAAATGCTGTGAATTAACATTTATTTTTTGTATTAAAAAGGCTCAGCTTCTCTCTGTGCTTCAAAACTGACATATTGTGCAATAAACAGCAATCAGCCTAAAGATGCTATATTAAACAAACCAAGTTTTGTTTTGCTAAACTAAGCAAAATTAGTTGAATGCCCTAAGTAATAGTTGCTGGTATTTTTTTGTAAATTATTTCTCCACTTGTTTTTGTGTCTATGCATAAATTAAAAATCTGCTGAAATTTATTATTCATCTGAGATGTAATTAATATGCAAAATTATGCAAATTAAGATGCAATTAGGCTTCAATTCTCTAGTGGAATTTTCCATTATAATTTAATACAAAGTAATAGAGTAATTGGTGTCACGTGTAATTACGGTTACTCACGTGTACTTGCAGACGTGAAAATGGTGTGGTATATGTTAGTTATCCTATGCAAATGTACCGTACAGGCTCTTAACACTTGGGAACTAGGTAAACAAAGATTGTCTTAAAAAAGAAGTGAGCAGTAGTGACCCTTCTTTCTTGTCATGTACTGTAATTTTCAAGAACATGAATAATTGTAATTAATTTTTGCTGTGTTTATTCCTTAGAATTTATAAATAGGTAGCATGAGGCAATACTAGGCTTTCTGCTTTTAACGTCTTCTTTAGGAAATTGTCTTTGGTAAAAAAAAAATGATTATCAAAACAACAAAGATTTAGAGGATCAGTGATATACGTAACACCAATTTGTCAAGTTTTTAACACAAAATATATTTCCTGTCTTAATGTGATATACAATGGCTTTCAATTGCTTTATAATTTGCTACTTCTTAGTATACAGCTTTGCACTACAGTCTATAATGCAAAATCAGATTCATATGGTTTGGCCGGAGCTAGAACCTACAAACAGTTGTGGACATGAGTACATGTACTGGGTGAGCAAATCACACTGAACTCAAGTTTTCTGAAGTGTTAACATCTGCAGGATCAGCCTCTGAGTTCATATGAACTGTCAATATAAATGGCTATCTATGATACTGCAAGATAATTCACAATGCTTTTTAAGTCATTTTCCTGTCCTGAAGTTTAATTCTTGCTTTGTACTTAGAGAATCTTGGATATAGCAATAAACTGCTCACATCACCCAAGTAATCCAAATTTAATAATTTGCCTGATAACTACATATCCAGCTGTATCAAAGGGACAGATTACCATGCACTTGAATTCACAAAAATGATAAAGAAATAAGGACGGGGGAAAAAAAAAACCCACAAAAACCCAGAACAATGCTTTCCAAATTTTATGGTAACAAAAGAAGAAAACTGAACAAATACAACATGAATTGGTTCTTAGCTCTGACTCCTAACTCATCACTCCCTCACAGCAGCATACACCTCTCATTTTGTAACACCCTAACAGCAACACACATAAGCCAGTAACATGTGCACAAAAGAAAAAGAATGAGTCCGTTCCAGGGTTGGTTTTTTTTCTGAGTGCTATGGCATTTTGTACAACCACATTTTTGTTTTAATGCTATCATATTCTCAAAACCTTTTTTTTCCCCCCCGCAGGTTGGAACTATTTCCGTTGTTCATGTTATAAGTTTAACATGGATGGATGAATAGGTAGGTAGGTGGGGTGAAGAGAGGGAAATTGGAATGATTTAATATAATGAGTATAGAGTTTCAGCGTGCCAAACTGGTCTCCTTCTCTTTCTTTTCATTTGCTTCTACTGCCGCTGGCTAATTATTTAAAGGAAAAGGCATCTATGTGAGAAAATAAAATCTACCATTAGTCTCTTGTGCTGCACCCTTCCCTAGCCCCACCCATTCATCCATATGTAGCTTTTCCATTCACTCCCATAATACCACCAATTACTATGCAGTCAGGACCATTCATATTCATATTCACATCTCACTGTGGACATTTAAGCTACACTCTGAGCAACACTCATACCTTAAACTACACCTATTATACAGCTGTTGTACAATTACTGTAAATGAAGTATACAATATGGGGCTCAGCTTGTATAATAATTTGTAATCAGTGATAGGGGAAGAGGGTTTTGTGTACTTCTGCTCTGCGTACCTTTTGGTCTCCTTCTTTGCATCATTCTTCTCTGCCTTCCTCCCCTTGGGCTTGCTTCAATAAAGGCTTATTCTGAGAGACACAATAAAGAGATTCTCATCTGGGGTAAAATAACTTATCCCTCCTGCAACTACACCAGTTTATGCCAGCTGAGACAGTCAGCCTGTCTGTCTCAGCACATAGCACTGATCTCTTTTGTATCGTTCTTTACTGAAATGGACTTACGCTTGATTTACACCAGAGATCAGAATAAAATATGTAACCTACGTATGATAAGATGATCAGAAGGAAGGTCAGAACAGAATCACTACAGGATGCACTACTGACTAAATTAATGGCCTTTTGTTTGGCTAGTTTTAACTGTTTATCAGGTATTAGCTGCTCCCACAGTTAAATGATTATAGACTTGATGGATCAACGCTCTGATCCAGTGGCAAATCTCGGGTTGATAACAAAGGAGAGGAAACTTGGTAGTATGTACATATGATGTATGGAGGTCAGCTATCTCATTGGTGGGCTAGAGTTTTCACCACCTTTTCTTTGCAATATTTTCATACTTGAAATTTTGTCACTTGAACTTAGGATGGATTTATCATTTACGAGAGCAAAGCCACGTGCAAAATATCTTGAAACAGTTTCCCGTTGCTACCTGGACTATGGTCAACATCAACTGTATTTTGCAGAGAACGTAAAAAAGAATTGTTACGGCTGCTTTAACATAATTTATTCAGACTCTTTCCTGTGCCTGTTTACAAATATACTTTCATAAGAACAAGTTTGACATTTGTGAAGTCTTGACCAGTTCTAGAAATGTTCTTCAATAACATGGAAAATCATTTCAGTACCAGTAGATATTTTAAAACCATAGAAACAATTTAAGACTTCCTACTTTACTGCCTTACACATACTGTAACCCTCAGGCTCCATCCAATATTTTCACAAATACCATATTTTTTGTGTGTGCTCCTTCTTCTACACTTACCATTACATTGTTGTGTCCTCCTGCTTTGTTTTTTTCTGACCTACTAATCCTATGAATGTGGGTAACTTACTCTTCTGACTGTCTTCACAAGGCTGTGAATTGACTCTATGGGGACTAGTCACATATACTGTCCTTAGGAACTGTTTGCAACAGTATAGCCTTAAGATAGGTAGTCTGTCTTAGTAGTGTTGTAAAAGTCCTGTCATCTGGCATGCTATGTTATTAAGTATAATAGCAATGCTAACAAAATTTTAATAACATTTTAATAGACATTACTGTTCCAATTAGAGCAGGCTTTCTTCCTTTCTCTCTTAAAGCAGAAGGTCACAGTCAATATTTCTGGTGCCATCCCATTGGGTAACCATTAACTGAGTTCTTGTTATGAGTTTTCAGCTGAATAATTGTTGCTTTCCATGCTACTGCTTCTCTCATAAGTGGATTTACTGATAGAGAGGTACTGTAGGTCTTTCCTCCCTCTCGTGTACCACGTTACAGGGAAGAAGCTGTATCACTGCCCCTTCATCAGCATTTTGTTTATGTACAACTTTATCTCCCCTCCCCTCCTCTCTCTTTCAAGACTCCTGCTGTTCTCTGTAATAGGAGGGAACAATGGTTTTCCATCAGAGGTCAGTCTTTCCATTTGTTCCTGTCACTCAAGATGTTTATTGATTTCCTTAGGAAGGTGGTTTCTACCACAAGACAAAGGACCAAATAGAGGCCATTTCCTCTCGTCCTATCGCTAGTTACTTGGGAACAGTATATCAAAAGATACAGTAGGAAAAAGGAAAAAAAACTCATTCTTAGATGACCTTGTAGAAGGCAGCTGTTCCAAACATGGTACATACCACTGCATCTGCTGCAGTTCAGCCATCTCAGATAATTAGAACCTCCAATGCAGGCAGACACCAAACTACCTCGTCTATGCCTGTAGTAGGGTCTCTCTAGCCCAGGTTCAAGATACAGTTATAAAAAAGCTTTGCTCATTCGGCAGATTAAGAAAGGGTTTCAGATAAAGAAAATCACTGCTGCTTAAGGTAACTCCTTCCACAAGTACCAAGAGAAACATTAACATATCATTTGTATTAAGAGCTTTTGATGAGCTTCCAAAGACCTACAGCTAATGAGTAAAATAAATGTTTTTAACTGGAGAGATATTTTGGACCCAGAGTTCTCATCAAGTGACTTATCCACTCCAAACTGATCCTCTGTCTCCCTGTGTAGGTACAGGGAAGGAATAGTTTTTAGCTGTTTGATCATGGAAAGGAATGTGGACTGCATCATGGCGCTTAGAAAAGTCATAGTCTGATTAGCAGTGATCTTGGTAGCAGCACCATTTTAAACAGCCTGACTCTTCCTTCTCGTCCTTCTGGTCCCTGGCTTAATGTTCCCACACCATTTCTACCCTCCAGCTGTGCACCCAGTAGCAGGGGAATGTGATGAACTGACAAGGATTAAAAATAACCTGTTAAAAAGAATTTGTTTTAACCTGACTCTGTTAGTCATACTGCTGCTAAAAAGAATGTCTCAGATTACATTCCTGCTTCCCCAGGCTTTGCCCCTTTTCTACTATGTCCTCTAGAGAAACCTAGAGAGTGGACTTAATTTGTAGTCATTTCCATGGAATCCAGAAGATGATCCAGATCACAGCTGCCTCTTACTGCCTTCCTCGACAGCCCTCCATCTTACTGCTCTTCTCTTCTATTCACATTAATAAATATCAGGTGTCAAAATGTGTTATCTGCAATATTCCATTTTTAATTTAATGATCTCCTACTCTTATTTTCTGTCTAGGAAGCACTGTCTGTCTGATTAGTAATTTGTTGCCATAAAATCCCTCCCTTCATCTTTCCCAGCTTCTGCAATAGTCTACAATAGAGTCGTAATCTCTGCTTCCAAAGACTATGCAGTTTTGTGTTATTGCCTCACTGACTTGCTTTATATTGCCTATCTTTTAACTTGATCTTCCTATTTTGGCATCCCATGACCTGTCCACAGGACTAGAGTTATGTTGGACTCTAGTGCTGTAAGATCTTAAGTTAAAATTTCCTGGAAGTTTCTGTGCATTTTTATTATGGGAAAAACAGAGAAAAAGAGAGAGACACAAAGAGAGAAGAGACCTCAGCTACCAACAGAACAGCCAGTGACCCATGTTTGCAATGCTGAAACAGGGTGAGAGACTGAGCTTCAAGTTGAACTCCAATCAATATTTAATTACTGATATGGAGTGGAACAAGTTTCAACAGGAAATACAACAAAAATCTGCCCTTTAGATCCACTGACTTGGTGGAGCTCCCTTGAAGACAGAAGTTCAAGCTATGTCTGGTGTCAGTCCATAGGAGATTTAACTTTGATTGATTGGGTGACTACCCGCTTTGTTTTGTTACTTTCAGTTGCAGAGCAGGACTGTTGAGCAACACCTCTTCTTAGAAGAGAAGTCCATCCTTACCAAAACTGAAATTTGCATTTCAAATGAAGAAGGGAGTTTTAGAAAGCAAAAAGCAAACAAACATAAAACTAAAACCAAAAAGCTCCAAAAATCTTTCTCAATTCATTGAGAAATTTCTAGTCCGCTTTACATAAGACTTCTCTTCCCTTCTCCACCCATAACTAAATAGCATGTAACTTCTATCTGAGGCCATTTTACTCATTTATGCTGCTGAGAATCTTTATTTTACCACATGCTCAAGACTATTTCCTCCTCCCCAACTGCTGATCACCACTACTACTCTAACAAAGATGCCGTATAACAATTAATTGCTTTGCTTTGTATTATAGCTCATCAACTTGTTGGGAGCTAGGAAAAATGAAATAATGGGGGTCACTTCTGGAAAAATGAGTTTATTTTCATGCCAGCTGCAGAAAATGAGCGAGGCTGGCTTCATGCCAGTTAAAGGGATGCTGTAAGAGGTTTCCTTCGGTTTGCCTGAAGCAAAAATGCCTGTCTAAAGAGTTACACATGCACATACACACATGCATATACATGCATGCAATCTAAAAAATTTATTATTTTGTAAAATAGGCTAGATTTCACATCTCTTGCTATCTTTTGCCCTCACTTTCCCTCCCTTATTTTTTTAACTTGCATTAAAAACTCCTTTTCTCATGTATTTATCCTTTTGAAAATGGTTTACTAATTTAACATAAATACTGTTGCCTTACCAGCCAGCAAGGGTTTTACAGCTACATGACCTGGAAACTAAATATTACTGAACTAGTTCAGAGTTTGCTTAGAGTTTTTAGTCTTTTAAAAGCAAGTCTGATCACCTGCTCCATCTATTTGTGAAACATTAAATGATTAGAAGTTTGATACAAATGGAAGGAACCACATAGATATTTTCAAGCACTCAGCACCTGTGTACTGATATTTTGACTAATGTGTCTTAAATCCCCAAGAAAGCTGAGCTCTATAGACTTAGCAGATTACCTAATGGCAGTATATGTTAAGGTACTGCCATAAGTCAGTTTGGAAGTAACTGGTGACTGGACTCATCATTGAGGAGAGAGGATACAGCCTCTTTCTAGTAACAATACATCCTTGAGAATAATTTCTTCACCGAGACACAAATATCTGTGTAGCACTTAACTTGGACACTGCACATGGCAGTGGCCTTAACTTCCAGATTTCTGCCAAGTATGAAATGCCTGTTTCCCGTTGTAATTTCAGGAAATTTGAATCAAGATGAGAAACTATGAAAAAAGAAGGAAACCCTTTTTAATATTGAAATGTGTGAGCCTTAATAGCAAAGAAAAAAAATAGAGTGTAACTGATAAATAAATGAAACAAGGTGTAAAGAAGTATTAATGTTTTCATTATTTCATACTATTTCTATTCTGTTGCAACTGATTTCCATAGTAATATAGTTAGCTCAAAATCTGTCTTTGCATATAAGGTCTCCATAGAAAAAGCAAATGTGAAAATGGCAATATTTTCAACACTTCTTTTCTTTAATAAAACTAACATTTTCAAATCTGCCTTTATTAAAACACAATAAATACCATCAATTTTTGACATGAAATCTCATTATACACTGTAAATATTTATCACTTTGCAGAAAGAAGATTATACATTAGTTCTATTCATTCAATTCAAATCTGAGTAAGAATGAATTCATGTTTTATTTTTCTTCATCTATTTAAAAAGGCCCAGGTGCTGGAAGAAAATGAAAGAAATACTTTTTGTTGCTGCTAACAGATAGGCACAGAGAAATATCTCAGAGGTAAGTGCTCTGACACACTGTTCCTTGACCCTGCAATTACTCCCTGCAAATGTCATTTATGATTCTCACAAACTCCCATTGATTTCAAAGGGAGTCAGTCCATGAAGACCTCTTTGGAAGAAGAAGATACTAACCTTTCCATTTCTGGAATTTGGTTTAAAACATGGACTGAGGTTACAAGGGAAAAAAGAAAATTTGATTATTTTATTCTCCTTTTACCTTTGTGACAGAATCACTATTATATTAACCGTAGAGTTCAGAACACAGAAAAGCCTCTGTTCACAAAGCTCAAAATTGGAATAGCAGTGGTATAACACAGCAGGACAAGGTGAATAGACATAAAAATTGTGGAAGCCTATGTTATGCCTGTCTGTACTAACCAACACTAGGACTCTTTATTATTCTTTTCATTAAATCTAACCCTGAGTATTTAAAATCAATGTTTAAGCTTCAAATTTCTAACTTGTGCAAGTGACATGTTTTCTGAGAAAACCATTCTTGCAGATCTGTTGCTCTTTGAGTTTATGGTTTTACATAGATAACAATATAGACCATATCCTGTTGCACAATCTTAGAAAGATTCTGCAAGTTTCATAATTTAGTTGCACACGTCCTATCAGTCTCACTCAAATCCTTTGAAGAACTCTTTTGCTAACCTACATACATTTAAGAACAGAGAAAGTGGGCTTCCTCCCCTTTTTTGGGGCACAGCCTTTGCAGAATAAAACAATTTCATTGCAGGCAACGAGCATTTGACATATCGCTCAAGCAATTTGAAATTCTGCAAAGCCATTCAACCACTCTGATAATCAACAAAAAGCAAACAAATAAATAAAATTGAGGAGCTTTCAACCACAAGTAAGTCTGATAATAAGATGTCTATAGTCAAAAGATGAATATCAAAAAAGAATATAATTCTGCATGAAGGCTTGAAGTAACACAAAACAGTACTAAGTGGAATTTATTTACTTGATAGTCATGTAAGAATCAAAAAGAACTATGGACTAATTCAGTCAGAAAGATACTAAAATTTTGAGCCCATGACTTCATGAGGATTATGGAACTTCTCCAATGAAATGAGGCAGTCCTTTTATAGGGATAGAGGAGAGTAAAGGACTTTTTTCTGTCACTAACTTCAGTCCTCTGCCTGGCTATTGAGTCCATAAATTTGTCAAGATCTGTCTCCTATTTGTTTAGGTCCTCTTTTTCTGTTGCCAGAAGTTGCTCTTTGGAAGACATACAAACACCAGAGCTATTCCTGCCTTTTAAGAATAAGTTGCAATGAGAAAAGGAAAAGCAAAGGATAATTTAAAGCTTAATAGAGTGAGGATTGCGATACTCCCAAACTCCACTTTCAGGCTAATGAGAAAGTGAAAAAATTTCATCACAGTTTCACCTCTATTGTCCTTTATCCTAGCAGTCTTAGTGTCAACTACATTTAAACATGGCTATACTTTCCGAGACCCAAAAAAGCTTAAGAATTTGTTTTTTGCCAAATCAGGAAGAAGTGCTAAAAATTATACAGGAGCAATCTTAAGACATGGCTTCTCTACACTAAAGTTTCCCTGAAGAATTTTCCTCTTACAGTTCTGGTCCATCTAAACATGCAGAGTCATGCTATTTCTACGACTCCTGCTGTCATCAATAAAGCACTGAATACTATGTACGAAATGCAGACTTTTGCAATTCACCTATCAAACAATAAGAACACTGAAAAAACATCTTTGAAAGATACTGAAAAATATGTAAACTCAAGAATTTTTTTATGTTCTGATGGATGTTCCAAAGGCAGAAGATAATTTTACTGAATAAATAACCTACAGTTACATGTTGTGGGTTATTTAAAACCCAGTACCCAATGTTTCACTATATTTAAAAACTATACTTAACTTATGCAGGTAGTCAAGTCTGCCATTAGCATTTGAGTATTTCTTTGAAATGGTGACTTTTTTCATGGAATCATGGCTTTCATTTCCAAGCAAGCCTTAGCAATGCAGAAATAAACAAAACCTAATTAAAAATAATAATTAAAAAAAAAAGCAACCAGAAATGAGAATATTAGAAGCTTCCAATTTAAGTCTGAGTTTTAAAAAATGGATGATTATTTATGTGTAGATGGGTGAGTTTGAATTTTGTCTGAAGAAGTCTGTCCATCCCTAGTTCTTACAGGCTTGGAGAAAACCCACCTTCATTATTCATATACCTAAACAACTATGTTAACAAGTACTTCTAATTGCCATATGGAACTAGAGCTCTGAGAGAGATATTTATATGAAACAGAAACTGTAGAAAAGGATATTCTCTTCTTTATTAATCTGATGCCAACATTTTGCTAATTAAACCACCACATGTCTCATGTCACTTCCTACGTAGGTCACTGGAAGAGGAGATACATTTGGGCAACCTTAAGGATGAATCCCAGGGGAGCATCCCACAAACGCATGGTATTTAAGCTTGCAAGTTTATTAAACAAATCACAGAATATATTCCAGTCTAAATCACAGACGTGGCATGACACAATTAGAAGATTTATTGATTCTTTGGGCTAGAGATCTCACAGCTTGCACTGGGGGCTCTACACCCACCAGAACCAACAGATTTGCTTCATCACAAGTAATCTTTCTAAACTAGTGCAGGGAAGTTTATAAAGTTGAAACTGCCTGACTTCAACTTTGCTTGTTTTCAACTTTGCTTCTATTTTAACCTAACTATAAACTGAACACATTTTGTATTAGTCCCATGTGTCACCACCCTGAATTATTGGCACCCAGCCTGCAATAGCAGAATCACTGTATGAAGCAAAGAAAAAAAAAATGAATAAATATTTTCTTCAGACTAGCTACCATCTGCCTGTATTAGAAGTTCTTATCTCTTTATGTAGTCCTTCTTTGCTTATTGAGCAGCAGTGACCAGAATAATGGTCAGGATCTGTCCACAAATACAAGGTTCTAAAAAAGGTTGGCTATGTCCTCTACATAGTATTTCCAATAAAAGATGGTTGATTATGACTGAACTGTATGTTTCCCAAAACTCAAATCAGGTATGAAATGGTTCTTTCCAATAATTTCTTGGAGTTGACTACTTTACAGCAAAGTATATGGACAATTCTTTTGAAAATCTACTTTTTCTTTTCTTTGTAGCATGTAAAGGTACCAGTGTTTCTGTCAACAGAACGTTTATCTTTATTCAATGTTCTATGAAGTTCAATGAAGGGCCACAAGGATGATTAAGGGACTGGAGCACTTCACATATAAGGAAAGGCTGAGAGAACTGGGACTGTTTAGCCTAGTGAAAAGAAGGCTCAGGGGGGATCTTATTAAAGTATATAAATACCTGAAGGGAAGGGGAAACAGGATGAAGCCAGGCTCTTTTCAGTGGTGCCTGGTGACAGGACAAGAGGCAATGGGCACAGAAGGCTCCATCTAAACATAAGGAAACACTTTTTTACTGTGAGGGTGAACTGAACTCTGGAACAGGTTGTCCAGAGAGGTTGTGGAGTCTCCATCCTCGGAGATATTGAAAAACCATCTAGACATGTTCCTGGGCAGCCGGCTGTAGGTGGCCCTGCTTGAGCAGGGGGGCTTGGAACAGATGACCTCCAGAGGTACCTGCCAACCTCAACCACTCTGTGATTCTGTGGTTGCATGCTAAAATCTGTCTGTAGGAGAACAGATTGGCTTCCTTAAGCCCCTCTTTGGATCGAGAGATCCCTGTCAGTTCTTCACAGGCAAACAAGTAACATTATCATCAACTTGTCAGCTGAACTATAAATGTTAAAGGCTTACACTAAATCTGTGGACTGGTGCAGACTTACCTGCCATGGTCTCATCCATACCAGTGGTCCATGAATCACTCTTTAGCTCTGAGAATAGTCCCTGTCACGGCTATAATTTAACTGAAAGAAACCATTCTTGTCCGTCTTGTTTCTCTGATGCAAAGAATGAAAGTCATAATCATTTAGGTACTCCAGACTGATAAGCTAGGTGAACCAAGGTCACTTAGATGATAAAACTTTGTGGCTTAAAGCTGATACCCGTCAAATACCTTTGTGATGGCAACTGACATCACATATGGCTGAAGTGTTTGTGCTGAGGTCTTATTCTCTTTCTATAGAGTTGTGCATTGTGAAAAAAGGTCACTAGTAAAGACAAATCAGAAGTGCCAAGGACAATAAGAAAAGAGCTAAGGAAAAAAGCATCCTTACTTTTACTTTCAATTGCTGTTTAAAAGTGAGGCACCCTAGAATCAGGGGTAGCTCTAGGCAATTTGGAATGCCTGGCTGCCTGATGCATTTACATCTATTTTTTAACCTCAGTCTCCACAGGATACTAATACAAGGAATAGCATCTTATTTTTAGGCATAAGAGACTCTTTTGACTTCATCAGGCATGAAGGGATGCTGCTCTGGATGGAGCAAGTACTTGTGAGTGTGTTTAACTTTAAGCACGCAAGTAGTTCCATTGCTTTCATTGGTGTTCAATGCTTGAGTGCTTTACTAAAATGGATTTCAACATAGAATTTCTGATGGTTTCCCAAAGTCATAATAATGGAAATTCTGAAAGGGGGGAGAAGGATAGAAGATTTATCAGCTTTATCATACTTTAACTTGATATTTACTTTGTTTAAACTGTTCTCTGAAATAATTGTTAAGCCAGTGTTCTTTTGTTTTCTTTTTTTTTTTTAAAAAAATATAGCACATCTGCAGCGGAGCATATTTTGTAACTACATCAAAACAAAATTCGGTACATGTGTTTGGAAGGAGTGCCCTAACAGATTTTTTTTTTTTAAATTAGTGGGGTTTTTTCATTACATTTCTTTTTTTGACAGTGCCAATCTTCTGAAAATATGAAGTGGCCATCTTCTCAAAATTCATTTGAGCCTTTTCCTTTCAAAGTGTTCAATCTATGCAACAAATATCTTGCTTTCTCCTGGGAAGCTTTTCCTTTTAAGATGTCAAATTACATGTGAAGGGCTAATTTCCATCTGGAGACCTTATCAGTGAGGATCTTTCTTCTTCACAACCTTGTGAGGGAAATGTTTTCCTCTTGAATAAATTTTTTTTTTCTTTTTTTTTTTTTTTTTAAATAGGGGCCAACCTCTAGAGCTATAAGGAACTGTCTGATCCAGGCTGCAAAAGCATTTGCACTCATCCTAAGTTCCACTTTAAAGCAAATCTGCAAAAGTGGTATGTTCATGTTCTCTGAATATTTGAGAATTCCCTCAGGGCATTTCTGAGTTTTCACAACACATTTTTATGTGGGAAAATTATCAGCCAGTTTTTTATGGTATATGGTATATACGGTTAAGCTACTTTTGTCACAAAACATTAGTTAAGCCATATGGCAGAAGTCCTGTCGTATTTCTTCTCTGCCCTCAAATACTTAAGACAACATGATATATCAGCCCAAATCAGAAAAAAAATGTGTTTTGTCAGAGGCAGAATCTGCATTTTAGTGTAATTCTCTAATCTGAGCTTGTATAAATAATGAAACATACCTTCTTTTAGCCCCTATGTCTAGTTGATTACACTGTGTTACAAAAGTATCTTAACAAGTGATTTTGCTTATTGGATTGACAGCTAAGTTGTGTTACCTTCTAGAAGTCACCTATTCACCAAAATTTTTGAAATCAGCACCTCTGTCATTCCATTTGCAGTATAGCCTATTCAGCCTCACCATCTTCCTTCTCTCATATCTTTTTATATTCCTGGAAAAATAACCCCCAACTTGGTTCCCTGCTCTACAAACTAAGCCAAATTAATTCACAGCAAACTCTCTTTCTAGCTCCCCAGTAAAATGAATTCACTATATTCAGGAACAAACATAACACATAATATCACTGAGAGTTTAAGTACTGGTCAGAATATTAATTTCTACAATGCTTTCAAAGTACATCTAAAAATACAGTTTGAAAAATCATAGTTTTTGACAACTAAACTACCTTTGTACAAATGTTATGTTGAGTGAGAGAGAAAAAACCAAGGAATTGATATTCAGCTGGTTGTTTTCTCTCCCAGTATAATGTTCCAGTTTGAATTTTTTACTTTTGGTCCACGTTTATATTTCCTATTAATGTTCTACAACGTATGCCTTTCAATTTCCAGCTACTACCTCTGGTATTTCAAATAAACATGTGACAGAAGAAACTCTAAGGTGACTTTTCTTAGCTTCTTTCAGTACAGGATTAACATACACATGCCAAAAATGACAAAAATATATACTTTTTTTTTTCATATTGGTAGCATGAAGCCAGAAAGTTTTGAGGCAATTTTATGACAGCCATATTTTGTGATATTACTTTATTTTTATCTATTTAAGTCTTTACAAAATATCTTAAATGAGGAAATAAACAATCAAAAGATTTTCTGTAACACAGTTTCCAGCTTTGAGTTTCTAAAACTAGCTAATCGAAAAATGACCTTATTTTTTAATAGAGGGGGCAATTGAAAATCATTGAACAGACCTACCCCCTAATGATTTTTTTCTCAGACATAATTATAATAATTAGCATTATAAAGTGCTAATTATCTTTGGACACGGAGGACTTACACACCAGAGACAGAGGTCCACATTAAGTAAAGAGGATTTTGCTTTCTTCTGTCACCATTTTTTTTCCTTTTGCAAAGAGGTAGAGGACACTTAGCCTATCAGGCCTCCATTCTGAATGTTCACATTTTGTCATTGCTAAATGACTGCACCCAGTAAAGTAACAGATCTGTTCTTAAAAACAATGTGGATTGGTCCAGCAGTCCACATGTCTAGTCTGTCCGTCTGAACTGACCCAAGCTTTTCCCCTCATTTTATTGGACCTCACATTGTCCAGAAGCATTGCAAAGACCTTGGATACATGTCGTTATTGTAAAGGGTTACTTCAGTCCTACTCAGTCCTGAAGGGATTGGATTAATTTTGTCAGCAGGCAGTATCATTTTCTTGTAAGTTCTTCCTTATTGATACAGCAGAAGGAAGGTTTCAGTCCCCTCAAGAAATACCAGACTGACGCTTTTAAGAAGGACTGTATTGCCAACTGCATATGTTTGAAAATCAGGAGTGAGAACATCATAAGCATGACATAAAAAATAAAAGATTGGGAGTTATTTTTCTTTACTTCCTGTACTGAACCTTACATCTGTCCCTGGCTAAATAATCCTTCTCCTATCTCTCGCACTGTAAATCATTGCCTAAAGTGTGAACCATTTATCTCTTGCCAAAATTCTCACTCTCCTTTGCTCCAACAGGCTATAAATACTGTTTTATCTGGATTTTCTCCTGCATGTTGGCAATCCTTCTGCAGCGAGCACTGCTATTTCATTCAGGTGTTATGCCCAGTCCTTCATCTATCTTCCCCAAACTTCTTTCCAGTGCCTGAAGGGAGACTTTGAGACATACTTGGTCTCCCTCATTCTCCCTCAGAATCTGAGCCTCACAGGTATCACACTAAAAGGTGATATTCATATAAGCGTATTTCCTACAGATATCTTGGTGTCTCACTTAATCATCACAGACATATTTAAAAGGTTATTCCTGCTATACATACTCCTGAGCTGTCTTTACTGATGACTTTCCGCATGCCATATATATAGAATATCTTCTCTTTAAACATAAGCAGGTTATGTGTTCCAAAGAAATTGGCAACTGCCCATAGCATGTGCGGTACAGGTAGATTGTTTTGGATATTCAAGGTAGTAAATAGAATGACTGTAAGAGTTTGCTCTTGAGAAATATGTTCTGTTTCTGCTAGAGAACGTTTACTATCCACCTCTCATAATATTATCTGGGCTATCAGCAAGGAGTCAACCTTCTTCTAGCCAGGATGATATGAAACCACTCTCTAAACACTAGCTGAAACATTCTCCAACAGCCTTCCTCAGGCAACTTTGGCTAAATTCCTTCAGAAAAGACTACTTATTCTTCAGATTGTTATGTTGTTTCCCTGGGTCTGAACCACTGAAGTCAAATTTTGTTTGAATATTAAAAGTCATATCTGGACTTAGATGAGGACATCTTTCTCTCTGGGGCTCTGGCTTTTCTTCCATCTCATTTTTTTTTTATTACAAGTCATTGGTCAACAGTGATCACTTTTAAAGGCAAAGCTGATGAGGAGTATAATTAGGAATTCCTGTGAAATTGGTATAAAAAATATTCTCATACTCTCCCGCAATAGTACTGGCAGAGTAGTTTTGCATGCTGTCATATAGCTCTTCTGGTTGTATTGCCTTTGAAGTTTATCATCCAATTAGCTGCACTGGTCATTTAAAATCACTGATACTATTATAGCTTTTGATTGAATGACTATCTAAGTATTTTTTGGTATATATACTTGTATCTTGAAATCTAAAATTCTGTGTTGTTAATAGCTAGATTTTCTCTAATACACAGTCGTTCCCTGACTCTTCTGTGTGAGAAGCAGCTTTGGGGAAAATAAATGGAACAGTGAATGGAGTATAGCCAAATGAAATTTGCTAGAAAGGTCTACAAAATCTCTGCTTAAAATGTATTGCAGTATGCTCAGATTCTTTTTAGCATATGCATCCACTTTTAAGTTCCTTATTCTGGATGTCTGCTAAGTTTGCAAAGGAACTTCATAGCATTTATTAGGAACTTTGAGTACTGACTGCATGTTGGATCAAGGCTTAATATCACCCAGTAGAACAGAAAAGGCATCTTCTAATAGATAAAACTCCCTTTCTTCATATCTGTGTCGAATTTTTGTTTTCCTAATGCCTTATTTTTTGTCTTGTTGGGAAGGTTTCTTCCTTTTAATACAATGTATAAGTACAAACTGAGAGGAAAGAGGGAATTAAAGTAATATGATATGAATAGAATACATCACACCAAGCTTCTCAAACTGTATACACTCACAGGAGTAATGAAAATTAAATATAACGTCATCATCTACTTCCCATATGAACAATCAAGGGAGTCAAAATCTAGCTAAACCAGCAAGAGTAAATAGTTTAGTGATGAAAAATTGATATAAAAAGTTCACTGAAAATATAAATATCCTCTGGGCTGTCAAAAGCAATTGGTTCAGCTCAATCTGGTAAATCTACTTTTAATGATAATGGCAACAACTTTTCCTTTTTATTACACTTTACATAAATTTATGAGCTTTATCACTTCAAACCAAATAGAATATATTTGTCTCTGCATCAGGGCTTAAAGTTACCATGTGTTTTGGAAACCTACCTAGAAATACAAGAATACAATGGTGGTTGTAACCCATTTCTGCTAGACTGGAATTAGACTTCTTGTATCATACAACTGCTGCTAATTAAAAGGAAGGAAATGAACATATAAAGACTGCAGCACTTTAAGTGGTATTTTATTTTTCTTAAATAGCTAAAAATACTTATTCATCATGGTTTATAATTATGGAAAAAATATAGTTCAGAATTGTGATTTATTTTAATTAATGCCTTTTATACTACATTATATATTTACAAATGACGCCTGGTGAATTTGCTGAGACTGTGTCAGTTCAATTCTATAAGTAGTCAGACTTTTGAGACCTCTGCAGAAGATGCTGAAAGGTTATTTGTGGTTATTACTTTCCAAATATCTGATATTTTTTCTCCATGAAAACTACAGAAGTCAACGGTATGTATCCTAAAAGTGGGAACCTATTAATCCATAACCATATATAATACTACTGGGAACACTACTAAAGATACTTGGTTTTACTAAAACACAAATAAAAATGTTGCTAAATATTATATACCAATAACAAGCCAATGCTATTTAATAACTAAGTGTAGTACTAAATTCAAGTCAGTTCACATCATTTTTGTGGTTATTTATCTTTTAACAGTGACATTTTGTCAGGACTTGAATTAAAAGCTTATCTCTCTATGAGCTCATTGATTATCACACCAATATATTATAAGAAGCATCAGCTACGTGTAAGGCTGCAGACATTTCAGTAAACATTGCATTACGTCCAGCCTGAAAATTTACCCTAATTTCTTTTTTGTGTCACCTTTGACCTGCCAAGCTTTACAGGCTGACGTTTCAAAAATGTTACTGTTTTGCTCTTCATAATGTTTCTACTCGCAAAGCGAGATTACTCTGGTTTACTTATCATCTGGAAGAATGAGAGCATGCATTCCTATTACATCTCTGTCACTATTTCTGGAAATTACAGGTATATCATACAGCCATTATATTTCATACAGTCCTAGTTTATGAGAACCAGCTTAATGTTTTTTCTGCTTCTGTCTTGTTTCCAACCATTAAGTCAAATCCAAATGTACTTAATCAGAAACCTACCTTGCAGTACTGTGCAAAATCTGTTATCTCCATTAATTTCTCACAATTTCTTAATTTTACCAGCCAGTAGGTTTTCCTTTGCTTGTTCTACTTTTATCCAGAAATCTATTTTGTAATAAAAAACCCCTTCTATTCAGCTACATATATTGCACCTTTTCTCTGAATAGACTTCTGACTTTCTTTTGTATCCAGAATATTTACAGTTAATTTCCACTCTTGAAATGGGAACCTCTTTTTCTTGCTTGCCAATTGTAAAAATCTTTGCTCTGTTTATAGATCTCTGAAATTAATTATTATTGCCTAAGGTCTTTTGTATTTCTTGGCTTGCATTGCTATGGCTTATGAAATTCTTCAGTTTCGAAATGTTTTAAACAAAAATCGTTATTCAGTGAACAGCAAATCTCACAAATTTTCAGTTCTAATACAACCTGTAAGGACAGATGCATTGCAAGAGTAGAAAAAAGGTGTGGTTGTGGTCACACCAAGAATAATGAAGCCGGTAAATTTATGTTCCACGTAGTCATATGAGTGAGAATCCTCATTCAGGATGGAGTGGGATGAAGATTTCTCCCTGTTTTCACGCTTTGAAGCTTATCTAAAGCTTGTGCCTGAGTGCAGGCTTGCATCAACACAGTTTAACTCACAGTCAGTGTGTTTAGATTCGTGTTCAGATTCAGTCACCTCAACAGTAGTCCAGGAGAACAGGAGCATTTATTATATGACAAGAGGCTTGCTGTCATAAGCAACTTAGAGTTTGACACCTTGAATTATTTACCAGTGATACTCATAACTTTGTAGAAGGCAAAAAAAATGAAAATACAGTGTGGAAAAACTTTCTAAAAACACAGTCAGGGCACAGTCACTGCCTGGGAAAAAAACTTGAGTAAGAACCCTGGTGTAAGAGGAGGTCAAAGTGTGCATTCAAACATCTTAGCTTTAGGTAATAATTCCGCTTCCACATCCTGTAATGCTGACACTGCAGGGGGTTTTTTTTAAGTTTATCCATTAACAAATTTTAAATATTCTACTCTAGGTTAATTTTAAATTAAGAAAAAAGATAAATAAAGCCTCCAAGACACTATAGCCTTCTCAGGCCAAAGTCTGATAATAAATAAACACACTCCTGTTTTCTGTGCAGAGTCCTATTTAGAAAATACAAAATACACTACATAAAATTTGCCAGTTTCAGTATAATATATAACAGAACACAGATTCAGAATCTGTAGGACTTTCACTGTGGCCAATCAATACTATGCCTTTCCCCACTTTCTTTAACTTCTTTATAGCGGGATTACAAAAATTGCTCTAAAAATACCGAGGATAAGTCATTTTGATAATTCCCTTTTCAGTGTTTGTGGAAGAGTGGAGGAGTAGGCAACTGGAAATTAACATTTCTATTTTTCTGGAATTGGTATTATTTGACCTCAACTATTTTCCTGGTGGACTGAAAATAAATTTTCTTATTATAAATCTCGTATGTACAAAGACAGCCAGAATAGTTATTTCAACGCAGCATGGCAAAATGCCTCAAACACCCATAGAACTTAAGGATTATATTTGCCAATTAAGGATTTAGGAAGCAAAACGTAAGTAGAAAGTACCAAATGGAATTATTTTACATCGTATAGAAACCATCATGCAATATGGTTAGCCTAGCATTGCTCATGGTTTTTTGTGAGAGAAGAAAGTTGTTCTCTAAATATAGATAAAAATGTGCTGCACTTACCCAATAAGTCATGACAGAGAGGTAACATATGCTATCATAATACAGTGGGAGTTGCATGACACAAAGAAAAGATGAGCAATACCACCTTCTAGAGTTACAGGCCCTTATTGCCATTATAAAACATCTTTATTGGAAGGGAAAATGAAATATTTTGGTAGAGGGAAGAGATGAAGTACTAGGGCAAGTGAAATTTTTCATGGAGAACGTTCAAATTTACAACTGAGCAATACCTTTCTATATGTATCCTGCTGTGCTCATGGTCCATGAAAAGACAACTGTCTGAGAGTATCCTGCTTGATATACAAGGCAATGATGGAGTGACATTGTTAACCTCAAAACTGAGCAAGGGTTTTAAATAAGAAAATACTTCAGTGTACAACAAGCACTGAAATTCCTGTTCTCATCTCATCTCTTCCTTCCTTCAAAACAATTTTGTTTTACAAGTATTTAGTCAGGGAGGATAATTTTACTGTCTGTCACATTTCATTTCAAATAATATAAACTGCTAAAATAGACTCTAGGGCCCAAACTCCCATCGACTTTAAAGGGAAGGGGATTAGGCCCAAGCTGTTATTCTTTTGTTTGTTGAGCAGGAAGCTGAAAATTCATGCCTGGCAATGTTCTTTTGAAATAACGTATGCTTTCACTTTTAAGCTCTTTAGTTATTATCTGACTCAAGGCAACTGTACTCTTGCTCCCAACTCCACTAAAGCCCATGATAAAAATCAGTTTTATAATGTGAATCTGAGTACAGTGCATGAATTCATTGGTATTCAAGATCAGCCTCAGGGAACAGCACTGAAGTATGCTGGATTCTTACTTTTAAGTACCGCACCTGAAAGAACGCTAGCTGAAATATTTTCAACTCTGCCAATGGGTGGTGGGTTATTTTTCCTATGTATAAGGCTCTGCACAACTTTAAATGAAGTTTCTATTGAACAATTATTTTTTATTCTTTTGCATTTAGCCTCTGAGACAAGTTCAAATGACAGAACACACAGATTGCCTGAGAGCGAGTGTGGTGAGACTGGTTTAAAAAAAAAAGTTTGCGTGCTATTAGGAAGGTGTTTCTTATATTTACAGTGCACTTTCACACCGTATTGCCCAGTGTCCAAGGCTAATTCCTCTTTCTGAGTTCTTCTGTAGCCCAATCGGGCTATGCAAGTCAAAGACAGACCTAGTGTCAACACATGCACAGGCACTTCTGAATACAGAGAGGTTTTTAAAAGTTTAAAATAACCAATGCAATGCCTATCTAAAAAGAAAATCTTTTTTAAAAAAACCAAGATTCAAAGAACGCATTGAGCTGTGATCTAGAATTATTGTCACAAAAACCCCAGCACTGAGCTTCTCAGCTCTGTACTTTAAATTGTTAAGAGAAGCAGCATTAGCGAATCAGTTTTAGCAGCAACAACCTGCCCTCAGTTTTGCTTAGAAGTAATTAAGGCATGCCATTACAACATCAGGAACCGGCACATTCTCAACTTCCATAAAAAACAGTGGAACACAAGACCTTTATTTCTGCAAAATCATAGAGACTTTTTTTTCATCAAGCTTTCTAAACTGAAAGAATCAGGAAAACAACAAGCTTTGTTGAAAAAACAACCTTTATTGACTAGTGCAGAAACACCTGCAGCTTCACACATATAATTTAAAACAACTTATGTGAGGATTTATGTAGGTCATTGCTGGTTATGTAGGTGTGTGGGGGAGGCACTGGCCCTGATACAGACGATAAGCACATCTCACAGTTTTATGCATACATTGGTCAGCCAACCCATAGAATGGCAAAAAAAAAGTATAGGAGCAGAGTTAAAAGGGCCTGAGAAAACGTGCAAAACCCCAGGTGCTACATATTTAGGTTACTGTGCCATCTACTTAGGTTTCTATGATCTCTCTAAGTATGGCTAAGTTGTAGGTGTGCGTAGGCTGCAGTCTTCGTAAATCACGGGTATGACTCTAAGCCTCCTCACAGACTTGGTGTGAACTAGCATTCAGCACTCTGAGATATATAATCTCAGAAAGCAAGTACTGAATTCTCTACAGAACTCTTCTTACCACATATGAACGGTAGGATAAATGCATGTTCTACCGCAGATGTGAGATAATACCCATAGCGTGCAGTCAATAGAGACAATATATATAGAAAGCAATGTGGGATGAGTGGTGGGGCGGAGATGCGTTAATTCAGTGTAACGTTCAAGACAAGGTGGTGTGCCATCTTCCCCTTTACCACTAAACAAACTCAAATAACACTTTGTATTATCCTTTCTATCTGCAACATGAAGCAAATGCTTGGTGAAGGCTCTTTTTTTAGAAACATCTCGTGCTACATATTAAACATAGGCATCTTCTTCTCACAGAGACATGATCTATCTTGCATTAATCAGATCCGTGCATTTGTACTCACTTTCACCAGCTGACCTTGCGGTAGATTTCTTTTTCCCAGCCATGGTATTCTCGCATTCAGAACTTACCTGCAGAATTGTGCTCTTAGTTCCCAGATAGTTCAGCTGGAACTCCAGATACTCATCGAGGGCAATCAGCTTAAACAGTCATTCTTGGATAAACTGGCTAACATAGATTTTGCTTCTTTAATAAATATTGTTACTACTGTTACATACTATGAGCCAAATACAGCAGACTCTATTTGCTTTTTAGTTCTTATTCCTGGAAGATGATAGAGGAAGAGAGTTGATACTTCCACTGCAGTTCAGAGTAGACAGCTTTTTACTAAAGGCAGTTTGGGACATAATACTGTTATATGCAGATATGTATTACAAATTACTTTATTTGTATTTTTATGTGTGATTTATAAAAGGACAGCCTTTTATTATATTGGATTTGATTTTGCTTTATTTAAAACATCTCTGTGTAATCTGTATGAAAATGTTGACTATACTAAGTCCAAAAGTCCTTATCTCCTATTTATTATTTAGGAATATACATATATTGTGTATGCCAGTCAACAGATTCAAAACAAATCCAGTATCTTATAACAAGATACAGATGAGGGGTCATTTTTTTTTTCTGTAGGGAAAGAGAAGCCCTAGAAAGAAAAGCAGATTCATCATCCAAAAAAAAAAATTTTTTTCTCCTCAACCCTTACAACAATGAAATAATGAACCTGAAGGTTTTTTTTAACAAGTGGGAAGGACAAAAAAATAATAAATATAGTGGCTACAGAACTTTCTCATAGGACTCATCATAATGGCATAATGGTTATCATCTGAAAATGTCAGATGGGATCTTTAAATGGCAATTGGTTCATGAACACAGATGTCAGCAAAGAACTAACAGATCAGTTCTTAAATGTTGTTAGACTGACCTTATTAATGGCCTTAAACTGCAGTGATTTCATAGTCAGCGCTCCAATATAAAAATAGTCTGCAGAAATAAGATTGCAGTAGCTCAGACTAATATGAAAAAGTACTGAGCAAGAGAAAAAGCACAATAATACTTCATGCATGGAGCATTCCAGTAAGTAAACTTAGGAATCATGATGGCATTTATTGCTCTTTCAGGTTTAGCCTGGATAAGTAATGATGTAGCTTCAGCTTACTGCATCATGTAACAGGAGGCTATCCATGCAGAAAGCATAGCCAAGAATGATATTAAAATGGACATCAGTACAGAGGTGGTCAAACTCTCGCTGGATAAACCAGATCATGTGTATCTGCAGTATGTTGTCAACGATGTTAAGACTACACCATTCTCAGTGTTGACTCTCATAGTCCGTGCACAATTCCAGTTCCAAAGTTAGTTAGTTCATGTGGATCCAGCTAGAGACTGGCACTGCACAGAGCAGGCACATGCTAGCCCAACACACATTTTGCGAACAAATTTTCTGCTGGGGATAGATTTGAACTGTAAGAGCCAAGTCGGCGGCTCCAAATTTAAGCTGTTTTTAAAACTGTTGCCTTTAAGCATCTTGCTCAGATAATTTTCTTAATGTTTACAATATTTTACATTAATTTTATATTCACAATTTTCAAGCTTTGATTAAAAGCCAGGAGGAATAAGAAAGTGGAGTCGTTCTCCAAGTCAGGCCATTTTTCCTGAGATGTATGAATATGAATTTATTCTGGATAATAGTGGCAGCTAAAACAGAAAACAGATATGGACAGACACTGCTAAAAGGAAAGTACTTGTAAGAGATTCTACTGTCATCCTGTCAAGTATATATTGTTCATATATTTATTAATAATAAAAACAAATAAGCAACATCCCAAATAGAAACACACAAAAATATATTTGTTGGCACTCTAAATTCTAATACCAGAGAAAGAATTATTCTAGTATTTGAGTTTATTCCATGAGTTTGTTTTTTTCAGGCCAGATTAAAGATACAATAAAGAAGCAACATTTGAAAGTTTCCCACTAGTTCCTGGTTTGGTCACATAATGTAAGACAGATTTCCAAGTCTTTCATGCACATTGCAAGAACAGTTTTAATCGCCATTGCTTCTGCTTCTAATATCCAAAAAGATTATGTATAATGGAGATGATACTGGTGTGTCCAAAAGCTCCTCTCTTTTAGCTGACTATAGCAAATAGCCTAATAAAAGGTTAGATCTCTCCCAATTGGTCTTGCCACTCTCAAACAGTTTCTGTCATTTTGGGCTTCTCAGAAAATCAGTAAGCCTTAAACAAGGATTAGTATTAGATATAGAAAAAAAAATTCCTGTTTTTAACAAAATCAACACTGTGAAGAATGTGAGGAATCCCAACTATAATAAATAATATGCTTCTACAATTATCTGCAATCCAAAATCCCCAAGGTATTTCAGAAGCAACAGTGAAATAGTCCACAAGGAGTCCAACATCACAGAGAATTAGGGAGTAATATCTCTCCCATTTTACAAACGATCAGTTAGCTCTTACCAGAAAAAAAATACAAAATTGACTCAAAATATCCTGGCACATATTGATAATGCAGTGCTAAGACCTACTACTAAAGAAATATTTGTACAGTTATTATGGGAAAAATACACAATGTAGGTGCCTGATAGAAAACAGAAAGGGATATATTTGCCAGACCCAGGCAGAGAACTCATGGAGTCCCACCTCCAAAGGTAATGTTTTGACATACAGACATCTTTTCTTCTGCCAGACATCTTGGGCCATGTTCTGTTCTCATGCACACTTTCCTTGGTCTGTGTGAAGCCAACGAGACAGGTGCTCTTGGATGTGAACGCAGTCCTTCGTTCTCAAATAAAGCTCTCAGTTCATATATAAATGACTAAATAAACGACATCTTTGCTAAAGATTCAGGAAAATAGCTGTCATTTTCTTTTGCTATTTAAGCAAGTGACAATTTATATGTATATTAAGAAGGAAAGGATTGTCTTATGTCAAAGGTGTAAGCAGTCTTGCTTAAATGTTTATGGTGTCTCAAGACTTAGTAACATATTTCTGTGTTTTCTGCACAGTGATAAGTCGAAGATAAAAGAGACTTTAAGCACTGTTTTGAAAATTCTCATGTGCCTATTTGCTCTTCTATCACTGTAAGGAAACAAGAAAGAGAGTAAAGGGTGACATTGGACAAATGTGATCATCTTCAGTTCTTTACTCCTTAACATATTTTTCTAGAGTATAACAAGGTTTTCAATAGCAGACTTTTCCATATTCACATACATTTCAAAATATATAATATTAATGAAAAATAAGGGTGAACACAAAGAGCACAGAGCTCATCCATTTTTAAATCAAAATTTACTGACAGTCCCACTGAAATAGATAAGATGATCCTTTTTAACTGGGGCTAATTTGGTAGGAAAAAATTATAATGAAACAGTTAAACACCAAATGAAAGGGTCAGCTGCTTGCAAGATTAAACGCTAACTGATTTTTATTTTTCTCCTGGGCCTCCACAATGGAAATTTACAGCAATGCTTTAGAATTTGGTGCCTTTAAAACTCTGGGCCAAATTCATTTCACATGTAACTCCACTGACTTAATAAGGCTGTATCAGGAATAAATTTGGTCCAAAGGGTTTTTAGTATGACCCGAACAGCCAACTACAAATAATACAGTGCCACTCAGTGGCAAGGAAAAAAGTTTTCAGTATGTGAGGTACAAAGACATTCAGGCATACAGATGATTTTTCTGGTGCTGTTTGTATTTGAAATTTTGATACAGTCTTATCTGATAGCATCCAGTTACATTAAGCTCATTATTGCCACAATATTATATGCATCTTTTCATATAAAAATAGAAAAATATCTCCAAAGAGGGAATGAAAGCGAGCCCTTGTAATTAATATAGCATTAAGAACACTCCCTTCACATTATATCTTCAAATTATAGCCATTTTCTAAAAAGGTTAGAATGCCTGTAAAAGGCATAAATATCTTACAGCTATTTGTATTTCTTATGCTTGAGTAATGTATGTGTCATCTTCCTGAAAAATCATCCCTCAGAAAGGTCTACAGTATTTCTTTTGTTTAAGTACCTATAGAATTACAGTTATGGGGAGAGACACCTATACTTAATAGCATTTTAAATGGTGGTATGTAGCTCATTATCCAGTGTAATAATATTCTATTTCCAGGAAAGAATGAGATAAAGACAAGATGGTATTTCAATAGAAATAATAAAAAATACGTCCAAAAGGATCCACTATAGATCATGTGGTCCATCAACCAGTTGTAAAGAGGATGTTCCCTATATTTCTACAGGAAGAACCACTGCAAAGGACTGTACATTTTGACAATTTATCTAAAGCCAAAGATGAAATGCATTGACACCAACAATGAAAAAAAAACCAACCTATGTAGACAATGGGAGCAAAATTGGTCTCTGTCTTCAGAATACGATGAAGAGCCAAGTATGAATTTTTGTGACTAATACTTGGTTGTTTATAAGCACTTTTAAATCCACTAAGGCTCATTATCTCTGATTAGGTTAAACAATCCTTTGGCAATCATTTAGCTGCCATTCATGCTTTAATCCTTTCTTTTATACTACAACTGAAACTTGCTATAAGAGGACTTCAGTAATAATTCTGCAATTATATTGTTGATGAGATTTGTACTTTGAATGGGTACACAATTCATACATACATCTTTGAACATTTAAAGTGAAGAGATAAGTGACCATTGCCTATCAGATATGGAAAAATAAATAAATATTATCCTGTAAAAAGAGTTTTGTAGAATTAAGTAAGTTTACATCTAGTAACTTTCATATTCATATATATCCAGTATTGCTAAATCCAAAGCATATTACAGAACGCATAGTACTGAATCACTTGACCTGTAGTAACACCAACCAAGCAGTAGTTAACCAGAATCTGTCTTTAAAAAACAAAAAAAATCTCCTATGTCACCTACAGCAAAGCTTGTGTTTCTATTTACTTAATGAGTGAAAAAGTGTTTTAGAAATACTGAGCTACAGTTAGTAATAATCAATAAATCACAAAATAATCTTACATAAAGTAATTTTCAATGTTTTCCTGACCTGATTTATCTACAAAGTATTTAGGGAATTCATTATAGTATTATAACACTATAATGTTAGAGTAAATCAAAGATGATTCACTAGAAAAATATTACATAAGTCAGGAGGCAGCTACATTATTATTCTACTTCAAGCCAGGAACAGACTTTTGAAGCAGGTGTCCTGACTGTCCCCCACTTACCAAAAATCACAGAACTATAGAATAATTAAGATTTGAAGGGTTCTTTGGAGGTCCCCTAGTCCAGTGCCCTGCTCGGAGCAGGTACATTTAGATCAGGTTGGTAATGGTTTTGTCCAGTCAAGTTTTAAAAAATCTCAAAAAATGGAAATCCCACATCCTTTCTGGGAAACCTGACCCAGTGACTGGCCACTTTCATGGTCAGAAAAAGTTTTTATTTTTACCGAGTTAGAAATTCCAGCTTTCCAACTCCGGTCTGTTGTCTTTTGTCCCAACAAATCACTGTAAAAGAGACTGGTTCTGTCTTCTCTACAAACTCCCAGTAGCTAGTCAGACAGCAATAAGATTCCCTTTGAGCCTTCTCTTCTCAAGGCTGAACAAACCTGTTTTTTTCAGCCTCTCCTCATACATTGTGTGCTCCAGCTGCCTCCATCACACTCACTCCAGCAAGTCAACGTCTGTCTTGTACTGAAGAGACCAAAATGCACATGGTAATTCAGAAGTGATGTCAGAAGTGCCAAACAGAGAAGAATCACTTGTCTTGACCTATTGACTACACTCTTGCTAATACAGCTCAGCCTTCTTTGCTGCCAAGGTGCACAGCTGACTTGTTCAACCTGTTGTCCACTAGGACCCCCAAGCCCTTCTCTGCAAAGCTGCTTTCTAGCCAGTTGACCCCCAGCGTACACTGCCTGGGGGGAGGGAAGGACACTTGCATTTGCCTTTGTTGAGCTTCATAAAGTTCCTGTCAGCCCATTTCTCCAGCCTGTTGAAGTTCCTCTGAACAGTAGCCCTACCCTCCAGCATATCAACTGCTCCCCTCAATTTGATATCATCCATAAACTTGCTGAGAGTGCATTCTGTCCCATTGCCCAGGTAATTTTAAAAGACATTAAACAGCATTGGCCCTAGCATTGATCCTTAAGGGACATCATTAGTTTGACCAGTTGGACTTTCTTCCTCTGATCAACATTCTTTGGGCTAATCAGTCCAGATAATTTTCTAGTCGTATAATTGTTCACATATCCAGCCCTTATCTCATCAGTCTGTCTAAAAGGATACTGTGGGAGACCATACCAAAGACCTGGCTAAAGTGAGAACATATCCTACCTACCACTCTTCTCTTGACCACAAAGCCAGTCATCTCATCATAGAAGGCAGTCATGTTGGTTAGGCATGATTTGTCCTTGGCAATTCCATGCTGGCTGTTCCCAATCACATTCTTGACTTTGATATGCTTGGAAATGGCTTCCAGGAGGATTTGTTCCGTAAACTTCCAGAGGACTGAAGTTTGGCTGGCTGGCCCGTAGATCTTTGGTTTCTCTTTCTTATCCTCTTTTCAGATGGGTACAACATTTGTCTTTTTCCAGTCTGTACTTTGTTTGCATTATGAAATAGCCTGAGAACATATGATATGGATTATTTCTGGATGAAACCAGAAGTTGTGCTTCAGGAGCGCACCTAATGTACTCCAGCTGCCAATAGGTCTTCAGTTCACAGGAGCACGATAGAGCTATTTCAGATTAAAACCTCCAAAATGCACAGTGTTGCATCTCCAGGCCCCAGCATCAAATATTCCCTAAGAAGCTTGTGACTTATTATTTGCTGACATTAATCTGCTAGACACAAATTTGATTTATCTTCTATTTCACAAAAATTTTAGTCAGGAAATTCTGAATGAAATAAATTGAATGAATTTTGTGAAAAAAGAAATAAGCATAACATCTTAAATGAATAATTTATTCCACACATTTAACATGCTATATGTGGGTGAGTGCATTTATTAATAAAGTTTCAGCTGTGTAAGTTAGAAACATATAACCTCAAGGAGATGGTCCATTGTGAGTATCACTTGTTTGAGGATAATCAAGTATATTCATTGTACCATACAAGGTCACTGTAATTTCTTTATAACTGTGATCTTTTTTTATTTAAATTATTACTGTCAATACCATCAATTCTTCTTATTTCAGCACTGAATTTTCAATTCAGGAAAACAACGGCTATTTTTCCTCACAATCAGTCTTAATGAAAATTAATTTTTTTTGTTCTTTATTTATTGGGAACAAGCTTTTTGCTGTTTATTTCTTCTCCAGTTTATTTTTATTGATAAATAAATGAAAAAGCAAGTAAAACTTCCAAATGCTGAGGCACCCATGAATGGTTTTGTTACACTGTATGTCTGGATCTGCAGGGGGGCAAGAATGTTTCTGCACTCAATAATAATTTCTTATTTTCAGTTAATAGTCTGAGCTGTGTAAACTTTAATAGCAAACCTCAAATACTGTCTAATTAAAATGGTTCTAAAATTCTCTTTCTATGTTCAGATACCATGTCTGCATCCAAAGTGAATGACCCATTTGTTCTTATAGCCTAAGTTTTCCTGGTTATAGGTTAATCATACAGGATTGAGTAAATCTCCCTCATCTACAATCATCTCATAGAACTCAATATTATTTAGTCCTATGCCAATCTGCCAAAAAGATTAGTTCTTCTTAATTATGTAGATATCTTCTGTTATCCTTAAAAAAGAATCATGACAATTTACTATGCATTCAATCAGAGCCAGGGGAGTTATACTAATTGATTTGCTGTTTTAGGTCATAAAACATGAAATCCTGGGGTTTACTAGGACATGAAAATTCTTTTAGAATTCTTTTCACTTAGAAAATTCTTGAGGATTTAGGCCTTTTTATGTGTATTCTATAAACATTAGACTTGAGCAGTTTTCCAGTGTTAACCAGTCTTCTGACCTAGCTTTATGTTACAAGGCATACTGATTGATGTAAATTGATTTCAAATTATTTAACTCTATGCAATACATCCATATCACCTTAAGACAAGTGTCTTTCAATTTAAAGAAAGCCTATTCTTGATGATTTATATGAAACAACATTATGAAAACAAAATAAGTAAGCTTTAGAAGTCTGCATTAGTCTGACTAAACTTATGTACATCTGTGCCATTTGAAACATGTTATGTCTTAGGGGAAGGTAAAATTTGGAGACCTGTTGGCTGTGATAGGGAGAAAAGATTTCCTTCCATTGGTGTTAAGTATATGTGTGTTTAAAGGCAGTCTTAATCCCCGCATATCCCAGTGTTTCTTTCAAATGAATAGGAAATAAGACTACGTGAAAACTGTCCAAAGTGGTTTGAGGAGTACATATGCAGGATTAGTAGTTAAAATGTTCCCTTGGATTTTGAGTTCACATAACCTAGACCTTCAAACTCTACCTCCCCACTAAACTGAACCATTTCCAATCTTCAATCATTTTCAACCTTACAGACTGTACAGCTCTAAGCACTTAAGTTTTGTCCTCTACACCTCCCCAACACACTGGAAAATTCTGAAAACTGTTGCAGAACAATATCCATTATTTAATTCTTTAATTGATATCTTTGAATGACACTTTCCGACTCAGAAAAGATTACAAGGCTTAAAAACACCTCAGAAACATTTGATGCCATAAGCTAATAAGCTGTTTTACAGCGGTACACTCAAAATGCAGGCTAAAATCAGAAGTAGAGTGTGTACCCACTAGAAATGTATTCAGAACAGCCACCTCTGGGGAAAAAAAAAGGCACACCAGTGATAGTGGGATGTCAGAAAATCCTTAGAACTGGTTTAACTCAGCTGCAACTAAAGCCATTGATTATGATGTAAACGAAGCAGAGCCAACACTAAGTATTTTCAAAGTCTTACCCTCGTGTCTAAATGTATCATTACTCTTTCAAATCTTGAGATAGTGAACACGTAGTACCGATAAACAGAGATGTTCTGCCACACCTCAGTCAGAAGACCTGACTCATGCATACTTTTTAATTTGAAGGGTCTCTTTGTCTGGAGACACTGGTAAATTAGATAGAAAAAATGTAAGATTTTTAGCCCTCCTATCAGTAAACAGAACGTGTAATTTTAGCAGCATAATTATAGAGAAGCTAAACAGGTGTCATGGTACCAGGCCAGGTCATCTGAAATATCTTTAAATACTAACCAAAGCAAAGCAGAGAGAAGATCAAGGCTTAGCTTTCAAGTTACAATTATAAACACAAAATGAGTTCTTCTTAATTTTGTAGATACCAGGTCTGCATACAGCATTAGCCATTTTCCAGTACATTTCCATTAGTAATGTCTTTGCTGATTAGTTTTTTTCTAAATTAGCATGTTTATCCATTAGCATATCAATATTGCTGCCAACCATCCTCTTAATTTTTAGTTTTCTTGTTGCAACAAAAAAATTGCCAATAAAAGCAAGCTTTACTTGAAGCCTTAATTAAGTCTAGTACAATTCTTTTTTCTTTCTTTTTTTAAGCTTTTTTAATAATACTGTGTAATATTTACTCAGATTATAGATTTGCTTTGCTCAATAACACTACTCACTTCAATAATCAAAAACTTCATATTTGGGTTTGGCACCAACACAAACTATAGTATTTTGCATAGTTTGGAGACGTTCTAATGAAAGCCTTCCTTAAAAATCAGAAAGTCAATGTCATCACAGTCAAAATTCTTTTACATCATTTCTGAAGCTGATCTTAAGAGGCAGTAACAGGTAAAGAAGAGACTGTTACATGTAAACACAGCAAGACGTATTCTGATCTCCTTTACACTGTCTTACAATACTGCTCCCGCACTAACCTGCAGAGGTATTTCTGTCCAATGTCCTGCATGTGAGAGAAGGGCCAAGCCCAATTCTTCAAAAAGATTCTTTTTGTTCACATTCCTCTCTTTTTGTATCATACATAATTCTTTTCATTGCTTTGATGTGTTCAATGATATTAATTTAAAGTCAGTCACAGCAGAATAGCAACACTATGTTTAACAGTAGTACAGAGAGCGGGCTTGAACATACAGCAATGTCAGCTTCTACTGTCGACACTTATTCAGGACAGATACTCTTGTCTGACATAATTAAATCTTGACGGTAATTATTTCTGCTGATTCCTGGTAGACTGCTGTTAACGATACGCTTATCCACTTTCAAACACACTATCTTATTAAACTAAATGCATGCCAGTAATTACAAAGCTGTACTTTTTAAATTTGGAGTTTTCTAAGTCTTTTAAAAATGAGAAGATAAAGCTTTCCCTAAAAGGATCCCCTGTGTTTCAAAACCAGGAGAATCCAGACAGTGCCTGAAACTCCAACACCTGACGAGAGAGAAAGAGAGAAGGCATGTTTGTGTGTGCACATACAGGCTGTTGAGAAGTTTTTGTTTTATAACTCAGTATTTGTATTAAATTTATATGAAAATGTTAATTCTCACTGTTGCCATCTTCTTCAAATAACAAGTTCCCCTGAGCCATCTTGTTAATATATTTCATACTAAATGGGTGTTTCCTATTTTATTTTGCTGTTTGACAGTGGGAGATGGGGACACTTCAGATAATAGTCATGCTGAATCGTTAATATTTCTTTTTACATCATAAGGATATCAAAACATGAAAAAAAAAAAGAGTAAAGAATAAAGTTCGGAACAAACGTAGAAACCAAATATATTCGGAGTTATTTCTGAGACTCCTAAGTTGGATGAGAAAAGTAAGATCAGATCTGCCTCAAATGTCTGAATATTATTATTAAAGATTACCTTTAAACTTTTCCAGTATTCATATCTAAGAACATAAAATATTTTCACAATACAAGTACATTTACCATGAGCAAATGTTTAAACAAAAGAACTAGGAATCTTAATGAAGCACCCTCAGGAAAATGTTTAAACTTTGCCCTTAAGTTTACTTTGTTCACTAATAGGCTTCTATTTCTAGTACTGAGTAGGAAGGATAGGTTCAATGTGTTAATAAGAAAAAAGTAATAATATTTAATTAATTCTGGCTGAACACACATGGTTTAATATACTTGGCAATATCATTCTATCACATGATATGATAATTTAATGGAACTTTTTTATTTAAATTGCTGGCAAGTTTATGAAATTATAAAGCAAATAGGCCATGCACTTGGGTGTAATTGACTGTATAAATGTGTTTTATACTATACTGTTGGCAAATTAGCCAATCCCTGTCACAGAATCAATTATTATCTAGCTGTATTCTGCGAACACAATAGCAGAAATACAGCATTTTTAGAAAAAAAACCCACTACAATTGTTAATCTTATATTGTGCATCTTAAAGTCAGGCAATAAACATTCATACCCTGTATAATCATCTTACAATAATGTTGCTGCCAAATGAGTGCACATTTAAAGATTCCTTGTTGTTGAAGGAATTCCTTAACTGGAGGTGGTGTTTTTGTTTTTATTTGTCTTTTCCTCTTCAGATCAGTGAAGTGAGTAATATGTATCTTAGTGACTCAAAAGATATAAGGCTTGACTGCATGACTGAAATTTCCAAAGCTACTTAAGGAACTTGGACGCTCAGTTTCTCTTGGTAATGCATCCACTCTAACCCCCACCTAGTGACAACTTTGATAATCTGAGTACTGTAGCAAAAATAAATTACAAGATGTATTCTCCATGTTTTTAATGCATGCTGTTGTTAAAAGAGATTAGTGAGGAATTCTGAATGAACTGGACATTTAAAATATTCCTGTCTAGTTCTCATAATAAAATGATTGAAGTTATTTGACTCTTTTATATGTGTCCCTACAAATAGGCCATATCTAAATTATAAGCAGTGTTTAACATAACAACTTCTTGATGGTGTAAAAATAGAAACGAAGATAAACTCACTACACTAGGGAACTCAAAAACTGCTGTTCTTGAAGACTATATCAAAAGCATAGTGGTTCTGAGCAAATAGGGGTCAAGAAGTCTGGACTGCCATGTCACCATCATTGCTCCCTGTTTCCACATCCCAGCTGTGCAAGGACTGGGATCAGCAGTTGCGTGGACTGTATGAACTGAGCAGCTACAAGCAGTTTCACAAGGCAGATGTAACGGTACTTCTGTTCACTGGAAAGAAACTGAGTGCAAACTTGCAGGCAGATGGTATAGTTCTACTTATGAATGTTTCCATGTACCCATATGTGGGTTTTTATACTATGATCTGCAATGTAGCTACAAAGTGAAGGATGTTCACTGTCACCCAGGTGCACAGAACTGCAGCTCACGTAAACATCCTTCAACGCGCTCATGCACCAAAACAGTTCAGGTATTACAGCAGACTGCACAAGCCCACCAGAACACTGACAGGTTCTTGGCAGCTGAAGCCCACACTGCTATGACTTCAAGACTACACAGTCCCAGGCTATACGATTTAAAGCTTTCTCAGGGATGCCTGTGCGTACCTGTGAACAGATGCAATGTAGATATCCCCAGCACTCTTAATGACATGCAGAAAGCAAGTTATTTAGAGCTTTGAAAGGCTCTGCAATTCTTTAACGTATCTTTACAGCACTTATGTGGGAAAATACCACCATCCAGCTGAGAGTCATCAGAAATATTCTGTTGTTCTAGGGCTCCAAACTCAGCACTCTCAGTCTCAGCTCCATTATTTACCTAGACATTATTCTTTCCATGGAACCAAATTACCGATACCAATTTGAAAACAAATCTGCCAAAAGGGAAGGTATCAACCATGTGCTTCTGTCTTAGAATCCACCCCACTGAGGACACTCATGAATATATTGTATATATTTCTTATGAAAATGAACCATGATCCAGCTAGTAGTCATCTTAGAATAGTACTGTTTCCTGTAGTTTGTAAGCAAAGTACTCATCTACAAGTGTCCACTCCTGTATTCCTCGTATTAAAGGTTTAGGTCAAGAACTTCCCCAAATTCAGGTGCTCTTGTGTGTGATGTTCCCATTCAAACTGTGCTGGGTTCTAAGTTTCAGGCTCTGATCTGAACTCAGATCTGGAGTTTGGACACAGTGTTTTGTTCTGGATCCTACTCTCCCATAAATGTTGAAGTTACAAGTCTGAGGCAAAATTCTGTCCACAGCTTCTCAAACAACAGCTATGAAAAGAGTAGGTTTTGTTTTACTGAAAAAAACTTTAGCAAAAAAGGATGGGACAAATGAAGCAGAAAGGGGGAAAAAAGCCAGAAGTTTTCTGTCAAAATCAGAATTTGTCAAATTTGTTCTCAGTCTTGTTCTACTTCCTTATTCTGTTTAGTTCCCTCTGATTCCTCCTGGTAAAAATTTATCATCTCTGTTTTATTCAACTTTAGCCCTCTTACTTGTTGGTGAGGTAATTTTGAACTCTCATGCCTGAAAATATAATTTTAATTGTATGTAAAGGAAGAAATATATCAAGTTTGGGGACCAGAAGGTATTAGTCATACTAAATGTACAACTGAAGTTTTAGAAAGAGCTGCGCCAGTCACGATTATTGAAATGTAAACCTTTGGCTGTGTGATTCATTCTATACTAGGAATCTTGGGGATAATGGCAGCACCCTGGACTATAATTTTTAAATTACAGTATGGTTAGGATTTATATTCTTACAGAATAACTTGAAACAGGGTTAAAAAAACATACTGTGAGAGTATTGTCAGGAAATATAAATGAGTGAGATTAGGGCACAATAGATGCATGCAAATGCAAGATCTATATTTCAGATTTTTCTTCTGGGACACAGAAATTAGGTTTGTTTTAACAAATGAGTGAATTAAAAAAATCCTATTTTCCAATGTCACAGCGCATGTGACATTTTTTTAAACCAGTTTAAAAAAAAAAAACATCCCCCCCCCAAAAAAACCCCACAAACCACAAAATGATTCACTGTTTCATTGGGTAGAAAACAGTGAAGAAATTAATGTAAGGACTCAACAGCAGTTACAGAGCTTGGACAAGAAATGTTTCAAAGAAAAGAAATGAAAATGCAAAGTGAAGATCAGCAACCTCTTCAGTACATGTTGTGAGCTGTTTTATAATGACATAAAAATACTGCCTCATTAGCCAAGTGCTAGCCAGTACTTGGGGTTGTGTAGGTTTGTGTCCTCTAGGAGGAGAAACCGGTAAGTCAGATGTATTCATTAGAGCAGTCTTGCTTATTTCTAAAAAACATAGTTATAAAATCCTGTTTCTCTAAGAGCATTAGAAAAAAAACACAATAGAGCATGTCCTTGTTAACCACATGTAAGTCTGCTTCTCTGGCAACTTCTATGTTCAGGAAGCTCTCTGTGCTCCATTCCAAGGCCGTTCAGATAATTCAGAGATGGAAAGATTCAGACACATACAGCCACTCTCTGTAATACTTTATTTAATAGACTGTACAGCCTAATTGGAAAAGCAATGAGACACTATCATTGATTCATTATTTCTATTATTTATTAGCTGCATTATCCCAGACATAGTCCTGAGTGAGGACTTTGATCATGATCATTTACATAGAACTATGCTGCTTGTCTATATAAAAACTTTTTTCTCTTGAAAAGGACAAAATTCAGGATACAACATGTGATGACAATCCAGAAGGAAGATTGCAAGATTTTTTCAAGCAGAGAATTGGGATATTGCACTTCATAAAATATTTTTATAACTCTTGGTTGCATGTACAGGGTGGAAATAATTTTCAGTAAGAAGATGGTGAAAATTTAAAAAACTAAGGGAATGTAGGTAATTTTGGGATGCATTTTCTGAATATGGTGCTTATTTGAAAGATTTCTACAAGGAATGAAACACTTTCATAGAAGTGTTTCTATTAGATACTGAGATATAAAAAGTTGTCTTCCATTGAAAGCTGGACAAGAAAAAGAACATAACACAATGTGGACATGCTATACATGTGAATGTTCAAGTTCAAATAGTTCATGTTGTGTTTGTGTTTCAATGATAAAGCAACCATCTATGAAATTCTGCTTTACTTTTTCTTTGACTGAATGGAAGAGTTATAAATAAAATGTTGTTCAAGGAGGTGTATAAATAAATTGGTATAATTAGGTGTCATAATTAAGGTGCCCATTGCTGTTCAAGACACATTTACATAATTGTCAGTGCTAAAATGAAAATAATTGTTTGTCAGAATTGCTTCTGTTAAGGCTGATAGTTCCTTACTTTGTATAGTTTACTCTAAGTATTTGTTTAGAAAATATTCTAAATTCTGAGCATAAAATGACTACACACAAGCCAAAATCTTCACAAGTGAACCAGTGAACAAAATTTACCACCTTGGAATTCAGACAAAATGTCTTGCCTGGTATCTTGTAATACCTCTTTCGCATAGTGGCCCAACTCTGTATGCTTTCAATGTCCTGTATGAGATTTGTGCATGATATGCAAGTAACTGCTTTGCAAATCAGAAAGGCTAAAAACTTCTTATAAGAAATTCCAATTAAAGAAAACGCCCTTTAGACTGGTTCGTTGGGGTTTTTTTTTCACAATTTGCTTTTATGAGTTGAATTACTTGTGATATTCATGAACACCAGAGTACACTTCCACAAGTATCAAGAAGCAGAGAATTGAGTCTTGTGCCAGTTCATGTAATGCAGCTTTTAGACTACTGCCTTAGAGAAGCAACTCAGATTTAGGCTTAACCAGTATATGACAGTGAGTATTGTGAATACTTATAGTTTTGTTTTATTGAGTAACAGACTAACTAGATACGTTAAGTGCAAATGTTTTTATCCAAAGAAGAAATGTCTTAGCAAAATTATATTATTTAGAGCTAAATGATTTTGTATTAGTATAAAGCAGTATTTGAGCACAGCTGCAGTAATTTAAGATACTGGCACACGTGTATAAGAACAACAGATTTTATAAACCCTCTAAGATCCTTTAGAAACAATGGAAGAAATTATTCATACAGTTGCTATGACTTTTATTGCCCTTAACACTTCTCTTTTTCCCTACTCTTACCCTTCAAAATTTCTCTTTTTCTCAAATTAGAAGATAAAATTCTCCAGGACAGAAGTAATGTCATACTGTGCATTTAAACAGGCAGCGCTCTCAGTTTTGAGCTATTGATATTAACCATGGGTCCAAAGCCACAATCAAATTACAATAAAAAATAGTCCTATAGCAGATGTAGTTTTATCAGGGAGAAGGGATGGGTAAGGTACAGAGTGTTCTTTTCCCTTCACTATTAATATCCTCTTCACTTCATATGGTAGAAGAAACTCTCCATCAATATCAGAGTTAGATCCACACCTCTGTGCATAACCGAAGATTTATTTTTAAGGAGTCAGAAGATGAACCACATAAGAAATGAAAGAATGAGGTTGGAAGATTTACACTTACTTTATATACACATTATTTTTATATATATATATATGCATGTGTGTTTATTATTTGTATATGTATATATTTAAAGAGATAGAGGTATATTTCTTCTTTTGAACAGTTTGCTTCTAAGAAAACTGTTCTGCCTCTTCTTCCATAACGCAAGAACAGGTTTGCCATGGGCAATAACAAAAGAGAAATTCAGCATGGTCTCCATTTCTTGCATAATAGTGAAAAAGAGGGCCTTACTGAAGAAATATGCATCCACTCTTTTAATTTTTTTTCTGTAAGAATATCATTACATTTTCATCATTGAGAGTGGAGAATAAACAATCAAAAACCTTTGATTAAGTTTGGCAAACTCCTTTTCTCACATGAGTATAACAGTAATTAAACTTTTAAAATGTAAACTACCTATCTGACCAGGAAAAAATCTAAATATATACATTTGACTAAACTGTTTTGTGATTGGATTTTTCAATTAAACAATATAATTTCAACATTTGAACATAATATTTGCATTTTTTCCCATATTCTACAGCTGATCTTCTTATAACAATGTCAGCGGTGTTATGAAAAGCCATCAAAGCTAATCTTGATTGACTAAGAATAGGGCTGACATCAAGCTCTTGAATATCCTGCTTCCATGTACAGTCCCTCTAGCTTTAATAGCATTAAGCTTTCTGTGCAGCAGAAGATTATCATAATTTTAAACACCCAAACTAAACTAACTTGAAATTCTCTCAAGTAGTAAGGGTCTTGCAAAAAAAAAAAAGGAGATGGCATAGAGAAAAAATAAATTCCAGGCACTCTCAAGAACCGTGCTTGCTAGGCCTTTCAGGCTGGTTTTATACAAACGGTTCTACCAGCCCTTCCAAATTACTTCTGCTATCGATTTAGGCCTAGCTGGACCTACAGTTTTTACTGTGGAGATATGCCAGGTCTCCAATTTTACAGGCACAACACTAATAAAAGTTGTCAGAAAAAAGCATCCTCCAATATCCTTCTAGTGAGCCTTCTACCTGAGAGCCCTCTACAGAGAAGATTTTGCTCCTAGCTCTTTCATGCTCAAAATGGGCTTTCATCAGCAATTGGAAACAATCTTTTCCCATGAGGAAAATGAAAGGTGAGAAAGAGAAAATGTTTGTAAGGCAAATAGAGTTTAACTTATTTTGTAGGTCTTGAAGGTAAGGAACACTAATGTGGATTTAATTGGAACAGGGACAAGAGGAAACCTAGACAAAGTATTGTCACTTTGTCACAGTAAAGAATTTTAAAATGAGAAAGAATGAATCTCTAGGGGAAAATCACAACAAAAAAGAAATCCAGCTGAAAACTGGAGGATTATATTTCATAGATCACAGAGATGCTGTCTGAAAGCTTCTGGTTGTCATCTAGTACAAGGTCCCACTCAGAGCAGGATTATTGCCAACACTTGATCAGGTCAGCCATGTCTTTGCGTAGCTGAGTCTTGAAAACCTCCAAGGATGGAGATCCCATGGTCTTTGGGAAACCATTCCAGTTCCATGCCACTCACCTAGAGATTTTCCTAATGTCCTGTCAGAACCTTCCAAACTGCAACACATGACACTTTCCCCTTGCTATATCATTTGTCAGTACCAAGAATGGCTCCATAATCTTTATAATTCTATTCAAGCAGCCATAGGCTTCAGCTGGATCTCCCTTTAGCAACACTCCACCAGAATAAATAAAACCAGCTCCCTCAGCTTCTCCCAGTAAGTCATGTACACAAGAACCCTAACCATATTAAGAGGCCTCTGCTGGACCCTCTCCAATTTCTCAATGTTCTTCCTGAACCAGGGGAGCTATGACTGGACAGATACAGCCTCACCAAAATCAGAACCTCTAGATGGTTTTTTTTTAACTGTTTGTTTGAAACCTAAATCCTTTTGGGGGATCTTGACAACATGAAAGGCACTTCCAGTGAGTAATAAAAATAAGGTAATCTTGTCTGCTTATCCCTTCATACATTTCTCCCTGACTTTCAACTTTATCTGTATTGTTCTATAGACTTTGAACTTCTATTTCTCTTCCAGATGACTACTTTAAACAGTCACTGGGACAGAAAGAGGACAGTGCTTTCTGAGGTAGACATCTAAGGAGCTACAGTAGATGGTATCATCAGGGGTCTTTGGTGCACAATAGCAGAAGCCATGATGTGGTCTTTCTCCTTTGCTCCTATATGTGCCCAAGGAACTCAGCTCAGATTTTCTTCCCATAAAGTAATTCAACAGCTTCCTACTGTTTATAACCTTTCAGACAGCAAGAAATGCAGACACTATAAAGCAACCCATTCATTTTGCGTGAGCCTGAAGGATTGCTGAAAGACTACAGAAGGCCTCCAACATGGCCAGCAAAAATAGAATAGCTCCCACCGGAGAGTGAGAAAACAAATCACACTGACAATGCAGCCACTTGCAACAGCCATTACCATCAACAGAGAAGCAAAAAATAAGAGATTTTCTAATACATTACATAATTTTAAGATTGGTAATAGCAGTGAACTTGATAAATTCACTTGCTTATCAGCTTGCCTGATAATCTGGGTTAATGAGCGACCCCGGCTGCCATCATAGCAAGCTCTGCCCCACCAGGGCCAGCGATGCCTCTGCCCTGCCGGCCTTGTGGCAGCTCAGCCCTCAGCTCACGGCTCTCCATCCCATGGGCAGCAACTGGCCTTTGCAGCATCCTGGCTCCCCATGCTCACAGGAAAGCCTCCAAATTTTTGCACAGGATTAAAAGCAGCTCTGAAAAGCCTTCTAGATGAGACAGCAGTGCTAGCGGGGAGCTGTGGTCTTTCCCCCAGGGGAAGGTTGTAAGAGTTTTGCTGTGGAAAGTGAAAAGCCATGTCGGCATGAGGATGGTAATGTCAGTTTTGCTCCAAAGTTGCTTTCTTTCTTCTGTTGTGATATGTGAAATCTTTCTTAAACTGGGAACTACTAAAAACTAAAGACACAGTACAGGCGTCCACAAAAATGAAGGTCTGACTTCCTTGTCCTTGTTTACCAGGGAAAACACAATGCTTTCAAGTCTTTCTAAATATGTAATAGTAAGACTGTAAGTTCCCTAGGGCAGAAACACTCTTTCATTATGCTTTTGTATAGTACCTTGTAAAATGGGACCACACTCCCGTGTGGTCTGCAGGGAATACTGTAACAAAATGAATAAGTAATGCTTCCAGGAAACACATCAAACACAGACTACGCTGCATCACCTACTGCACAGAACATCAAAACTGCTAAAAATGTCAACAGAATAAACTTGCACAATGCCCTGGCAGAAGGTAACATGGAAGCAAGCAGAACATCGTTCCGAAATGTTGGAAATATGCACTCTAAAACACTGAAAATGGCATATTTTGTTTATGTGTAATAAAAAGTAAGGTGTGGCTTGTTGGTAGTTGATTATGAAATAGGTGAATATTAAAAAAAGACATTTCTATGTATGTGTAATTATTACAGGTATCGATCAAAATCTAAAGCTTGTAAATGTACTTCTATAAAAATTAAATTTGAATGAATAAGTTATCTGTTTGTAGGCACTTAGGAATGTACTCTGAATTATATCAATATTTCTTTAATTATGTTTAAGAAAGAGGTTACTACAAAAAAGTAGTCTGCAATACCAAGCAGTCCATCTTGGTCGATTTTTCCCATGTGAGTAATGAATCCTCCCTATTTGCCAACTCAGCCAACAGATATGCTTGATTGAGTCAGGAGAATTGATAGCCTCTTTGTAAAAATCTGTTACAGACCAGATCAGCATGTCCATAATCTCAGGGTTCTGCATCAACTCTTTTTCTTCCTCTTAAATGACCTCACTTGTGAATGAATCAGGCATTTTACGAGATTGGTAAATAGAATTTATATTTATATTTGTTTGGGTTTTTTCCTCAAATTATTGACTAATAGCTAGCTTAAGGAAACTGCAGGAGAACCCTTCCCCCAACAAAAGACCAAACTGTGATGATTTTTAAATTGCCATCAATCTCCTTTATGAAAGTACTAAACACTAGTAATTCAAACCTAGACTGTCTAGAACAGAAATACATCATCAGCACAACCCATATAATAAGCAACATGTTGTCTGAAGTACTCAATAGTATCAGAAATTACGCACAACTCATCCACTGCCACCCAAAAGCCCTCTTTAGGTGGGAGCTTCTACTTCAGTTCTCCTCTCTTTAATATTGCCTTCCCCAACTCTTTTACATATAGATGAGGTTGCTCCCCAAAGAAAGTGTTGAGTGTTATGAGAAGGGGAAACTGATTTTTAAAAATAGGTAAGCCAAGATACCAAAAAAGAATAGTAAAAGACATATAATTGAGTCTACTATTGATAATATCCTTTAACTAGGGAAGCATAAAGTTCTATGCTATCCTGAAAGGGCAACCTCTGATGATGGGAAGTTATTGGCATTTTCAGCTGCGTTGGCTTTATCATATCTACTCTACTTAGTAAGTGTGACGGACACTTCATGTCAGGGATTTCGATGTCATTCAGGCTGACGGGGTTTAGAGATGATATATCTTTCTTGCTTCAGTTGGGAACAAAGTGTACAAAGAAATTGTGTGGTCACACTGTTCAAAGTTAAATGCAGACCAGAGGAAAAAAAGTTAATGTGCCTGACTGCAGTATTTGCTCTTAGCATGCAGTTGCAAGCTTTGAAAGTCCCGTTTAAGTATCTCTTTTTTAAGATAAATACCTATTAAGTAATGTATATGCACAAGCTGAAGTGTTAAATGGTTTGTTGAAACCTATTAGAGTACACAAGATGATAAACATAAATTATAGCTAATATACTGCACCAGTGATTTTTAAACATAAAAATTACTGACACTGTAAAAACACACTTGAGTCATCGTAGCAGCATAATAGCACTAATCCATGTTTATCCAACCGTGCACTTTTCAAAAACAACACAAACCTCTAATAAATGCTTTGGCTTCACCTTGACAACTTATATGGGTTATTGCCTCGTTCATGCCTGGATAACCATGTGTTATGACTTAAATGTTCTTTAATATCAATTTATGCCTTGAAGAAAAAGGATTGAATAACATAGTGTACATATGGTTCAATTTATTACAGCAAAACAATCATTTTAGTTTGAAGATATTTTCTCATGGTGCATATCATAGAAATCTTATTCAATAGAGCTCTCAATAAACCAGATTTTTTATGTCACAATAAATGAAACTAAGGCAGCTAATTGTTGCTAAGATTCTAAATAGATGAGTCTATTTGGCTTTCTTGTCAATCAAGAAATAAATTCCTTAACACTTGTATTTCTGGATTCTAATGTCTCTAATTGGATTTTACACTATCTGATTAACGATGTAGTTTATAGACTACTGTAAAAAAAATCTGATACTTAAAAAGTGAAAGAGGAAATTGTGGGCTGTCAGCATTTATGGAAAAGGCCAAGACAACATTGAGTAATTTAGTGTTTTTGCAAAATGGCAACGAAAAGCATAAAACCTGGTCAACGATGCCTCATTTGTGGCATTCTTGTTGTGTGTCTGTGATACAAAAAAAGACCCCAGTGTGCTATTCTGAAGAATATTAAAATATGTAATAGTCTGTACTGAAAATGGATTGCAGTTTAGGAAATTACAAAACCAAAAAGAAATCCAAATTTTAATTTAGAACCGAAAGCAATGTATAAGCTTAAAATTCAACCAATAGACTGGTGATAAATAAAACTCTTACAGAAACAGGCACAAGCACAAGGCAGGAACAATGCAGCAAAATATCCTTGTTACTTCTGCAGCACTCATTTTTACTGTCAATCTCATTTTCATGAACTTTCCACATTTTCAAAAGATGTTTATGATAATCTGTCAGACAAAAAAGTCTTCTCATATATGAAGAATTGGCAATCTTAAAAGAATTGCAGCTGCAGACATGCAAGTACGTCTGTTGTCATGCAATCTCTATTATAAGGTGAAGCAGACTGGCTATAAACTAATTTTAAAACAGTATTACAGTAGAAGCAGCAGTGGCCATGAGCACTATAGCTCTTGTTAAGATGAAGAGTTTCACAATAGTCAGGTCTTAGACAACCAACACATTGTGAAATATTCACCTTTAGGTCATAAGTTCTTGCATGCTATCTGAGCATATGTGGATTTAGAAAGTTTGGAAAAAAAGGTAGTTCAGCTATTTAGAGGAATCTAAACCCCCCATCTTTCCCACTTCAGAAAGAATCTTGGTACCCAAATTTGAACAAGCCAATTATCAAGATGGGTAAGATTATAAAACTGCAATTTAAAAATGGAGAATGTCAAAAAGAAGCAATGCCTCAGTTTATTCTGTAAGGAACAGGTTTGATTTCCAAGAGTTATGACCATTGGAAAATCTTATCCAAAAATAAAATACTGGACCATGCAGCTCTCAGTAATGAAAAGGTCCACCTATTGTAGTAGAGCTAGATTAGATCCAAAGTTATTTTACTACCTGTATTACTATTGCTATTAATATGGGGTATCATGTGGTATTACATAAGACTGTCAAGTTGTAATGGATGGAACAGGCTTTTTGGGAAGTGAGCAGGGGGAGTTGCCCTTTACATGAGAGAGTGGTGGGAATACATGGAGTTTTGCCTAGGATGGATGATGAGCCAACCTCAGTTTATGGGTTAGGATTAGTGAATAGAATAGAATAGAATAGAATAGAATAGAATAGAATAGAATAGAATAGTTCAGTTGGAAGGGACCTACAACAATCATCTAGTCCAACTGCCTGACCACTTCGGGCCTGACCAAAAGTTAAAGCATACTATTAAGGGCATTGCCCAAATGCCTTTTAAACACTGGCAGGCATGGGGCATCGACCACCTCTCTAGGAGGCATGTTCCTCCAGTGTTTGACCACCCTCCCAGTAAAGAAGTGCTTCCTAATGTCAAGTCTGAACCTCCCCTGATGCAGCTTTGAGCCATTCCCACGCATCCTGTCACTGGATAGCCGGGAGAAGGGACCAGCAGCTCCCTCTCCACTTCCCTTCCTCGGGAAGCTGTAGAGAGCAATGAGGTCACCCCTCAGCCTCCTTCTCTCCAAACCAGACAAACCCAGTGTCCTTAGCCGCTTCTCATAAAACATGCCTTCCAGCCCTTTCACCACCTTTGTTGCCTTCCTCAGGACGCATTCAAGTACCTTAAAATCCTTTTTAAATTGTGGGGCTCAATTCACAGGATTGCATCCCCATACTGTGTTTTCCCCCTTGGTCCTTCTCGCTGCATGGCCTTATAGATGTTATCTCTGGCACAGAGAAGGGATGGCTAATAGGGGGCGGTCTCTGGGCTGCAGTGTTGGTTTCTGCCATGGCCTGAGAGAAGAGTAACAGCAATAGGCTTGTATTTGGAAGCCAAATGGCAGAGGACACATCAGGGATGCCCAGCAGTGGTATCCAGTGCATGGCCACCATGGGCAGGGAGAGCCCCCTGGGCCTCCTGGGCTCAGGGACTGCCTCTGGGCCAGCACCCCAAAGGCCTTCCTCTGAAGGATGCTGGGCAGAGGGGCAGCAGGCAGGGCTATGGTGGGTGGGGCTGCGGGGGGGGCACCATCACCCTGATGTCACAGTGCCACCACCCACCAACACAGCAGTCACAATGCTCTGGGGCAGGATAAAGGGGGCATCCTCCTGCATCCTGCTGGCCAGCCTGCCTGGCTTCATCACTGGGACAGAGCTGGCCTGGGGGCAGCCCAAAGACATCTGAGAGGAAGTCCTTGAGGAGCCAGTGGAATTAATTGGAGGGGGCTGAGGGAGGAAGACTGGAGGCTGGACAAGGCTGCTGGAGGTTCTCTGCTGCAATTCCAGCTGCCCGTGGGGCCACATTCAAAGCTCATCTGATGGACTGAAATCCTGCTTCAGCCTTCGGAGAACAGATGCAAGTTCCTCAGAAGATGAGAAGAGCCACCAACACCTGGAGGTGCCTGAGGCTATCAGGCTTTTTCAGCTGGATAGCAGTAGCAAGACCAAGGGAATGCTTTCTTGGCACTTGAGGAGCACTGCAGAGGCCACTGTCCTCATCCCCTTCAGAGCCAGTGGCAGCAACCGTAAGAAATGGCATGCACACATGTTGCAAGAGATACCAGTCCCAGCACCCTCCCCCAGTGCTTTGGAGCACCCATTGTTGTCCTGCCAGGCACAGGAAGGATTCTTGCCCCCAAGGTCAATCAGGCCAGGGGAATTTTGCTACTCTTGGAAGCCTCTAAGATGGCTCCAGGTTGAGGGAGAAAAAGGGATGGGCAGTGCTAGTGTCTCCTGGGAGGCGTGACCAGCCTGTGGGATGAGAAGGCAGGTCTTGCTCACATGCTGAGGGAATAGCCGATTGCCAGTTCTGGGGTCAGGAAGGAATTTTCCCCCAGGGCAGATTGGCACTGGTCCCTGGGGGTTTTTTGCCTTCCTCTGCAGCATTGAGCATGACCATTTGTCAGGGCTCCTCTGGTCCATTTCGTCTAGGTTACTGCCTGCTGCTCATGCACCACAAAGATGGCCTCTCGTGCCCTGTAGCCAGGGGTGGGGAAGGCTTTTTCCCCCAGGGTGGGCCAGGAACAGTCCCTGGGGGTTTTTTGCCTTCCCCTGTGGCCTTGAGCACGGGCCCTTGACAGGGCTCCTTTGGGCCATTTTGGCTAGGTGCCTGCTGCTCCTGCTCCACAAAGGTAGACCTCGTGCCCTGCATCTGGGGGGAGGAAACATTCTGTGCCCCCAGGGCGGGCCAACACCAGTCCCCGAGGGTTTCATCTTTTCCTCTGTAGCATTGAGCACAGCCCCTTGTCAGGTGTCCTCTGGTCCATTTTGACTAGGTTCTCGCCTGCTGCTCATGCTCCATGAAGGTGGCCCTCGTGCCCCACATCCGGGGGGGAGGAAGTCTTTTTTTGCCCCAAGGGCAGACTGTCACTGGTTCCTGGTGGGTTATTCTTTTCCTCAGCAGCATTGGGCATGACCCCTTCTCAGGGGTCCTCTGGTCCATTTTGGCTAGGTTCTCGCCTGCTGCTCTTACACCACCAAGGTGCCACTTGTGCCCTGGCTCTCTCTGCCTGTCTTTCCCATTGCAGGTTTGTAGCAGGAGCGAGCTCTGCTATTCCCTTGGCTCTATTTCCCCAGGTGTTCTTGCTTGTGCAAAACAGCCTGTGTTTGGAAGGGCTTCAGGCTTGCTGCACCCATCAGGAGCTGCCACTTTTCAGCTCTCCCTGCATGCAATACAAGCGCCGGGCAGGCACGAGAGCACTTTTCATGCATTGCTGGCCAAGAAGCACAGCAGAGCAAGTTTTTGAAGGCAAAAGTATGCTTATCATCAATAAGTGTCATACTTTTGAAAATACCCCACGGTACCACACACCTCTTCTTCTTTTGTATGTGGTCGGTCCTGATCCTCATTCTTCAAGATCTCTTGAGGAAACAAGGACTGCTTGGCCTGTATTTCTGCTGCTACTTTCTGTAGCTCTGTGACTTGCCTTTGCCAGACTGCAAAGGATGTTTTTTCAAGCTAAACTGAAGAATGCATCAGCCTGCTCCTGGCTACACATGCACATTGTGTTAATGTTTGTGAGCATCGGCTCTGAAACAGATTCAGAAAAATAATAAAATAAAATAAAATAAAATAAAATAAAATAAAATAAAATAAAATAAAATAAAATAAAATCCTGTTTCCACTTGCAACCTTTGTGTTATGTGTCTTTGGAAGTGTTTTTGGAGCTGAAAAAACCCTGGCATTTCAGGCAAATAACAGTCTCATCATCATTTGACTCATCGTGAGTGCAGGAAATTAGAATAGAATAGAATAGAATAGAATAGAATAGAATAGAATAGAATAGAATAGAATAGAATAGTTATGCTTATAGTTATACATTACAAGCTATGACGTAGGTCTGAGGGGTCCACCCAAGAGAGCGGCTATCTGCAGTGCAGCTCCCAGGCCCATTGAGAAGGCAGAGTCAGAGACAGACGTGCCTATTCAGTTTCCCTTTTTCTCCAAACTAGACAAACCCAGCGTCCTCAGCCACTCCTCCTCTCCCTAGTGGGCAGACCAATACAGGCAACATTGTGGTCAGTGTCTGCTACAGACCACCTGGTCAAGAAGAGGTAGATGAGACCTTCCTAAGACAATTGGAAAAAGCCTCATCTTCACAGGTCTTGATTCCCACGTGGAAATTTAACCACCCTGATCTGCTGCAGGGGCAACACAGCAGGGCACAAGCAATCCAGGGGGGTTCTGGAGTGCATTGATGATAGCTTCCTAACAGAGGTGATTGAGGAGCTGACTATACGAGATGTTCTGCTGGACCTGTTTCTTATAAACAAGGAGAACTCCTCAGGGGTGTGAAGGTCTGGGGCAGCCTTGGCTGCAGTGACAATGAGATGGTGGAGTTCAGCATCCTGAGAGAAAGGAGCAAGGCAAACAGGATCACAACCCTGGGTGTTAGGAGGGCAGATTTTGGCCTATTTACAGATTGGCTTGGAAGAATTCCATGAAATATAGTCTTGGAAAGAAGAGGGATCCAGGAGAACTAGTTGATTTTCAAGCATCTTCTCTAAGCTCAAGAAGGGTCCATCTCTATATACAGGAAGTCAAGCAAAGGGGACAGGTGACCTGCATGGATGAACAAGGAGCTCCAAAATAAAAAGAAAGCATACAAGAGGTGGAAGCGGGGTCAGGTGACCCAGGGCGAATATAGACACATTGAATGTGTAGCAATAAGGTTAGGAAAGCCAAAGTCCTGCTGGAGCTGAATCTGGAGAAGGATCCATAGGGCAACAAGAAAATCTTCTACAGGTATATCAGCAGGAAAAGGAAGACTAGGGAAAACATGGCCCGCTGCTGAATGAGGCAGGGAACCTGGTGACAGGTGTGTGGAAAAGCCTGATAATGCATTCTTCGCCATGGTCTTTACCAGCAAGATATGTCTTCAGGAATCCCAGGCCCCCATGACCAATGGGGAGGGAAATCTAGAGGAAGGTAGAGGAAGATCAGGTTAGGGAACATTTAAACAGATTGGATGTACGCAAGTCCATGGGACATGATGTGATCTGTCTGTGAGCACTGGGGGAGCTTGCAGATATCATTGCAAGCACACTCTTGATTATCTTTGAAAGGTCAAGGCAACTGGGGGAGATTCCTGAGGTCTGGAAGAAAGCAAATGTCACTCCTATCACCAAGAAGTTCAAGAAGGGTGATTGAGGGAACTATGGGCCAGTCAGCCTCGCCTGGATCCTTGGGAAGGTGATGGAGCAAAATCTCCCAGAATCCCAAAAATGCTAAGGACAAGAAGATGATTGGGAGTAGTCAGCATGGATTTATGAAGGGGAAATCGTGTCTAACTAACCTGATAGTCTTCTACAATGAGATGATTCGCTTGGTGGGGGAGGGAAAAGCATGATGTTTATCTTCACTTTAGCAAAGCATTCAACACTGTCTCCTATAATAGCATCTTCATAGACAAACTGCTGATATATGAACTAGATAAAAGGACAGTGAAGTGAGCTGACAACTGGCTGAGCTCAGAGGGTTGTGATCATCTGGCAAAATCCATCTGGAGGCCAGTCAGTAGTGGTGTACCCAGGGGGTCAATACTCAGGCCAATGCTGTTTAACTTCTTCATTAATGACCTGGATCATGGGGCAGAGTCCACCCTCAGCAAGTTTGCAGATGATAGAAAATTGGGAGGAGTGGTTGATAGACTAGGTGGCTGTGCTGTCATTCTGAGGGACTGTGACAGACTGGAGAAATGGGCAAACAGGAATCTCATTAATTTCAGCAGAAGGAAATGAAAAGTCTTGCACCTAGGGAGGAATAACCATATGCAATACATGCTGGGGCTCAACTGGAAAGCAGCTTTGCAAAGGAGGACTGGTGGGTCCTGGTGAAAAAGTTGAACATGAGCCAGCAATGTGCCCTGTGGCAAATGTAGTCAACAGCATCTTGGGCTGCACGAGGAAGAATGTTTCCAGCAGGTTGAGGGAGGTGATCCGTCCCCTTTACACACCACTGGTGAAGCCACATCTGCTGTGCTAGATCCAAGCCTGGGATCCTCAGTGCAAGAGACATGCACATACTGGAAAGAGTCCAATGAAAGGCCACGAAGATGATAAAGGGCCTGAAGATATGATGTACAAGCAGCGGCTGAGACAGCTGGAATTTTTTAGCCTGGAGAAGGCTCAGGAGGATCTTATCAATGTATATAAATAGCTGATGGGAGGGAGTAAAGAAGATGAAGGCACATCAGTGGCCTTCTCAGTAGTGCCCCATGAAAGGATAATAAGCAACAGGCATAAATTGAAATATAGGAAATTCCACTTAAATATAAGAAAAAACTTTTTTACTGTGAGTGTGATCAAGCACTGGAACAGGTTGCCCAGAGAAGTTGTGGGGCCTCTGTCCTTGGAGATATTCAAACCCAACCAGACATGGTTCTGAACAGCCTGCTGTAGCTGACCCTTCTTTGAGCAGAAGCTTGTACCAGAGGATCTCCAGATGTCCTTCACAACCTCTGTGATTCTGTTTTCAAGACTTACGATGCTTACTCATGCTTACTTAGAAGATTTACACCCTAGTTTATTCACAAAGGGATTTAGAATGTGTCTAATCTTTATCTAAACTTTCTGTGCTTACATAGATGTCTAAGAGTGAAGTTCCATATTTTAGGCTTTTCTCCCAAAGATCAGTATTTCTAGCCAAAAGAGATTTTGTAATAGTACATTGTGGCATTACTGACTACAAAAGGCAGCCAGCTACTGATTCTTCAACCTCACTTCCTAGAACAGATACATTTTCTGGGGTTGCCATACTAGTAAAGAATGACTAGAAACAACACAAAATAGGTCAGATATGGCAGACATGATTCTACAAGCAATATAAAATTAAACTTGAGTATTTACATTTCCCCATTACTTCCAGATGTACTGTGTCTGTCAAGAAGTGAGGCCATTAGAAACAGCAAATAAAAATCACATACTCCTAATAGTCCACTTTACAAGGAATGATTTTTTTTCCTCCTCAGAATAATGCTTATGTTAATATTTTTTAAAAAATATGTTTTGTGTTATTAAGATAAAGGCAGTAGCTCCTGAAGATCTGTAGTGAAAACCATAGTAGTCTGGACTTTGAAAAACAGATTAGGCAGAAGGCAAGAGGAGGAACAATTAAGAACAGTCAGTCCTGTATTACCAAAGCTTACAATTCTTGCTTAGATTTTTTTCATGCTTCTACTTCTCTTTGTTGTGAATAGGGCAAAGGATATCCTTACTGGACATCAGTACTTCTTACCTTTTCTAAACTTAGTTACAGATTTAGCAAATGAAGAAGTAAGGCAATACTGAGAAATACGTAGATGGCTACAACATTATTACCATCAAAAATCAATTACGTATTTCAGGCAAAGAACATTTCTCTGAACTGAAAAGACTGAAGAAAACATTTATTTGTATGCCTAGCTTGAAGCAGCTAGTGAGCAATGTCTGCTCTGTTTTGGCAGTGCCTTGGAAATTTGATGTTGCCTCAGTGCAAACATTTGTGTTCTACAATGTCTCAAGTCTCCTCCCAGCTCTACCTCATATCCTCTTTTTCTTTTCTTGTCTCCTGCATGTGTGTATATCTTCATACTCATGGTGAACTACTGTTCCTAGAAATATCAAGCCTGAAGAAGTGGCATTTCCTTGAAATGACATCCTGCTTAAAAGCATAAAGCAAGAGCAGGGAAACAGATCTAATCTGTATTCTTGAACAATTGAATGAACAATGACTGAAAAGCAAAGTAATGAAAAGCTATCATCTTACAAGGCAAGATATAACCCCCTAGTAAAGGGTGCATACTGTGGTCAAAATGTGGCTTCAGAAGTACTGGTGTGAACATATACAAGTATTGGTACAGAAAGAAAAAAGTCTGGTATGTTTGTGGAAAGTGTTGTTTACTGACACAGTCTGACCAGTGGGTGTATGTTATCTTTAATGGGGTATTCAGGTGAATTTAGCTAAAAGTTCAGGAAGATTTTCTTTCCTAAGAACTGTACAACACTTCTAGGAGTGTTAGCTCTTCATGAGTATGGACCATTAAACCCAACTTTGGCAAAAACTTGGTTATATGAGCTAAGTTTTCAGGTCTGTGGAAATACTAAAGCTGAGATTGAACACACAGCTCAAATTTTTGCTTATAGGCAAGGCAAAGGCCTTTGACATTGATGAACCAATCCAGTCATTCACATTCCTTATTCATTAGCTATGTAGACATAAGTGCCTAAGAATGAGATTTACAGCAACCAACACAGTGAACGAGGAAACAGCTACCGCAAGTTGTAAGAATCTTGACAGTTAAAGTCCTACAAATTTTCTGTTCCTGAAGCCATGACTTGGGCAAGTGTCTTCACTTCTTGAATGAGAATCCATCCACCTGAAAATCATCTAAGAGGTGAGAGGAACCACTGCCAATTACTATTTCTGGTTTTGTTTTTTTTTTAAAAAAAGTGAAGGCTGTACTTTTGGCCATCCTCACCAATGTCTTTGTGTTCTAGGCATGTGCAAACATCATCCAACGCCTTGGGCCTTTGACACACCTTAGTGTGAGAAAGACACTGAAATGCTCTGCTTGCAACAATGGAGTTGTGTTTAGCAGCAACTATTTGCGTGTGTCCTAGTAAATATAGGAAGCACTAGGAAGCACTTTCAGCTAAAACAACCAGATTCATTACTTGGCTGGAGTTAGACATCTATGTAAACACAGAAGTTTTACATAAAGCTTAGACATGTTCTAAATCCCTTTGTGTAAGTCTTCTAAGTAAGCACAAGAAAGATTCGTAACTAATTACTTGAAAACAGAATCACAGAAACATGGTTGCATATCATGCAAACATATCTGGAGATCCTCTAGTACAAGTTTCTGCTCAAAGCTTATATAAGCTTATATGTCTTCAAGAATAGAGGCTCCACAACTTCTTTGGGCAACCTGTTCCAGTTTTGAATATGTTTTGATGTGTTTTCACTCATAAACTTAATATACCGAAGACTTGAGGCAATGGTCCTATGAAGACCCTTTTGTTACATCTCCAGTATATTCCATCTTCATTTGAGATAGAACTACACAATGGCAATCTCTAAAAGTAATCTAATTTATGAGTCAATTCCATTTTTTTCTCTCTTTCTCAGAAATTCATCCAACGTCTCTTATAGGAAATAGTATCAGGATACTTCACAATTTTCAGTGCATTTATCTTCACAGTATCCTTGAGATACAAAAGAAGTATCATTACTCACACCATACAGAGAAATTAGGGGGACTCCCACAGTCATTCAAGAAGACTATGACAATGTAAGAAATGTATTGACTCTCTGAGCCTTGACAAGGATCTGAACCAAATGATTGCATTTTTTCTGCCTCTTTTTCCACATTCCATGTCTCAGCCGATTTGTCTATTTCTTTTGGGAAGAGAAAGAAAGGCAATCAGGAGTTCAATCAGAGAGATCAATAGAAATGCATGGAAGAAAAGAACACAAGGAAACAAGTAACTTGAAAGGAGCTTAAGTGAAAGGAAAAATTTCATTTCCTTATTTTAAGGAAAAAGTCAGATGCAGAATCATGTAGGGAAGGCTGCAAAACGAGACAGAGTTCTTATGGCTGTAGCTTTGTTTACTGAGAAACTACTTGCTGTGGTCTGTCCTGGCTTGCTACATGACTGAGGAAAGGGAAATGACAATAAAGAGCATCATTTGCTTAGTGGTGAGCCAGATATATCAGCTACTGTGGGGCAGTGCACTTGTTGTCAAACATCATTCTTCCCGCTCTTAATCCTGGGCTTCTAAGAACTAGGATAACTTCAGTGACAGCTATCGCTTCGTATCTTTGCCTTGGTACACACAGTTTGCTTAAAGACATTATTTAATGACAGCTTGCCAGTCATAGTTTCACATTCCCTGAAGTTCCTTACGTATTTTCTGTTAGTCCCACATTTTGCTGAGATCATAGATTTCTGTCTGTGCAAAAAAACATTTTGTAGCCAGTCATTTTGTACCCTACAGTACCCAGAAATGTGGGTGAATTTACAGGCTAAAGAGTAATATTAAAACAATACATAGAAAGTCATAATGAAAATAGGACTTTTTTTTAAAAATAAAGATTTTAACAGAATAGTGAAAGGTTGCTCTGTCACTGTCCCCTTTGAACTGTGACATCTGTATAGTCATCTTTTTTCTCTTTAGAAAGAGAGATCTGTAAATCAATTTTAAATTTTAGTGGAAGCTAAAATATGAATGAGAATGTTAACAAAGCCTGTATTAAAGTCTGCATTGCATGTTTAATAAAATTGCTTCAGAAGATTAAGACGTTACTGTGTCGATACTATTTTTTATCCATCTATGCAAATATAAGAATTTATTTGCTGGTATTTCTTAGTATTTTGTTTAAAAAAAATCCTTATTCCTTTTCTATGGGTAACTTTGACAGGAATTTTTGATACAAGGGCTGTTTATTATTTATTTTAAATTAAGAAATTTCTTTCTCCAGGAATAGTTCCTGAAGTTGGACTTCACCCTAGCATTCTTCAAAACAACCATTCCCAACCTAACAGCTAACATTCATGTGTGCCATAGCAAGAAATGATTTAACATTAAGAGACTAAATAACCCATGAGACCTATGACCAAGTAGATGATGATGGAAGCAAGGAGCATCTCTGAGGTGATTGGTTACTTTTCGGCCTAGGAAATGTTGCTTCCAATTTTTATTTAGTATTTTTATTTAGAATGATTTTTTTTTCTGCTTTCCTTGACTAAAGATGGTCCAACAGCAGAAATACAGAAGTTTACATACCTCATTTCAGCAATACAGCATGCTGTAATCGCAATTTTTACACTTCTGATCTCTGTTTTTACTCTTTTAACTCCACTGCAAATGCATTTCTCACACAAACACTTACCAAAACCAGTCCAGACAGACATGAATCAAAAGCACACTAGGTTTATCTGGGCTGAAACAGGTGTGTTACTCTAACTATCTACAGCTGTTGTACATGACAAGACATAAATAAAAACCCCCTGTTTGAATTCTTCTGCAGCTGCAGAGGATGTGGGACCAGATTCTGACAAGGAAAAAAAGTAAATGTCAAAATTCAAGATACACCAATTCAGGGGGATTTTTTGTTGATTTAGAGAGTCTGTGTTACCTTCATACCACCTTTACTTTCAGGTCTCTCTTGCTAGGACCCTAGCTACATAAAAGGCATTCTGAATCTTCTGTTGGTCTAACTATTCTTTGTGAGTGGTCTGCCAGAGGGGTCTTCTCACAGGGCTACAGGGAAAAGCTGTGCTGCTCAAAGCCTGTTATGTGTGAAAAGCTATGCCTTACAGCATGCAATTTCTTCTGTTCTATGAAGGAGCTACCTGGTTTTGCTGAACAGCCACACTGCTAATAAGGAGATACAGCACAGCAAAGCACCATGAGAATGACATCCAGCCTAGGAATATGGATCATTTACTGGTAGAATTTACTGGTACTGAACAGACAGCTACAGTTTTATACCACCTTGTGGTAAATAGAAGTTATTACAGTATTGAAGAGTACGTTTTCTTTAAATTGTTCAGAGCATCCATGTTTTGAGGCTGCTTATCCTCAGAACAGGTCCTTGACACTTCAGCTAATTGAAGATAAATCTCAAATATAAAAATGAATTAATATGCTTCCACAGCTTTCTTCTTCACTCTACTCTCTGCATCCAGTGACATACACAAATGTGGCATTAATAAAAACATTTGAAAGGTCTGGTAAGCTTACGCATGCAAAAAACATAGTTCTTCCTCAGAGGGAGTCTGAACATTTAATATACTGGGACTAGTATAACATCAGTTCTGAAATATACCTTTATTTTACTATCACCAGGGTAATCCCGTGAGCTTCCCTTGTTAGATTTTTTTTCTTATTCTCTTTGAGAAGCAAAGTAAAAATGCAGAAGTGTCTTTTCCACTGTTTTTATTTATTTATTTACTCTAAACTCTATAGAGTACTTCTAAGTAAGAAACAGTCTAAGTTGGCACATAGGACTGCAACATGTTTACTGAGAAATCAGGTGTTTAAAAGAACATTTAAAATTTTCTGTTTCTTTTAGAATAGTTTCTAACACTTTATTTAATTTTTTGACCCAAGCAAGGAGATATTGTTTGCCGAGAATGCAATGAAGTTTTCTGAAGATTACTCGTATATAAATGCATTTAAAAATATCTATCACTTCTGTATGTTCCTGTGGCTTACTATTAATTCTCTGCATAATAGTAGGTCCTAGGAATCCTTGCAATATGTTTCAGACTTTGGCCAGAGGCTTTACATTCAGTAACTTTTGTAGTGTTTATTCTACTACAAATGTGAGCATTAAATACTGCATTTGATGAAGTCTAGTACTACTTTGTGTTGCCTTTTCCCCAAAAAATGTCTTCAAACACTAAACTGGCTTTGGAATATTAATTTTTTTGCCTATGTGATAAGAATTCAAGCTCATAAGAGCTGGAAAACATCTAGAATATAACAGTCACAGGTGTCGATACAGTCAGTGTAATATAGGTAGCTATTAAATTTGAAAAGAAGCTTGCTTGATAAGAAAACTAATATAATTTTATAGGCTGAGTTTACACAGGAACAGTTGCAGCTGAGATGCATGCTGCCTGTTTTCTGCTGTCCTAATTATTTTATCTCTTCCACAGTATGGTTCCCTCTAGTGATTCTTGTAAGGAAAGAGGCTACCTGATCCCTTAATCCAGCTAACATTTTACAAAAGAAGATCCAAATTAGTTTTGCTTACACCAGATGCTTTATGTGCAATTGGGTATCAGACAATGGTGGCTGGAATATGAAACAGGTAAATTCAATGATCTCCTTTGAAAGAATCTCTTACCTGGGGGAACTAACATGAAATGAGTTTGCATACTTGCTGCCACTCTGCAGTCCTGTCTCCTCCCCTTATGCAAACCAATGAATGTGTAAGCTGATTGCCAGATATCCCCAGTGTCAGACTCAGTAACAAGAACTGCAATGAGTATTTGATGGAAGAGAAGCAAAATCAGATTTAGCAGACTGGTTACAGCGGGCAAATATGTTAGAAAATGAACATATTATGCCTACAAGCTTGAATTCACTATGGTAAGGGAGAAGTTTGTATGGGTAGCAGCTAACAGAAACAGCAGAAAGTACCATTAGAAAAATATTCCAATAATTAACTATGCCACTGACTTGCTACATGGCTTTCTGCAAGTTATGCAACTTCTTACTGTGTTTCAGTTTAAAATGCTATAATATTTGCCTACAGTACCATACAAAAGATTTGAAAGTCTCATTGTTTATAAAAGATCATGTACTTCTATATTTAAAGAACATACACATGAACATGTCCTGTGAATCAGCAAATGTATGGTGATTAGTCAAACCACAGTAACCTGATCCCAGCTTAAAGAAAATAAAACTGTTGAATATACTGCTACTTTTCAGGTTGCTTATCTTATATATCTATATATGTTTCAAAAAAAGTACCTAAAATCTCAAAAAAATGTTTTCATCATCTGAACATTTTTGGGTTTTTCCCATTTTGCAGAAATTTTGTGTCATGAATGTGGGAGACACAGGCCTGCACAACTTGGCTGATGCAGAGAGCACTATCCCCTAAAGATACCACGTCCTTTGATCCAGTTAGAATTCCCTGGGGCATTTGGAAAGTTAGCAAAAGCCAGGTACCATTCCCAGGTAGAAGTTTTCATGCAGCCACCCTGTTTTGAAGGATAAGAGCATTGAATAATATGACTGAAGCACTTCCATGCCAGTCACCCTCAGCACCAGAGAACAGTCGCTGGTGTATTCAAGTTACTATTATGCAGTCAGAGCCTATAGGAAAAAAAAGAAGTGTGGCAAGAAGACAGCAATGTTACCCTAATTAAATTTTCAGTAAACATTTCCTAGGCATCCACAAATAGTCAGGATGTAACTACTCAAGAGACATGACTATGTCCCCCAGATAATCAGTAAAATACACTCTAGATATCTAGGCCCACATCCCAAGTGATGTAGCCCATCTCAATGTCCTTCTCCAACTATTATCACAATTTCAGAGGCTGATGAACACTGAGCACACTTTGGCATTCAATTCGTTATCCTTATGAGATACAGTGAGTTTCATATTCTCAAGGCTGTCACTAGAGTCATAACTAAAGCTCCAACCAGAGCTCTCCTGATTAATTTTCTTCCCACGCTGCAGTGGTCCTGGACACTGGAGACATTCGTAAGTCCTGAGAGGTAGGAAGGAGGTAGATTTAATTCTTCTGCCTGCTTTATGTTTTTATTATTATTCTGAACCTCCTACAAAGTGCTTTTCTTGCTACAGTTATAGTCCACAGGATCAGTTCCCTGCTGGTCAAATCACTTCACCTTCATTCTCTGTCTCACATGATCCCACCTCTTGGAGGGCCTCCTGCCTTCACAGCCTGTGATTTCTTTACTATGCTCAACAAGCTGCCCACTGCTAAGTTGTCCAATAGATGTGGACCCAGTCTTCCATCCAGAGGTGCACCTCAACTTCAAAACTCCCCTGCAGGCCTTTCTTCATCAGTTACAGCTGCCTTCCTTATCTCACCACACTCAGCTAATAGCAGAGTCAAGCAGAAATGGTGAAAAAAACAACACTTCAGCTTTGAGATGCCATAGGTGTGCTCTGTTATGAAGCAGGAACAGCATGGGTTTTAACCATGAGTTGCTCACCAGAAGTATAGGAGAAAGCACAGGGGAAGAGACATGATCCCTGTGAAGGCAGACAGAAGAAAGAGGGAAAATCAAGAAGAGGGCTTTTTTTTCTTAGACTCATAAGTACAGAGGAATAAATAGGAGAGAGCAGGCCAGAAGTAGCACGTGTCCCTAATGCCAAGGGGCAGGTAGGAAAAAAGTTTGTTTGGCGAAAGATAGCTTTACTGAACATGCTTACTGAGTGAGCAGCCAGCCACCAGGAGTTACCTATAGAGAACCACAGGACTCTGTGGTTAGAGCCCTGGAATCTGGCACATTTCTCACAGACCAGACACTGAGATGTTCACACTACTGTCACAGAGACGGCATTCAGAATTTGGATTACATTCTGTTCACAGCGCTTTGCATTTTGCTGGAAAACTAATGAAGATTTTGATGTATTCACAAAGGGCAACATTCCCAGGATCCTGGAGTCTGTCAACCTGCTAATGCCAGGCAATAATCTGGCCATGTGCTGGAAGAAAGTGTGACAAGGATGACTGTGACAATGTCTCTATGCACTTCGAGTGAAACTGTATGTTAACAATATACTGAGGACCAGATATGTCCTAGAATAGATCACAGGATCTGACCACAGCACGGCTATGATGTTCAGCCTGGGGTGTTCAACGCAGGCCTCAGCTGTGAGGCATAGGAATATAAAGCACAGAGACAGGTTAATATTTCCACCCAGCTCCACTCATTCATCTCCTCCAAACTGCAAGTGGGATGGGAATGCATCAGAACAAACATATCGGCTTGTTTCCAGGTTCTCTCTCTAGCTTGCACACACCCCTTCCTGCCTCCTCATACTTCCTTCATTGGCTCTCCTTCTCCCTCGCCACTAGAAAACAACTACCCTGCTAACCTTGTCCCTTTCCTCACCAGGTCCCCCTGTTATATACCATCAGTTCTTTTCTAAGCTATGCGGCCAACTGCCTTATACTAATCTACTTGAAAGATCCTGTGAAAAATCTTTCTGTCATTATCTCCTGTCTTTCTTCACTCAGATTGTTCACTTAAGTCAGCCCACATATGTTTGGGGCTGCACTTGTACACAGATCATTGAATGTCACTGATACTTCAGGACATTCAGCTCTGCCTTGTCACAGTGAGTTAATCAGGCAAAGCTAAAACTGCAAAATCATGGTAGGATTTAGACAACTGCAAAACAGAATCTGCACTACATGAGAGCTGGGCCCATGTTAGATGTTTAAAATCTCAGGGATGGGTATAATGGTGATGTAAGAGTAATACCTTAGAACTTTTAGGCATCTGGATGTAGCCACCAGATGTAGTATAGACATCAAGTAAGTGGCAGAAGTAAAGGTGGAGAGAGAAAATGCAAGACAAATCACTGAAGCCTTACAGATCAAGATTCCTAAATGAAGAGATGAATCTCGGTTTAATTGATCTAAGTGGTGAACTAATAACACAGCATGACACAGTGAGCAATACAGCACAGGAGTTACTGTCTTTAATGTACAACATCACTCTGAGGATTACTGCTTTCATAGTCAATGTTTTCCAAGCATTTTCATAGGATTTTTTGTTGTGTCTTTTGTGCCTGTCTATCAAATTCACTGACGTGTGGTTTGGATACATGCAGTATCATTGCATTCCTGCTGTAGGCTGTTGTTAGTTTTCCTTTATGGTGTTGAACAGCTGCCATTGTCCTTCATAAAGATGAAAACTATTTTGTTATGGATAAAATGAGTCCTGTTTATTCTGTACCTGTCATAGAGAGATTTTTTGAGGCTTAATTTTATGTTCGTAAAGTACTTCCAGATCCTCAGATGAAAGGGACTCTAAACATAAACCATTATGTTAATAATGATCTTATTTTAACATACCAAAACAATGTGACTCAGTCGTAGCACAGTAGAACCTGGAGACTCCAAGAAAAATCATAGCTCCATTAAGCGTGGCACTTTAACAAGGCATAGTAAGAGATTGTTCGGATATCTTAAGCACTTAAGAGTCTAAATAGGGTAAACAGACAAAGAGTGGATAAACTGATAGTGCTACAAGCACATTGCATAAGGTAAGAATGCAGGTCAACAGAAAAACTGGAGACAGATCCCAGGCTTTGGAGTCCACATCCATGGATCTCCTCAGCAGAAAAAATTCAGTTCTCATTTATACAGGCTTTAAAGTTTCAAGCATTTTTTTAGTACAATAATACAATAATTATTTACAGAGGCCACAACAGAAAACATTACAATTAGGTTCCTCCTCAAAGTTCTTCTCTCCTGCAATTTATACTTTTTCTCCATATTCCACATAGATTACTATACTAGAAAAATAACTTCTTTCAAAGAGAAAAGACTTGGAAATACCCTCAAATTTCACAGAACATATAATAGAATTGTTTCTTCATGCGTGCAGTACTGTGGTAATTAATTATACTCAATTGTCTTTAAAAAAATATTCAAAGTGGTTAGCTCCTCCAGTGTATTCTCTCCATGTTACATATATATGATAAACCTGGTAAACCTGGCAAGGGATTTCTAAAGCTAAACATTTTTCTCGTGTCTACTATTGGAAAAAAGTTAGCTCAATGAGCCTATCAGACTGTCAAATACAATGATTAAAGTGCAATCTTAAGCAATCTCTGTTCAAAGAGTGGCGCTCCATTCTTTATTATCATACATCATCACTTTTTCGGGTAGCCCTCTGGCAGCTGTGAACAAAGCTTTCCAGTCTCTTATCTATTTCAATCACAATAGGCTGAATCATCGCCATCTCTAGCTGGAGTTTTAACTGTGCACATGATAGATAATACAAGAGTTTGCTAGAAAAATGCAGATTTTCCATCCCACTTTTTTAAATTTCTACTGTAAAGTTGAAAATAGTGAGTCTGTTTGGGATTTTGCATTAAAAATATTCTCTTGTCTTTAGTCATTGGAAAGATTTTTTTCTATAGTTTCTCTAAATAGATGATACTAAGAAACCCACTTCAACCCTCGTTTAAATTATTTGGAAATAAGAATAAGCATGTGAGAAGACGACTTTTCATCGGGTTCTCCATGTTTCCAACAATAATTCAACGAATTGTAAGACAGAGCACAATTAAATCTTTCTATTTCTGTTGTGTTTTTTTTACTAGGGTATGAGTTTCTTTAAAATACTGATGTCATTGTAGACATCACTTAGGCAAGGACAAAGCATAAGATCACCTGCACTTGTGTTTTCTTGTACTTGGCCTGTATTTGATACTTTCATCATTAAGGGAGTCTTTGAGGAGTTGAGAGAAGAACCTCTTGTACTCAAATTGTTGAGGCCCTTGCACCAACTCATTCTGCAACAGAAATTCTGAAATTTAAGTAAAAGCAACAATAAAAATTAAAGTACTTCATGCTTTGCAGAATGAAATTAATGAGATACTTCAAAGACTTCGTAATCCTTCCAGGCTCCTTACTGCATAGCTGTCTATGAATCTGGGTATCCCTAAGTGCCTAAATGCTACAAGGTATGGTTAAAGTTTAAATGGAAATTCCAGAACACTTTCTTTGTGGTCATTGTTTGACAGAAGAAAGGGATCAGTGCTTAAAGAGATCACTGAGAAGTTACATGGAACCTGTAGCAGTCCTGGTGCAGGTTTTGGTACTGACCAAGTGTCTCTTCAGGTGACATGAGTGTTTGGTTTTCACTTGTCCCCATGGGAATCAGTAACAAAGACCTTGTTCTGCTCAATTCAGAGAATTTTTATTTAAGGCAATGGTTTCTAGTGACTTTTCCTCCATCTTATCTTCAGCCTTAGATGTATCCTTACTCCTTATAACTTGCTATGAGTACACAAGGTGGAATGCCCTTACCAGTTTTTCTGTAGGAGGTATCACAATAGGCAGCAGAGAAACCAGCACTGAGGCTGCAAATGCGACTATCCATGCTGAAGCAGCGGATGTCAATAGGCAGAGGGCTTGACAAACACCGGAGTGGTCAGGGCTGAGACCAGTTCAGATGTTACCCTCGTTGCCACTTGGTCTGTTTCCTCCAAAAATATTTGGAGTAGTTTATCTGAATTTGTTTTTATCACAATCACTGCTATGGGGGCCAAATGTATGTGTTCAGAGTGCTCAGTAGCTATAGTTTGATCTGAACAACCCTACGCTTCTGATTTCTAACAAAAAGGACTTGCATACAGAGCTCCTAATTGCAGTCTGACTCCCTCCCAAGCAAATTTTTACATTATGCTTCCTCCTATTTGTTAATTTGTTGCTGGACAAGACAAAATTAACACCTGATATTCTATGATTATCAGGCAGTGACGGGTACAGTTCCTTGCTTTGTTGTAGAAGTTTCAGATTGTTTCTTGTTCCTTTTCTTTGAGAAAAAGAATAGAAAAAAACAAAGAAAATGGAGCATCTTGAATGAGAAAAGGGAAGGTAAACATTGTTTATCAAAAAAGTTGAAAAAGGATCACTGGGGATTTCTGAAGAGAACTGAGGCTCACCCTTGCATAAAAACACAGAGAAGCACGAGATGAACACACAGCCTTAACAGCCAAAGCCATTCCACAGCATCAAGCATTGCACACAGGTGTATGGATCCCAGCACTGGGATATACTGTGCCAAGAAGAAATAAGAATTTTATACAAGTGCTTTTTGGCACAAAAAAAAATGTTGCACCCCTAGTTCAACCCATTAAAACCTCACCTGGATAAGTAATAATAGCCAAACTCTAGTCCCCATACTAATTTTCTTTATAAATTAATTATTTTACACATCTGTCTCTTTAAAGAGGTTCTGTGGCCTCCACTTTCTCATTTGTGCAGAGGAAAAAACATCATACTGAGATCTCAAGTGTTGCAGCAATTAGTAGAATGAGAAAGATGCTGTTCTAGGATTTTCAGGGACATTGTACTTCACAATCTTCAATTTTACAATTAGGATAACTTCAGATGTGTTTATAACCTTAAGAATGTCAACATGTTTCCATTATCTTCTGTGTACATATTATTTTGAACCTACTTCACACAGCAGAATATACTGATGTCTTTATTTAGATTCTGATAAAGTGGTCCTTCAGACACTGTTAAGGACTTAAAGCCCTCATAGAAGTCTTGTACTGATAAGTATTTAAAAAAACTGAAAAATCACTAAATGTTAAATAAGAACTTGCATATATTTTCATTGGTTCATTAGCACTTTTTGATTAAAAAAGACAAAAAAAAAAAAGATAAGACATGCAAAACTTATGAAGAGAACACTAAAAGGCTAATATTATCTGGCATTTAACAGTTCACCAGGGCACATTTTTGTTTATTTCTTAAAAAAGAAGTAAAAGAATAGAAGGAAAATAAAATCTTTTAGAAAAAGGGTGAATGAAATTTATTTTATCCTGCTTTGAACATGATGGGCATACATGATAGATGACAGCTCTGGTACATTCACTGTTTCTGTCTGATAGAAGGGTCAGGCTCAAAAAGTGACCTACTATGTAGGGATCTGAAAAATGGATCTCATGGGAGTCATGCCCTTTCACATTATTCTGAAAGTGTCCAACGACTAGTACCGTCTCTCTCACCTCAGCTTTCAGACGACTTCAAAGTTGATATGGCTGGCCCAAGGCAGGCACTCATTAAGCCATGCCTGTAAAACTGCTTGAAGTACAACTGTCTTCTGAAAAGGAATTATGCAAAAATAGCATCTTGCTTACTCCTCATCTGCTTTCTTTTTGCACTTAGAGCCACGCTGTATACTTCTAAAACAATATTCTTTTTTTTTTCTTAATGGTTTTATCATTAGCACACAAAGTAACGCACAGAGTGCTATCCAGTGGCAGTGGCAGTCACATGTGGGCAATTAATTTCATTGCCATCGCAATGCAGAGATCAGATATGCTGTAGCATATGATATGACCTTTATAATTGTTTCAGTCATACGTTCTGTCTGTCTATTCCAAATTAAAATACTCAGATCCCGCCTGCTTCCAGATATATAGTTCCCAGGCCTGCAAGGGATTTTAATCACGTTGCCTTTCATCCTTTATTTCAAAAGGAGGGAAAGGAAATCCCTTGACTCATTGGGCCAATCTCTTTGCACCTCCTGAAAGGGATAGGCCAGAGGGAAGATTACAAGCACTCACAAGAAAATAAAAACAAATCAAACATCATCTTATTTGCAAGCTGAGGACATCGGATATGAGAATGAGAAAACATGTCACTACACAATAGCAAGCTTTTAAGTCTTGTATCACAATATAGCTACCATATGATTTGTTGTCACAATTTTCTGAAAGAAAGTTCCATAAATGTAAAGCCAAGTGAATGATCTACTAGGAATAAGATATTAAATATATTTCTTATTTTGTTTGTTCAAAAAAATGTTAAGCTTTTCTTTTATCTGAAATTATTATCCAGGGTTTTTTTTGCAAAGAATTTTCCCTCTGTAGGAGCAAAAATTGCACTTTCTTGTGCATTTAGACAGAAATTTGTCAGATCCACATAAATAATAACACTTGTCAATATTTGTCTATGCAGTAAGTAGCACAGTGGGAGGTGAAGAGAAACACAGTGGGAAATGAGGGTGCTCACCTGATTCTTTTGGTATTAGCTTTTACTTGGCAGAACCCACACCAGTTGGGAGCTCACATAAAGTTATTTTTGGAAAATTAAGTCATCCATAAGGTCAGTAGAAAATGTCTTTTCCCAATTAAACTCAACTGCCATAGATTTTAAAACTTCATTTCAAATACAGAAATGTACCCATGAAAACCCACAACTTCATGTTACGTAATATTTTGAAGGGTTTTTTTCTGTTTATTTACTTGAAATGAATTACCAGCTTTCAAAGAATCACTTTTACGCTGACAAAGCTGAAGTATCTACTGAAAATCTTAACAAAAAAAAGACACAATATCTTATGACTGTTTCAGATATCTCCTTATGTAGGCTACTATGCAGGATGATACTTGATTCATGCAAAACTTAAAGCCCATGAGTAATTCCATTCAGTGTATGGTATTACTCATACCCTTTAATGAATATACACATTTAAGTATCTTGACGGCTGTTTAGAATATACAGGGTCAACTGGAGAACTGGGGACTTTTCATGTGGGCTGATCACCAACTTCCCCTGCTTCTCCCCTCCCCCCAAAGTCCATTTTTGAGTCATTGAAGCCTCTCAGAATTTTAAACAACTCATAGGGCAAAAAAAGTAGTAAAAGACAAGGAACTGAATGAGTTTTAAACCCAAACCCTCTGTATGTTTATGGACTATGTGGCAGATTATGTAGGATACTGTAACAGGGAAAGAAAGCAGACTTACTTACCTTTTCCTAAAAAATCTATTCTATCTTGCATCTGTGTGCCCAAGGACCTCTGGAGTTTTAAGAATGTGATGCATAACTGATTTTAAAACTAAACAAAATTACCATCTCTTTTTCTGAATGTAATTTGAGTGTACACTTGTGTAAGTTTGGGGCTGCTTATTTTAAATGGCAAATGGAAGAGGGACCCATACTGACACCAAGAAACACCAAAGAAATCCCCTGGGAAAGGCCCAACATAGGTCATTACACCCACTGTCCCTCCATCTGGCTAAACAGAAGCAAGGAAGTTTTCTAGTCTGCCACCTAATTAATAAGAGCACAATTCCAGAATTCATTTGCAGCTCAGTACTAATGAGTATATATTGACAGCAAGAGTTTCTATTTTAGACATATTAGTGAATATAATTGTATTCCATTCTCAGTGACTGGCATTTTGAATCACACATCATAAAAGAGGGTGGAGATAAAGTTTTCCTCTCTGAAGAAATTCAGTGTTGGATACCAGGGTTCCACAATAACAGCCAAATCAAATTGTTGGAACTTAACACTGTGAAGGACTTTTCTTTCAAATCACTTGATGATTTTGAAAACCTGAATCAATCTCTACTATCTGTTTTTTAATCCATATGGAGCATCAGTCCAAACTAAGATCTAGAATTAAAACTACTAAAGCACATTGGAAGGTCTTTGCACAAAAAGAATGGACAAGAACTAAAGTTAATTCTTTTAAAAAAATAACATCATTTCCCCTCTTTGTATTTACAGGAATCCAGATGTATAAGCTGTATTTTCCCATAGATCTATTAATTTTTCCATTTTTTATTAACCTGGGGTGAATTTAGACCATGTAATTTCTTACGTTGCTTCTAGATATAAAGTAACAGACAGTGCTTGACAATAATTACATGCATTTTATATGAATAAATAAAGAAAAAACGTAAACATTCCGGTACTTTCAAATAAAGGGTCTTTACTGATTCCTGTATTACAATAGTCCTTCTCTACTTCTGTGTATTGTCTTCAGACATATCAACACTGACGGACAGGGAAATAGCATTGCAGCTTGTGTGATGCTCATCAACAAGAATTTTAAATCCCTCACTAACGGTGGTATTCTAGAGAATTGCATCACATTACAGTGGAAAGAGATGTTAAACAGAAATATCAACACAACATCCAGAGGCCTGTATAAACATCAATGAGGGCAACGCCAGGCATTTTGAAGGCAACAATTCCTCTAGTACAAGTTTTCAGACTGCCTTAAACCCCTAATCCCTCCGATAAGATAGAACTATTATCTGTGATGAAGCATATGTGTGTATCACTTCATAAGTGGCAAAGCCGGACAAAATGACATACAAGACAGCTGAATATTTTTAAGCTTATTCATGAAGGAAGATTAGTTAGGGAAACAGAATATATATGAGTTATCACTAATAACATCCCTCCCCCTGACAATTTACAAATTTACATGTTAGTATACAGTGCTGGTCATTAAAGTCTTTAAAATTGCCACTTACAAGTACTGTAATTAAAGATCAAACTATTACCACAGCATCTTCCCTACATTTCTAAGGTTAATTACATATAAATGGCAAATGTGAAGTTGTACAGATGTGACCACTGTAATTGGAGATATACAGCATAATTCACAGAAATGCACCTTTACCAGAAAGAAGTACATTATTTAAAATAATTTGTTCTTACGAGCATCCAGAGTCTGTGACTGAGATCTGAGAGTGTTGCATCCTTGATTGTACATGTGTGCAGCAAGAAAGTTTCCAATGATTTTCCAACTCAAAGGGTGTGAGAAAAATGTCCTTATCACTTATCACGGTGGCATAGACAGATAAATCAGCTTGCCTAAGCACAGGCAAAATGAGGCGTTGATTAGAGCAGCAGACTTCCGTGGGACATCCCAGCAAACACAGTGCCAGAACCTATGCTGCTTACAGCAAAGTCTGACATCAGGCATCAGCATCAGTCTGCAGCTGATGATAAGGCAGTTGGTACACTTAGGGCAGGGTCTAAATTTTACTGTCAGCTACTAAATCAATGTATGGAGCTGGTCCTTTGTAGCATGCCAAATTAGCTTGGTCTGCTCTCTTAAAGCTGGGATTTCCTGAAGCCAGTTCTAGTGCGATACAGTATGTTACAATATGTGAAATCACAGCAAATAGAGTCACAAGTAGATTTTTCATAAAGTTTAGGTCCTGGTTCTGTCTTCTTGCTTACTTGTGTCCATACCTACCTGGAACTCTGTTCAGTACACAGACATCTACGGTCGCAACAAAACACTACAATCGAACATACTATCATACCCTCTAAGCTAAGCTTCTTCATAATCCTCTAATATATCATATCAAAACAACGATACTTGCACATGTAAGTATGAGCATATTGCGGTATTTGATGATTTCATGACACGTATGCCAGCATGAAAATACACTAATTTACATGCTAGGAGACATTATGGTAAAGATAATCAGGGGTATAGACATATGGCTTCAACTAGCAATCCCTCTTCAATGCAGGTATTTTTTATCAATATGAAGGCACATTAGTAGGTTAGAACTGATGTTCCCTATATTGAAGAGAATTTCAATCTACGTGGCTAAAGAATAAACCTAATTTAGGTTTGCTAGGTCCAGGATTTGCTACCAAAGGAAAAAAACAAATTTGTTTGATGCAGCATGTCCCTTTTATCTTTAAAGTAAAGAATGAAACCTTGACAGTCGTAAAAAAATAATGTTTTTCTTTTTTAATTTATAAAATAACTGCACATATACTTATTGATCTGAAATCCTTAAAATAAAATATTCAAATTATATTTGTGTAGGGAAAATGAATCCCTATGAACTCAGCATTTTTAAAAAGCATTTTATCTCACTGTAAAAATAGTAGAACATTTAGAAGAGAATACTGAAAGAAACAGCATTGGTGAAAGCTGCGGTTTGTAATTGCAAAGTTAATTATCTTTCCTAAACCATCAGTTGTCACTTAGATAGACCAGATTCTAGCAGGCTCTCAGGGGACTGACTTTATTTCATTCCTAATGGCTTGGGACCCACCATTTTGCTGTCTCTGAACATTTGGTCACTGAATGCACCATTTATGGAGTATTGTTTAATTAAGGACAAATTAAGAGAACTGTGCACAGAATTTAATTTCATATCCTGTGTAAATTCTTTTAAAGAGGGTACTAACTATAGGCATTATAACTTTTCATTATCCACTGCTTCTACAAGGTATTGACAATTTATTGTTTGCAACAGTTAAGAGTTTTGTTTACCCTTTGGGGAATTCTGCTGGCACTGCAGTTTTTTGCCTCATCATTCCCTTAACCCCCTATATGCCACTTTCACTATTTTGTGATGAGCCATATATTTGAAAATGCACTTTTTTCACATATGTTCAAATATACTTCCACAACAAAACAAAACAAGGCTAGAAGATAAGATGTACTATATACATGCGTGATCAACGGGAATTCCTACGGGACTAGCGTAGACTACATTGTAGGCAGACAAAATTCACTGAAACCCCTTATGCCAATGGCTCCAAACAGAAAGTGGGAATACACATAGAGCTAGAGTATTCATTGCTGTGTGGAACCTCCTAGTCTCTTCTTGGCAGAGACACTCGCACAGTTTGGCTGTAGTTTCCATGAACTGGTTCTTCAGCTACTGCATGTGACCTGAGGAAGGCCGCTTTTCCTTCTCCTTCATGCTCACCCAGTCCTTCTGCTTGAGCTTTATAATCAGTTTGGACTTTAATGCAGCACAATGGCTGGAATTTCACCGAGATAAAGAAATTCACATTTACTGAAATCAACTATGCGTTGTCTAGCTATATTTATATTTACTAACTATAAAATTATTGCATCTGGAGTGAAGAACCAATTCTATTTTATAATCATAAAAGCATACAGCTTGAAAGCAGATATTGCTAGGCTTTGAAAGCAACAATCTGTCTCCAAAAAAGCAAAAACATGTTTCTAGGATATTGTAACAATCATGGAGTTGTACACTGGAACAAAGGCATTCCAAACAGTACAAAGCACAGCTTATACCCTGCAAAGCTAGTTCTAACCTCTATCTAGAGCACAAGCATGGAGCACAAGTAACTGTCAAACACACTTGGTGCATTTTACAGAATGCGTAGAAGCAAATACAAATGAAGGCTCCTATCAGCAAAGAGCTCTTATATGTGAAGTAGAAACAGTTATCAAAGCTCAGAGACATCCACTGTCCTTACACCAAACCAGTGGCAATAACTGATTTGTTCAGGAAGATTGTATAAATATAACCTGAGAGGTTAAGTCAGCAAAGATAGTTACAGCTATGCAGAAGGGAAGGGTGTGCTTTAATTCGACAGTAAGCAATCTTTGCTTCACTTCAAGTTACCTGCTCTCACTTCAGGCTGTGGCTGCTTTGGCTGAAGGACTTTGATATTCAACCCTCAATCCCTCGTGTTGACCACAACCAGTGTATGGGATAGGCAGCTGCTCACGGACTCCTTTTAGTCACTGTTAACAGTTTAAATAGCAGGACTTTCTAGTACACCTCATTTTTATCACAACTTTTCAGAATTATACTGGCTAAACTAAGTCACACTTATAACTGGTTTGATCTGAGCAGATTTCTATATGTTATCTACGTCTACAACTAGCTACATCTACTAAGTCTGCACACTCAGTTGCCATTTAACAGTTCAGCACCAGAATTAGGAAAAAAAGAACTGATACAAAAAATCTCTAGGAAAATAGCAAAAAAACCCCTTCAAAATAATATTTTTTTTCTCCTTATCAAGCCAAAAATACTAATTTTATTTTATTTTATTTTACGTATCACATTTTGTTCAAACTGAAAAGCAACATCTCTTTCCTCATACTTCTGGCACTTCCAAGAGGAGAACAGTAAATTGCAAGGAATGCAAATTGTCAAGAGCTGCAGGAAATACCAACCAGGCTCACCAGTAGACAAGTATTCCAGGTTAAATTGCTATCATTTCCATATTCCAAGAAAATACCTTAACCACTGGTCTAGGATTTGGATGTGGCAGAGGACAGCAGAGGAGTCTGCTCTCTATCTTATGTAATTAAACCTGCCTTAATCTTTCACTCACTCCCTTAAAGATATAAGATTCTTGATGTATACCAATACCGCAAGTAAATTAGTATAGAATCCTAATAAAATTAATGCTGTTTACACATCTTTACTTCCTAACTTATTTTTGATAATGGTGCCAAAGCATTGTAAATCATTAGTATATATTTAAAAGCTCAGAGCATAAAGTATTGCTGTTATTTTTTCTCTCCAGATATAGCTGCCTATTTCTGAGGAAACTGGATCTCCAAACGTGTCTTGATGGAGAATAAGACATTTAATTTCTTTTAAGGAAGCTCATTTGTCTACTCAGAAAAAGCATATGAAATTTCACTGCAAAAGCAATTATAAGACAAAATTAGCTCTAAGACTGAAAGGACTATCTTAATGATGACTATAGCATCACTGGCGTGACATTATAATACTGTAAGAATTATACAGTATCCAAAACCTGTCAAATGAGATTTAGGAATATAGTTCAGAAGTTATCCCCCATTGAGTTACTGTCCATAATCCTGATACAAATCCTGCAAAGTGTTTGTGTGAGGCAGTCCATATGCTAAGGGTAGCATATCATTTCAAAGCTGTCAGTTTTAATTTCTGTTTTATTAATTTTCCCATAAGTCTACGGACATACATTTCAGAGGATATATATCAAGCAGATTGTATCCACACAAAGAAGCAATACAGCTATGGCTTATTCTGACATGCTTCACCATGAAGAGTCCACACACTGGAAGGAATAAGTGTAAATGCTATGTTTTGAGCAACAGGTGGGAAGATTTTGAAAACCTGGGACCAGAGATGAAGGACAAGGGCATGAAGCATGGATTCAAGAGGAAAACATGGATTTTTGTGAGCATGCAGAGGGAGAACGGAGGGGAGTGTATTTGAATAACAAGTCTGCCCCTGCTCCAGTTTTTCAGTCCTACCATTACATTCTCTCCCTTAAAGAAAAACTATGACAGAGTTAGTTTAGCCCTTCAGCTGAAAAAGCAGCTATGACCACACTATCTGGAAAAAGAGAATCCCTAGATATCTTGGTAAAAGCCTGCCTGTGACTGACTGTGATTTGTTGTAAGAGGAACGATGTAGGAAAAGATAAATGAAGAACTGGCCTAAACCTTGTCTTACAGTTCAAAGCAATCCAGTAAACATAAAAGTTTGCAGGAACCCATTGCCAGTTTTCTTTTCCAGTATGATGGTTTGCAGAGGGTTACCATCTGCTGCAGCAAGGCTGTGAGTACCTGAACTAACCCATGTAAAGCAAAATCAGTTCTCTTTCCACTACACTGCAATTTGCACTGTAAACGTATCCCTAAGCCTTATATCTAAGGGGCATGATTATGCAGACTCTCTGAACCCTGAATTCCCATATGTCCTTGGAGAAACAGCATGACAGGAAAGCTGGGTCGGTGGCTGATCCCATGTAGACCAACTTTACTTTTCTCACGCCTTTCCCATCTATAATTCCCATGCCAAAGAGAAGGGAACTCAGACATAGGCTTACTAGGTACATCTAAACTGCCAAATAAAATAGGACGAGTGACTGAAAACTGGAATCTTGATTGTTCACACTACTTAACTGCTCTCTCAACTTTGGCTGTGATGAACTTCTTCACTTAGCTCCAGATATCATCCTGGACATAGTTCATTCTCAGGACAGCTTCCAAAAGGGGTATGATGACACTACCAGGTGTGCTTCTCTCTACCCTACATTATAAGCCACTTTTCTAGAGTGTATTTCTTTCAGCAATTCCACCCCTCTCCCCCAAAAAAGCCCCCAAAAGTCATATATAAGGCCTGATAACAGTGCAGGCTATTATAAATGATAAAATTATAGGACCAGCCCCTACTCTGACTTAGATGTTCTTTTCTATTTGAACTAACTTGGTAACACAAAAACTGAAGAAAGGAATTTTTTCCAATAACATCACCTGGCTTCTGTTGAGCATTTCTGATATGAATCACTGAAATAGCTTAATGGTAGAATCAAACTCATTTTTAGATATCAGTCAATATAACAGAGACGATTAGATCACGTCTAATGTAAGATTGGTTTTAAAATTTGCTGGCACCATGGATTCAATTAACACAAATGCTTATATTTAGGTTAATACTGTATGAACAGTGCAGTATGTATAATACCACTGTAAAATAAATTAATGTATTGAAGATAATTAAGTTACAATGAAAATGGGTCTTGATAATTTACTAAAAATAACTGAGATTAAATCTCCCTATTTTTCTCAAGAGCAATTCAAAGTCCAATGTTCTTTACTTTAATCTTTCCTGTCTTTCACTCTCCCTCTGATAATTCTCCTTTAGAATAATTAAATAGTAGCTATGTCTATATGTCAGCTCTCAGATTCCAAATGTGCCTTAAACCACCTTGTGATCACAAACATAAATCTTAAAACTTTCATCCAGTGGTTTAGCTCTAGATCTCTAGAAACACTGAGCCAGTGCTCAAGATGAAAGCGCTGGCTCTCCATAAGGTACCATCTGGACTCTGCAGCTCAGATTCAAACCTTGGACATGGCACGATCATGTGAAATTCAATCACACAAATAGCTGCTGTCATTTTGTTTCTCCCACGTATTGAGTTTGACTGCTTGCATACAGCACTGCCCTCTCACTGTCTTTGCATCTACTGAGGCAGACAAACACAATGAATGAGAGCAATTGCAATTAACACCATTTTCTTTCGAGAAAATAAACATTTTCAGTTAACGATCTTGCAAACTACTTTCTCTAAAACTCTATTATTTTCAAATAATTTGTACACATTTGATTTTTCCATCTTCTAAAAGACCATCAGGAAGACTTGTCAGCAATTTACTGCAGGCATAGAGAATTGGATTCTTAACATCAGAAATCATGTCACAAAAATTTGGATGCTTGATCCCACAGTTCTGGCCCCATCACTTTAAAAAATATCTAAATAGATATAACCATTGTGAGCAAGAGTACATTTACAAAACAGTGATAAGGGTACTTCACAAGGATGATGGAGATCTTTCTCCCAGGTTCCACAACCCATCTTCTCCAAGGTACAGGTTAGAATGCCAAACTCGCGAGGCAAAGAAAAGGACTGCTCTCTCATGACCTGCAGGAAAAAGATGACTTACGGTCTAGGCTTAAGATTCAGAACTGAGCATCCCAAGTAAAAGAGGTGCCGTTCTGCTTCTGAGATATAACTCAGCTATCTCTCCAAAGATTTAGGCCTTGAAATTTCATTCTTTTATTAACACTTCTTGCTTACAAACCGAGCAGGTTCTTCATTCAGCACAAATGCTTCTACAGATCCCTCTCTAGATCTCAGTCTCCTCCTTCAACAGAGGAACTACATTCTCAAATCTGGGTGGAAAGGCATCTCAGTTTAGCCATGATGGTAAGAATCGTTCTGAGTCTGAAGTCTTTCAATGGTATGTCAAACTAAAACTTGTTAATTAAAAAAAAAAGGCTAATTTCTAATGTGATTTTTATACTGATAGTGTCTCTTTTACTGTAGAAACAGTTAGAGTACAGCATTCTTTGAAACAAGTGGAGGTATGGAGGATTTTTAATCCAACTAAAACAACAGTTTACCTGATTCTTTTCTCAGCCACAAACCATGGGAATGCTTCCCTACAGCTTGGCAGGTGTGATTTGGAGATAATTGCAGCAAAGGGAGGGGGCCATCACAGGCTTGTAATTCTCCTAGAGAGACTGCAGGTCTTTTTTCCTTCTGTGTAACCTTGTATGATAATTAGTCCAATTCCAGCTGTCTACTAAAGTAGCTCTTACAGTTGGGTGTCCGTGGTTAATTGATACTGTTCTGGATTAGTATAGGTTCTGTACTAGACACTAGGAACAGGCAAAAATAAGTTTTAATGTTGAAAACTAAATCTGGATTCACTACAATATCAGCATTTTGCTTCAAAGATTTGCTAAATAGTCAATCTGATTGCTATCCTTTTCAAAGAGTTCAGACGTGTTGGTAGTTTTAAATTGAAAACCTCTTCTCATGAAGAAATATAGATTTACATACTGCAAAATTTAAAGCAGAACTGAAAAATTGAGTGGAAAAAAAATTTTGAGTAATCTCTTGACTGTGATAAATAAAGATATGATAAAATAGTCAGGGTGACCTTGGCAGTTTAGTGAAAAAACTTGCTCTCAGCATTCATTACATAGATTTGGAAGCAAAGTTCTACCATCAATAGCCCTAAATATGTCCACAGATTGAGAATGAAGTTGAATTTTAGATACAGATCCCGTAACTAACCATCTGGATATTAGTTCCCCAGTTTTGCAAGGAACTTTAACAGGTGCCTAAATTTATATTTCAAGTATTCACGGACAAAAAGTTAAGAATGTTCATAGGAACCTTGGCTGAGCTGCTGGCTGCATATCCAGACAATAAATCTATTTATAGACACATATATATAGGCCATATGACACCAACAATCCATATTGTATATGCTAACTCAGCTGAAGGCTTCTCAGCAGTGTAGGCAGAATCAGTTTTATGGAAGCAGCAATATGGGTCACAGCAGATGGGAGAAAGAGGCTAAAAAGATTCAGTGGAGGCTTCAGCGGACAGAACAGATGGGTTGTGGGGGGAAAGAATGGGGTTTCTAGAGTAAGACTGGAGCTAGCAACTCAGAGGTCAATGAAGGTACATGATATTCTGGGTGTGAAGTGATTGAGAAGACTAAAAAGGCTGGAGAAGCTAAGTGAGACTTTAGTGGCACTGTGGATCAGGGTAGTGACAGCTCTTCTCCTTTCCTTCTGCTGTTCTGAGAGCTTGTCCCTTTTCATGGGTAATCTTCTTCTTCCTCACTTTCCTGAAGCACAGGACTTCCACCTGCCACCCTTTGCTTGTCACCCATGGATCTGTCTTCATCTACGACCTTCTCCCGGATAGGAAGGCCTGCAGTATCCTGTCGTCTCACAGAGGCAAGGCCTGCTTCTACTGGGATAAGCAGCAGCAGAACATTGAAAAGGATAGGTGTCAGAGTGGATTTTGCTCCTACACCTTCCTGAGGAAAGACAGACAGAAAAGTTACTATCATTTCTTTAAGAAGCTGCACATCCCTAGGTTACATCCTGTTTGTTCACTCAGTAACAGCAGGAGGAGATGGCTGTATAAAGTAGGAAACAAAGACCTGCTGTTCAGCCTAGAAAGCCAGGCCCCATCCTTGGCATAGATGAAGCATACAGTCTGCTGCCATAAGCTGCTGCCTACCTTGTCTTTTGGCTTAATACAACGCCGTATGTGAGTGTGAGTGTTGTGTATATATACATATGTGTGTATGTATATAGTTTAATCCAAGAAATAATGATAAAAACACAATAATGAGCTTCCAAGTATTATCAAGCCTATTAAGCTCCAAATAGTTCATTGAGGACCAATTTCTAGGTGCTAAATAGTACAGCTAGATTTTGCTTTTATGCAAAAATCAATGCAAACACATGAATCATTGAGAAGTGTGCTGCAGCCTTCCAAAGTCAGTTTCTAATTAGCAATCCATTGATCCAAATAGCTAGTACTACAAATAACACAGGGAAAAAAGTGTTCTATTAAGTGTATGGAAAAAAGTCAATTTTTTTGCCCTTTACAATTAATTTCAATTCTTTCCAGAATCAAGGAAAGTGCCAAAGGTTTGCATCCTTAACACTATTTCCTATGTTCAGCAATGTTCCTCTTTTCATTCTGTCCCATCAGTTAGAAAACTTACTCAGATTATGAATGAGAATAAACCTAATAATAAAGAAAATAAATGAGGGAAAACTAGGCTTTGCAGGAATGTTTTTCTTACTACGAGAGTTCTCCCCCTCTTGGAAGAAGGGAATTGACCTAGCCTGTATTATCCCACTACAATAATGTACATTTGTCCTGTTGTTTTGATAGATATTCAGGATGGTAAAAAACTGACATCAGACTGGAATCAAAACTAACAAAAGCTTAGACTTTAAAAGGTTTTATTTATTTTGCACTCAATATAAAACATGTTAATATGTGTAAATCCTCTACATATGACTGTCAGTAACTTGCAGAAATGTTTAGCTACCTCCTACAGGAAGTAGGGTCCATTGCAGTTAAAAGTCATAGGAATGTCTTCCAGAAGTAAAGGAGATCGCCGATTTCACCATAGATATTATTTCATTATGAGAAGGAAAATCCTAAGAACTTCTCTGGTTGAGATGTCCTTTTTAGATTTTCTGCCCTTTACTGGGAAAACAAGAGGGTATACTAAGACTGAACCGAATCCTACAAAATGGCTAAAGACAGTCAACATAAAGTTAAATATTGCATAGTAGCAGCTCTGTAAGTCTTGCACTTTTTCTGGTTAAAAAATGAGTGCTCTGGTATTGGTTAAAGTTGAGGTCTGCTGCAAAAGAACCATTATTCAGTCTGTCTTCAGTGATCTATGGGGTCACCATCAGCCTGCATTTGGCACTATGCATTTGGTATTGTTCAATCCATTTATTCATCTTCAAATTTCAAATCATCAGCTTAAAAGTAATTGCTATGTTTTGGGGTAAATTGAACTATTTTAAAAATACGTTAAAACTGGGGGTTGCAAAGAAAGCCAGTCTTAACTTCAGTATTCACAGAAAAGCATGTAAGGGTGCTATCTGAACAGCAGCATTAATACCAAAACTCAGTGAAACGTACCTTCTAAATGAAAGTTTGAAATAACTTTTTAATTCGTTACTTTAATATGTGGAGAAAAAAGCTAGGATTTCCCTCCTTATTAGTATGTGCTCATTCAGCTATTTGTTTAGAAAGAAACGGCTTATTTGAGAATCTTGGTGGAGTATTTCCATCAAAGTACTGAGCTTATTAGAACCAAAATCTTCATCATTAAATAAACTTTTCATCACCTCAAAATTACGTGGCTTCTCAAGGAATTTGGAAAATTGTTTTTAAAATAATTTTTGCTGGCAATTTTCAATGTTAAATATCTCTCATTTTTGACATAGCTTCATGTGTTTGGTCACAAACAAATTCCAAAGCTTAGCTAAACAGAATCTTGCATAGAAGTGATTGTAACTTTAAGGAAGCTGATGAACTAATTAACTAACAAGAAAGTATAGCTGAAATTATGGAGTAGTCCTGGAGCTTAGCAGAAAATACTAAAAGTAATCCTATCCCTGAATCTTTATTACCGCTGTTTATCTAGTGTAGATACAATGCAGTTTTATCCTGAACCTAGGTATAATCACATAGATTGAAAATGGAGTCAAAGTTTGATAGAAGAAGGTACAACATGACATAAGGAATCTTAGTTGTGCTGTAAGTTGTTTGCTGTCAAGACTGCTTGCTGTAAATTAAGTCAGATTGATCAAAAGCCATTGCTTTGTTTCTGTGCTACATCTTGTAGCATGGCTCTTAGACACTGAACACAGTAAATAGGTCCACAAACTGTATTTCTGTGTTGAGACTTGACAAAATCCACAGAAATCCTTGGAAAAACATAATTTTCTATTAAATTCCAAGACATTTAACACAATTTCTGTACACCCTGGCATCCCTCTTTTGCTCTATGTAACTTTTCTGATGACGAAACTAATAAGTGTATGAAAAGAGTTTTTATTTGCTGTTGGTAGAAATAATAATTTTAAGCATTTTATAACACATTTATTAAATTATTATTGCTCTGAAAAAATCTTGTTTACGTAGTACACAATAAAAGAAAAAGAAATTTGTCCCTCTATTTTCACTTTAACTTGTACATCCTCAAAGACAGAAAAGTGGGGTGCAATGAAAAAAAAAAGAGTGGCATCACCAGCTCAAGAACAGGTAGGACACTAGAGAGATAATTAGTATATAGTCACTCAAACGTTCCAGCAGTCTGATCTCAGCAGTGATGAAAACACAGCTTGTTTCTGAATTTAGGGATCATGAGAAAAATCATCAGACCTATTAATGCGTATAATTCAAAATAACACTTGTAAATTTTCTCTGCACTGTTGTAACCCAGGTATGTATGTAACATTTCTTTCTGTATTCACCTTCCACTCAATGACAATATGGAAAAATGTTATGTGTATCTTTAGTTTTCTATAAAATCTACCAAGGCAATACGCTTAAGTTTTCAGTTTACTTCCCTCAGTTATTTTGATATAACATCACCTAACCTTCTGATGTGCCTGCAGGATTCATGTGTGTTTTCTAGTATTCAGGAAGGCAAAGCAGAAAGTGTTTTAGGAAGCAGCCTGTTGGTCTAATGAGATATTTTGTGTCAGGATGCTTCCAAGACAAATGTTGGGTTGACATTTCTATTGAAACACATCATTTCTGTTTGGTTTCCTCAACTATGAACTGTAAGATTGAGGCACAAATGCGATTAACCCTGAAAATCTGCCCAGCGAGTAGCATTCCTATGAATTCTCTAGGAGCCAGCAGCGTCTTCTGATAGTAGAATTGCAGTGGTCACCTTTCAAACCTCAGCATTTGCCCAGAATTGCCAAGCAACTATCTACAATCAAGTGATGAAAGCAACAGGAATCAAAAGGTTTTAATTTCTGAAAATGTAAAGGAAAACATTTCAAATCTCTAAGCAAATGGCTATTCCTTGTTTTAAACACACAGAGAAGTGTGAGAGTCTCAATTACTAAACAAATTGTCAGTGTAATCATGTTCAACAGTGTGCGGACACTTGTTTACTTATATAATATATATGCCCATTGTGCCTTTAAGTGTTGTGCATGCCTGTCCTCTTCCAAGTTCCCACGAAAAACTGATACTGGGCAAGACTTTGAACTGAGCTTTAGGGGTGGCAGCTGGAAGCTAGTGATAATTGATCCATGTGAAGTCAAGTGAACTTGCTGTGTGTCTCAAATGTTATTTTCACAGTAATCCAGAAAAGCAATTTGTAGTTTCTTCAGCTACATCTAAAACCTATGTCTCCCAGTTCTCAGGCAACAGTTCTAGTCCTGAGACTACCGTACAAAAGGTGAGTAACTAATATTGCCACTGTTTGAAAAGATACGGAGCCATAGTGAAATCACAGAGCACATCATTGGCATTTAAGTCCACGAGAGAGTGCTGCAAACCCTGAACTTGCATAGCACAGCAGAGCAGGGAGAGATTTCTCCAAGTATGATGTTGTTCAGGCACACTTGTTCCCTGAGCATTCCTTCCACATTGGCTTAGCTGACTGTACTTTGGTGTGCAGGGTATTGTAATCGCACTTCTGGGTCAACTAGTACTCCATTTGCTGTAAAAAATTACATTGAATTCTGCTCTTGGACGCCTCAACTTTATTCCATTTTCTAAATTTCTTTGTGGATTGGGCCTTAATATTTATGAGTGTCCTAAAGTCCCACTGAACTTAGGTGATTTGATGCTTACATATATATCTGTCTCCCCACTAAACATAAGCAATAAACAGTATTAATCCACTTGGAGAATATGTCTCACAGGAAAAAGCAATTTTTTCTTGTTTAGAAAGTAAAAACTAAATAAATAAATTCTATTCATAAATAATGCAAGGCCAAATAGATGCACATATGCCTGATCCAAACCACATTAATTTTCTATTGAACATTTAACAGGAAAACAAAGGCAATGACTTCAAGTGTAAATGAAAAAAAAATAAAACTAAACAAAGTTTTCTTTAGAGACATTTAAACATTAAGATCAAAGAAACTGCTTGGTAGTCTTACTAAATTACAGGGAGCCAAGACTGTTTTGCAAGCACAATATTCACAATGGAATTTCCAATACTTTTTTGCCCTGATTCAATGCTCTGAGAAGCTCATTACTTCAAGTCTTAGCTGCAGAGAAGTTATCCGAGAGTTAGGCTGGCATTGATAATACATTAAAAAGCTTAGAAACACTTTACTACAGCACCTACTTATAGTAAGATATTTGTAACATGAAACAAATAAAACTCTTAAAGTATTCCTGCCTTCGACATCTTTAGCCATCCAAAGCTGAGAGGAAAAGAAAAAAAGAAAATCTTGTCATAAAAGTAATATTTTAAAATGTCGCATGAAGAAGAGACTTAGCATTATACCTTCCCCTCTGCTGCTGCAGTCACAAAGGAGTAGAAGCAATCAGCTCAGAAGTGGGGAAATGCAAGTTGTAGTATGATTTGTTTCCCAAACCTAAGGAAGCATCGTAGCAATTGTAGAGAAAGTTAACATTCTCTCTCCAGCTCAGGTAATGAATGAAGAAATAGTGCTGTCCTTTAACAGAGACATTAGCCAAAAATCCTCAAAGTATCAAAGTGTTTTTAATGATCGCATGCTCTGCACAGTACAATCTTTCTTAAATTTGTGTTGTTGATGTATCCAGACAAACTACTTCTGTGCTTCTGATAAGTATATACATCTGCTAATATATTCTTTTGGGATTATACATTGGATTGAATAGCAATACTCAACAAGACGTTGGGAGTACACAGAAAAGAAGCGCGATCCAAGAATTTTCCATAATTCAGTTCAACCCAAACAAAACTAAGTTTTTCAAAAGGTTTAAATATCATCATAAAAGGGCTTGAAGCCATTATGTATGAGGCCACCCCAAAATACTAATATTTGATCAGTGAAACCAGGAGTAGCGTCAACATTTTCTTTTGTTTTTGTAAAATTTCATTGGACAATACCTCTAGGACTCTGTAAAAGCCAAGTATTCCCTAGTCTCATTTCTTTTACCATTTGACTAGGCAATTATCAATGTATTTTACATGAGCCCATCAAGACATTTAATCTTTGCCTTCACAGTTAATAAAAATTAAGAGAGGACAGGAACATCCATAGTTCTTCTACTCTCATGTCTGCAGCATGCTTGGCTTTACGTGGGTCTAGCTTCAGCTACCACTTGGAAGATTGTCTTTATAGCCATAAGGGCTAGAAGCATTTACCTGAAAATGCAATTTCTGGAGAGGTTGATAACAGAGTAGCAACAGTTGTCCTCAGATGTGCTATTAGCATTAATGTCACCAGTTATATCTAAACTGTACTCTGGCTGGGTAGTCGGTCAGAATTACAAGGAGGCCAGGACCACCATGTGGTGTGCCACAGGGCACAAGTGTCCTGGAGTTTACATACAGCCATTGTGATGCAGCGAAGAAAAGGTAAATGTAAAGTGGAGGTGTTACAGTCAAAGTATTTCCAGAAGAGACAGGGAAGTGATTATATATTGGTAAGACCTTATCTGGAATACCATATACAACTATGCCCACTAAGATAAAGAAGAAGAAACTCAAACTACGAAAGATATAGAAAACAGCTATGTAATAAGCAAGAAATATGTGAGAATGCTAAAAAGGGTTTCTTTGCTTATCCTAACAAAACAAAGGCTGAGATAGGGTATATGCTGCCATCAGTAAATACAGCAGTGTAGGTATGCTAACAACACTAAGGGTGAATGTTAAAATTGATGTTGTCAGAAGAATAAACTGGTATGTTTTGGCCAGGAATAAAATTCTTCTGGTAATTAAAAGACATTTCACAGGGTTACAGCAAGAGCATCTGGAACCATCCTTCAAGTAGAGTAATGATGGCAAAAATACATTTGATAGATCTCAATCCTTTTATTAAGACATTATATGATGTGTTCCCTCTGATAGCAAGGGAGTGGTCCCAGTGCCTCAACCTTTCTTCCTTTCTGCCTCTGCCTTTCCTTATTAATTTTGTTCAGCTGAAATGTACACCAACAGCCCAAATAACAGCTCAACATCTATGTTTGACACTACCACTGCCTCCTCAGCAGTCTTGTGTATAGAGCAAAACAGAAATAATGGAGACAGTTATTACAACACAAAAGTTAAAATAAATGTAGTGTTGTTCTGTTATTAACAAGCCAAACTAAGGAAACACTATAGCAAATGACAGCCAGGAGGTAGTTGACCTTTATGTAGTTATGCTATATTTTTTAAAAGTGAATATATATATAGATAGATAGATATGCACACAAGATTTTAGTAAGCATCAGTTGGCAAAACTATCTAGCTATTCAAATAGATTTTATCTCACAATGTTGATTTCTCACATTTATTTCTACTCGCTGTGCATAGAATTGACTGCATTATGCCAATGTTTGCCATGTTAGCTATTTCTAAAGGTTACCAACTACGTAATCATATATGACATGAAAAAGTACTTGCATTTCACCCCCCAAGAAACTGAGTTCTGAGTCATGTTACCTCCTTCTGCTGTAAACTATAAGTAACCCCCCCCCCAATGTACATGTTAGAGAAAAAAAAAATCAGCCAGATCTGTCATTCTTCTTCATTTGTGTATCAAAGAGCTGTGAAGATATTACTCCCTTTTGGTTGCAAGACGGTGCTCATATGCCCTTCTGCAAAAACTTCACAGAAACATCCTGACCTCTTCAGATGTTTTTTGTTTAAATGTTTTCAGTTGAATAATGAAAGCCAAAGGCTTATGATGCATCTCCTAATTAAGACAAACAGCATTCATTTCCATTTTTAAATGGTATGTATTATTTTGCCTCCATCTTTCTCCTTTTTTGCTTTTCACTGTATCCCAACTATCAAATGTAAGACTTCTGATTCTCCTGCAAACAAAGGCCTGCACAGCTGTTACTTTGCAACAAGCACATTGTGGGCCCCATCCAAAGCTCATTGAAGTCACAGTCTTTCAATTGACTTCAAAAGGCTTTGGATAGACTCCTTTTTTAAGCTATATCTTAATCTGTGATGCATCTTTAAAGCTGAAAAACCTTTAATGCACTGACGTTTCTGCTATTTATTATAACAGAAGATACAAGAAAGATGTGCAAACAAAAAAATGAACGGAGTTGACTTTGCACGAAGTGTTAATATGAAATGTACTCTTATGATACTGCTGCCAACTACTTTTAATATCCTAATAATGTATTGTTACTCTATGACAATACAGAATAATTTTAAATCCCCATTCATAAGGACTCCAATTATAATCTAATTCAGCTCAGATTAACTATGCTTTGATGGCAATGTCCTTATACAACAAAAAATAGCCTAAGATAATGTGCTGCAAATATAGTTTCAATGCTAATA